>NW_006921650.1:7649833-7680537 GCF_000298275.1 Orycteropus afer afer | reverse complement strand
GGAGCTGGCTCAGGACTGGGCAGTGTTTCGTTCTGCTGTGTGTAGGGTTGCTATGAGTCAGAGACGACTCGACAGCACCTAACAAAACAACAACAAGGCTTGAGTTTGGGCTTCCTGTTCGGAGAAACAAACAAGAAACAGACTGAGTGGGAGGATGTGTTTCCTCTGCTTCCTCCAAAGTACCCTTCATTCTTCTTCCAAGGAAGTTACTATTATCAGCCATTGCTTAATTTTTCAGCTCCCTTTTCTCACAGGAGCGTGCTCTACATCGCTGCTCTACCTGAACCACAGTTAATGTATAAATCAGCTAATTCAACACTGGACAATGTCAGATAGATTGCCTAAGATATTTGTTGGATAATTAAGCATTTAGTTGTGAAACATGGAACAGTTTTACAACATGCAAAAACGAGGGAAACCCTTAATGAGGTAGTTTGACACACTAGCCACAACAATGGGCTCAAACATATCAATGATAATGAGGACGGCGCAGCACTGGGCAACACTTCTTTCTGTTGCACCTAAGGTCACCATGAGTCAGAGCAGATGGATCTGCAACTAACAACCACCACCAATATCTCTTCACAGGAAAGCTGTGATGATTCCCAAAGAGTTCTGGGCTCCTACATGAAAGGAAGATACTGCATAAAATGCAAAAACAGATCTCTTCTCCCAGCTCCTGGCACAGCAGAGTGCTCTCTCAAGCCAGGGAGGAGAGAGGTATCCTCACTGGCAGCCGCCACCACTCCCCCACTTTCCCATATCACAGGTCAGAGAGTGATATGGGAAATTTTCTATACTCTGGACTCAGACTCTGGATTCCTATTCTTGTTCTTTTTGTAAAATTACGGCAGGGGCATGGGGGTGGGGACCTCTGCCTGTAGTGAATGCAGAATTACAGTGCCAAGAAAGACTTTCAGAGGTCAATAAATTCATCCCTCTGCCTTTCTGCAGGACTATGCCCCTTGCCACCTGGTCTTGAGCTCCTGGGATTTTGAGGCAGTATAGGATGAATGTGGATGTCTGTGACTACAGCACACAGTCAAAAACTAGCCCAGCAGTGAATGCACAGCACTTTCTGTATTCCTACTGTGCCCCGAGTAAAGACGTTTCACTTCATACATCATTCACAACTTGCTACAGGGATTTTACAAAGCCAGTACATACCCTTTATACAAAGAAAAGAAGAAAAAGAACAGATCTAGAAAAGAAAAAAAATAAACAAACAAAACAAAAGGGATATCTGCCAAGTACAGCATGATCAACAGGGAGATTAACAAGGCACGATATTGGCAGGGATGTTAATCAGTTGAAGAAATAGAGTTCCTCATTCTGTTCACACATTTGAAGAAGGGTAAAGAATTTAAGAATCAAACATAGATAGGCAGTTTCATTTCCTTGCTGAGCTCTGGTGCTGTTAGGAGCAAAGCCTAGGCATTAGAAGCTACTTTTCCCCTACAGGGATCTGGTAAAAAGATGCCAAGTTAGTCTCACCATCTGGCCACAAAATCCCAGGGTCCCAAAGGAGGTCCCAGCTGGAGGTGCTGGAGATTCAAGGGAAGCTTCAACTGAGTCCTTGAATGTCCCAAGCTAGGATTGTTTCTATGATAGAGTAGAAGGGCAACTTATTTCTTGTTAATCCTTGAAGGATTTCCCTTTTTCCACAGATGATTGCTTAAAAGCATCAGTGTTATTTCTACTAGATGGTAATTGGCATAGTGTCTAAGGCATTTGACTGCTAACCAGAAGGCTGGCAGTTCAAACCCACCAGCCACTCTTCAGAAGGAAGGTTGGGCAACTACTTCTGTAGTGATACTGCCTCAGAAATCCAAAGAGGAGTCGCTATGAGTTGGATCTGACTCCACAGCAGTGCATTGTGTTGCGTTTTGCTCTAATCTAAATAATTTGTGTGTACTTGATAGGACTTCATAGTAGCGTAGTGGGTAGGTTTCCATGGAAGAAACTGAGGCATAGAGAATTCATGAGAAGAAATAATTAGCCAGAGACAGAGAAAGAATAAAACTTCTAGTTCATTAGTTTCCAAGTAGTGAATTAGTTTAGGAAAACTGCTGGATTTGTAGCTTTCGTTGTTTTTTGTGTGAGAAATAATAAATGTTGATTTTTGAAACTTGGTGAAACACATCTGGGAGAGTAAACTCTGCTGTTGTTACTCGACTCATCTTAGATACCAAAGAATATTCTTGTATTCACACTCATCTCATCTCCTTTTCCCTTCATTCCATGATGTAATGGTTGTTTTTCATCATTCTAGATGCAAAGATGTCTGATTCTAGATCTAGAATCCCACTAAGCCCATGTCCACTGAGCTATAAACAGAATCCAGGTTCACAGTTAAACTGTTAAAAACCAGAGCTGAGTAAAGTGAGTCCTAAGACATATCGCATGTCACCTGTCTTTAGCCTGCAGGGTAGGGAGCCCTTCCTTCACCACACTCTATCAGGTACACACAGAGCCTCAGATAACAGCAGATCTAGGTAATTGTCCATGACCTCCACTTATTCACCAGCTTCTGCCCTTTTCTTAACTCTAGTTTCCTTAATCCTGTCTTTACCTGATCTTTTCCACGTCACTCCTGACCCTGGATTGGAGCATCTATTCTGATTCCTCCTTCTGGATTACTAGAGAATAACAGATAGGCTCTTTCCACCCCAACTCTGAGCTTGGCCTACTCCCTTGATTTTGGAATACCCCACGTCTCTGAGCAAAGCTATGTGATGATCATGTTGATTCTAATCCCCTTTGAAATTTTAGACTTAGATTGAACAGCTAGAGGAGGAGATTGGAAACCTTTCAGTAAAATCTGAATTCACATAAGGAGTTAGTAAGAGCAAACAGAACTAGAGGATATTTGGAAAGAACCAGTCTCACTGCTTCTTTCATTCAGTCATGAATTCATTCAACTGTCATTTCCACTATGTGCCAAGCATTGTGCTAGACCGTAAGATGCTAATAGGCCCAACATGTTTGTGTTGCTCAAGAAGATGTGGCTGTGCCTATCCCAAATAAGCAAGCTTGGAATAATATCACTACAGTGTGTTGCAATTTTATTTGGCCAGTCAATAGTCAAAATATCAATTGTTGCCATGACCTAGATGCCTACAACATGTTGCCCAACAGATCACAGTGGCAACTGCAAACTGCTTACAGAAAATGTTATGTGTAAACCTAGATCAGAATGTGTAGTTTCAGAACAATGTCCAATTCCATTATCTCTCTCTTGTGGTTACTTATAATAATTATTCTCAGATCTACCTCCTTCATGAGCTATCACTATATGAGCCCAGTAGGGCTGACTTATCCCTTCAGCATCATTCAGCTTGTGGATTCTAATCAGGTTTTCCTGGCTCGTTCTAGCTGGTCTCCCCTGCTAAGAATCTGTACTTCAACCCCCAATATACTGCATCAGAATCTACATTTTAAAAAGTTCCCTACAAAAATCACCTGGAGATCTTCTTAAAATGTAGATTCTGATGCAGCATATCTGGGATGGAAATGCATTTCTCAGCAGGGGGTTGAAGTGGAATGAACCAGTTTGAAGTCCTGATTCTAATATTCACCATATGTTTGATTGGCATATCTGTCTCTTGGTCAAGGGGAATTGCAAGCTCACAAGAAGATGGAACAGCTATTTAAATCTAGTACACAGTTGGCTGACTGTTTCCCTGAAAAGAGAAGCAATGGAAAGCTATGTAACTGGTTGCTGTTAGCTGCCGTGGAATTGACTTCAGCTCATAGCAACCTTATGTACAACAGAATGGAACACTGCTCATTCCAGCATCATCTTCACAATCACCCGCAGGTTTGAGTACATCGCTGCAGCTGTTGTGCAATCCATCTCACTTAGGATCTCCAATGCTCTCGTTGGCCCTTTACTTCATCAAACATGATATCCTCCTCCAGTGCTTGATCCTTCCTGAGGATGTGTCCAAAGCAAGTGAATTGAACAATGTTTTGTCGTGATGTGTAAGGTTCTCATAGGCTAATTTTCAGAAGTAGATTGCTAGGCCTTTCTTTGTAGTCTGTCTTAGTACAGGAGCTCCACTGAAACTTGTCCACTGTGGATGACACTGTTGGTATTTGAAATATTGATGGTACAGCATCCAACCTGCAAACCACCACAGGACAACAAACTGACAGGCGGGTGGTAGATACAACTGATAATGTAGTCTAAAGTAGGACCCATGCATTTGGGCTCTAGGCACTGAGTTTCCCAAGAAGAAACAGAAGCATCACAGTAAGGAATAAAAATCCATGACAAGAGGAGAGTAATAGAGTGTGCTCACATAAAAAGGGGATTTTGAGGATCTCTATATGGTAGCTTGGGAAGGTGACAAATAGTGTAAGGCTTAGACATGAATAGGATTCTAATGGTTTCACTGTGGAAACACTACAATGGTTTATTTTCAATGGTACTGCAGGTACCATTGAAAGAGACCAACTTAATGGTACTTGCTCATAAAGGCAATGTAGATTGCACAGTTTGGGAACTGAAGAAAGAAATCTTTTAGATAAAAAATTTTATAGAATTTTTATGGGTAGCTTCATTCGACCAGTCATTGTTCCCTCAGAATCTTTAATAACTCTGCAGTATCTTTAATGAAAAGCTTTCTTCAACAAAGGTACAGTTACTTTTAAAAGACAACTTTTTAATACTGGCCTAAAAGATAAAGAGAAGCTATTGTAATTCAGTTGAAGAACCATAGGCATGTCGTCTTCTTGTGATTGCTAGAGATTTGGAAGAATTTCTTCCTAAATTGTGCTAGATTTGTAAAGATTTTCATAATAGTGTTTGGATTCTGGCCAGCTTTTGTTCAAAGTGCACTGAAACAGCATAGGGGGTATGCAATAGAAGGACATAATTAGTACAGTGATTTTTTTAACTTTGAGAGCAGAGTGATTCCCCAAAGAATCACTGATGACATTTCCCCCCACATATCTCACTGAGAAAAATGCTGGATACTTAGAAGGTAAACAGATGGCAGCCCAACATCCTATGAAAGGAGGGGAGGGAAATACCACAGCAGCCTAGTAATGCTCCCTCAATGCTCCCAACTACCAATCTAGACAGACTACCTGGGGCAGGTGTTTATAATATGGGCCACATTGCATCATTTAACTTAAAAGGAACAGGGCTCCATTAGGCTTGTTCAGAATTGAGTCCACAATTATAAGGAGCCCACCTGTTGCCCTGAAGGTCTTCTGAAAATGACTTGCCCAACAAAAATTGAAACACTCTAATACTACTAATACATCATTAAATATTCTGTAAGATAACTAAATATTCAGAGTTGTAAATTTGATTCTTCTCACAGCCAAATCAGATTACATTTAATTTAACAATTAAGAATAAAAGCTCTGGTACCAGACTGTTTAGGCTTAAACCCTGGTTCTTACTAACTGTGTTAATTTAGATATTTATTAATAATAATTAGAATGTATTGAACCACTAAAAACCTTAGTTTCTTCTTCGGTAAAGTAGGTAATACTCGGGGCCACCTCAAAGTGTTGTCATGAAGATTAAATGAAATATTATACGTAAAGTGCTTAGCCTAGAGTGAGCACTTGGATACGTGGGCTTATAGTGAAAGCTTAATAAATATTAGCTATAACTTACTACTAACCATTAGTATCTAACAACATTAGCACACAAAATAAATACTATCCAAACAGGCCTTGTAACTGCAGAAAGAAGTGAGAAAGCACAAGGCAGCTAGATTTTCTATCCCTTCACTTCCCCACCAACAAAGGAGAACTCTTAATTTTTTCACTTAAAATATAGATAAGTGGCATTTCAGTTCTACTTACTAAAAGAAAGCTTGAAAATGTATGCACTAGGATGTAACTCAGGAAGGTAGAAAAAAGATCAGCAAAATAAACTCAAAGAAGCGAAATGAAGGGGAAGTTAAAGATTAAAGTAGAACTAAAAATAAAAAGCTGCACTCACTAGGGAGAACAAAAAAAGTCAGTCCTTGGTTCTTTAAAAAGACTAATAAAATTGATAAACTTCTGGCAAGACAAATCAAGAAGACGGAGAGAGGGAGAATTTAAATAATCACTATAAGGAATAAAAAAAAGGGGGCATCACTACAGGTCTTAAAGATATTGAACAGAAAATAAGAGATATTATTTTTAAAATTATGCATGTATTTGAAACTTTAGATGAGGTAAAAATTTTCCTAAAACATTATTGAACAAACCTGACTCAATAAGAAATAGGTAACCTAAATAACTTTATATGGAGCTCTGGTAGCATAGTGCCTAAGGCACTTGACTGCTAACCAGAAGGCTGATGGTTCAAACCCACCAGCCACTCCTTAGAAGGAAGATGGGGCAATCTACTTCCGTAGTGATACTGCCTCGGAAACCCAAGGAGGGGTCACCGAGTCGGGTCCGACTGCACGGCACATAACAACAACAACAACAAAATAACTTTATAACCTTTAAATCGAGTGAATCAGTGATCAAAAACCTCCCCACAAAGACAATCCTGGTTGCAGATGGCTTCACTAGCAAATTCTCCAAATACCCAAGGAAAAGTAAGTCCAGGCTTAGAGTTTTTCATACTTATATTTTTATCTAGACAGAAAAAGGGGTAATTCTACAACTCATCTTAAGAGGCAAGCATTAGAAAGGATGCATGAGAAAATAAAATATCAGGGCAATTTCATAAGAATAGATGCAAAAGTCCTAAATAAAATTAACAACTATTTTATTTTATTTTAGGAATGCAAGGTTGATTTAACTTTTGAAAATCAATCAATGTAGTCTAACACATTAACAGAATAATGGAGAGATAGAAGTTCAATAGATTCACAAAAAAAAATTGATAAAATTCAACACTTATTCATGATTTTTAAAATTCAGCCTACGCAGAATAGAAAGGAACATTCTATTTCTACTCAAATGCATTGTGTTGGAGGTTCCAGCCAGGGCAGCAAAGAATAAAATGACAATAACAACAACAACAACAAAAAAAAAACATGGTACAAAGCTATCAGTATTTGAGGATAATGTTTCTGTACCTAAAAAAGTAAAATAAAAAAAAAAAAGTATACACACATACACACACACACAAATAAAATTTGAGAATTAATGAAAGAATGTAGCAAGATTAATGGATATAAAAATCATCTCTGAAAATTAATTACATATGTCCATATATAGTTGTTGGGTGCTCTCAAGTCTGTTTTTCACTCATAGCGACCCCATCTGTCAGAGTAGAACTGCCTCATAGAGTTTTCTTGGCTGTAATCTTCGTTGAGAGTAGATCATGCAGTCTTTCCCCCACACAACCACTGAGTGGGTTCTAACTGCCAACCTTTGGGTTATCAGTCAAACACATAACCATTGTGCCACCAGGGCTCTATATACATGTATATGTATGCATGTGTATATAGTTGTTGTTATTGTTAAGTGCTGTTGATTGTGACTGACTTTGACACGATGTACAACAGAAGGAAACACTGCCCACTCCTGTACCATCCTCACAATCATTTCTATGTTTGAGCTCATTGTTGCACCCACCCTGTCAATATATCTCGTTGAAGGTCTTCATCTTTCTCTCTTACCCTCTACTTTACCAAGCATGATGTCCTCTCCAGGGATTAGTTACTCCTAATAATGAGTTCAAGGGCATGAGATGAAGTCTCACCATCTTCACCTCTGAGAAGCATTCTGGCTATACTTCCAAAACAGATTGGTTTGTACTCTGGCAGTCCATGGTAAATTCGATGCTCTTCACCAACACCATAATTCAAAGGCATCAATTTTTCTTCAATCTTCCTTTTTCAATGTCCAGCTTTCACATGCATGAGGTGACTGAAAATATTGCTTGGGTCAGGTGCACCTTAGTCCTCAAAGTGACATCTTTGGTTTTTAACACTTTAAAGATGTCCTTTGCAGTATACATACACACAGACATGCACACATACACACATGCCATATTTTTATGCAAATAACAATGCCTTCTACATTTGTTTGCCAACCCCTCCCTCCCTCCGGGGGTATTTTTGTAAGTGCCATAGTGCCATTTTTTTTATACATATTGTTGTGAAAAAATAATAGCCATAGCATGTTTACAAAAATACCTCCTGGCGGAAGGGAATTGTTGGCAAACAGATATTCCACCACCTGCTGTCATGGAGTCAGATCTGACTCAGAGTGATCCTTGGGTTTCCAAAGCAGTATCACTATGGAAGTAGATTGCCCAACCTTCCTTCCAAGGAGTGGCTGGTGGGTTTGAACTGCCAGCCTTCTTGTTAGCAGTCAAGTGCCTTAGACACTATTCCACTAGAGCTCCCAAGCAGACATAGAAGGTGTATATTATTTGCATAAAAATACTATATCTCTATCTATCTATATATCACATGTGTTAAAAAAAAGTTATAAAAAATATACCATTAAAAATATTAAGCACCCAGAGTAAATCTAACAAAACGTATGCCCAATGGGAAGGATTACAAAATTTTGCTGAGAGATAGTAAAGAAGACCAAACTAAGGGATAGAAGATTTAATATTGTAAAGGTATTGTTAAGAATCAATTTTCCATATATATCCATATAAAATCTCTATCCTAATCAAAATTCCACTTCTTACTTGGTTATTTGTTTTCAGTGGAACTTGACAAGTTGAACTTGACAAGTTAAAATATATACGGAAATTTGTTGGACCAAAAGTCCCTGCTTAAGGAGAACAAAGCAAGAGGGCACATATAGCAAAAATTGAGACTCACTATTACAAAGATATAGTAACTAAGACATTGTGATATTGGCAGGAATAGATGGATAGGCCCATGGAAAGTACAGAACCTGGAAACAGAGCCATGAATAAACAGACACTTGGCTTATGAGAAAGGTAGTATGTAGAATAGTGAGGAAAGATGGTCCATAGCAACATTTATTTCAAAATACAGAAACTACCTACATTTCAATTAACGGTAGAAGGAATAAATAAATGGCAGAATAGCATATAGTGGAGTATTATACATGAACAAACAAAGAACCTTAGATACATGCAACTACATGATGATGAGTGATAGAAGCTAGATAAAAAAAAGAATCTGTGTAGTATATGATTCCATTTATATAAAATTCAAGAACATGCATAACTACAAATGGATTAGGAAAAGCAAAGCAAGTGATAACCATAAAAGTCAGCACAATGGTAACATTTGAGGAGAGAAAGGGGACTGTGATTGGGAAGGAACACACGGGGCTTCTGGGTGTTGGGAATAGTTGGTTTCTTGATCTGGTTTAGTCACCCAGGTGACTATTTATTAAACCAGGTATTTATGTCTTGGAGCTCTTGGGTGGTGCAAACAGTTAATAGACTTGGCTACTAACTGAAAAGTTGGTGGTTGAAGTGTACCCAGAGGCACCTCAGAAGAAAGACTTGGCAATCTACTTCCCCCAAACGAGCCTTCAAAGCCCAAAGGAGCACAGTTCTCCTCCGACACAATGGCGTCACTATGAGACAGTCTAGGAACTCTGGTAGCATAGTGCCTAAGGCACTTGACTGCTAACCAGAAGGTTCAAGCCCACCAGCCACTCCTCAGAAGGAAGGTTGGGCAATCTACTTCCATAGTGATACCACCTCGGAAACCCAAGGAGGGGTCGCTATGAGTCAGGGCCCACTTGACGGCACATAACAACAACAACAGCATCAGACAGTCAATTCCGACACAATGGAGTCACTATGAGACTGTCAACTCCACAGCAATTTTTTTTTAAAGGACGGTGTATTTATATCTTGTCACTTTTCTATATATCCATTATATTTCGCAATTCTTTAAACAGTTAAAAAAATAAATCAAACACTTTGGGCACTTTTTGCTAGGAGCTCAGTACATACCATGGTTTCCCTTTCTTTGCAGTTAGAGCTCCCCTAAGGTCCTGAACTCCTTGTACTTCAGGCTTTCTACATGGAGAACTTGATGGGACTCCTCCAATGCTAAGAAATAAGTAACGCATGGTCCTGAGCCACTTCTCATGTCACATGAAGCTGAGCTAGCTCAGCACTCTCTATTATGTCAATTTGGAGTTATTTCTCCTTATGGGATGTATCATGAGTCTGTAATTGACATTTTTACTGTACTTTAAAAATGACTCCCGGCTGTTTTGAAACTGTATTTTTGATCTAGAGATACATAAGTTACTATCGATTAGATATTCTGAATGTCATCTCTTTGTTATCATTTAGTAATGTAATATGCCATACATGTCCACTTTGGGAACTTTTTCAATATGTGTTCATAATTGTTGCAAAAATCAATCAAATGTGAGCAAAAACAAAGGCAAATTGAATGACCCAGAACTAAGATTTGAGCCTGCCAAAACAAGCAGTAAAACAATTTTTACTAGCTCTACTGATTGTCAGACAGATAACAGTTACAGGCAGTCCCCAGGTTACAAATGAGATCTGTTCCTAAGTGTGTCTTTAAGTCAAATTTTAGGTAAGTTGGACCAGGTGCATCCGGTCTTATTTAGCCTTACTTTAGCACAGGAAAAGGCTCAAAGCCTTTTCAATGATTTAAAAGCTGCAGGTTCAGCAAGTGAAGGTGATTGTGATGAAGAATTTGTTGTGAGTCGGGGTTGGTTCAATCGTTTCAAAGTGAGGGAAAATTTACATAACGTTAAAGGACAAGTACAAGTTTTCCATAAGTTGGAGGTTTGTAACCCAGGGATTCACTGTATAAATTTTATTTCAAGTAAGTTTCTAGATCTGGGATTGTGATGATCAGAATGCAGACTGTACAGAACTTCATGGCCACTGATTAGTCACAGATGCAAATAATCATACAATTGAAAACATACTAGGATATTGCAAAGATGCTCTGACATTCATAATGCGCTGCTTTTGTTACTTTAGAGTCAATTTGCTCATTCTTTCCAAAGGAAGAATCTGCCACTTTGTATTCTTCCACAGGTGGAAACTAATCAAGTAAGAATTATTCCGCACACCAACCTGTTGACCACACTTTCTTCCAGAGAATGGGACTTTTGTAAGGAGACAGGCAAGAAGCAATCAATTTTTACTTTATATACTTTGGGATTGTTTGATTTTGAGTATATGAATATTTCATAAGTATAGTGCATTTCACATATAACTTTTATATCAAAATTTTCGTTAAGAAATTAAATAAAATCCATTGGTATAATATGCTATTTCCACCTCATCCCCTTCTTTGTAGAACAAGACCACCCAGTTGTTATTGAGCCAATTCCAACTCAGGAACTGTTGCGGAGTCGAACTAGGTTTTCATGGCTGTGACCTTTGGGAAGCAGATTGCCAAGGCTTTCTTCTGAGGTGCCTCTGGGTAGATTTGAACCTCTAACTTTTTAGTTAGTAATCAACTGATTAACTGCTCCCTACAGATACTCGTTCTTTGAATGGTTGACTCCATTTTATTCTTCACATGTCACTTTAAAAGCCATTTCTCTCTCTCTAAGTAGGTTCTTCCTGTTATTCTCTCTCATGTTACCTAATTCTTCCATTTTCTAGCTTTTATGACAATTTACTGTTACATGTTAAAAACCCAAAAACCACATCCATTGCCACCAAGTCAATTCTGACTCATAGCGATCCCCATTGGGTTTCCAAGGCTATGAATCTTTACAGAAGCAGATTGCCTCATCTTCCTCCCACAGAGGAGCTGGTGGGTTTGAACCACTGACTTTCTGGTTCTCAGCCAAATTCCTTACCCACTACACCACCAGAGCTCCTTAATGACACGTTTAGTCAATTGCTTATTTTGTTGTTTGTGCATCTCACTGTCCATAAGGACAGGTACAGAATCTATTTTATTCACCACTCTATAACCTATGCTTAGTATAGTGCCTGGTATGTAGTAATCACTCAAATATTTGGTGAAAGAAAGAGAGCTGGAGAAGGAAGGTGGGGGGAAAGAGGCAGGCAAGCAGGAAGGAAGGAAAGAGAGAGGAAGAAAAAAATAACAAGATGATGGATGGAAAAAAGAGAGAGAAACAGAGAAAGGAAGGAAGGGAGGGAGGGAGGAGGGAACCAGGTTGAACCCATAGGTGAAAACAACCATCTTATTCTCTTGCACAAACTATGATATTGTAATCACAATGAATTCCACTGAATTTGCCCTTACACGCAGTTTTGCAAGAAACTAGCTTGTAGTGCTAAAGGGAGTTCAGCACCAGCAGTTCAGCATTATGGACTTCATCTGGCTGTTGAACAAACCTACTGAGTTAAAACAGGTTTCACTTTAGGTCACGGACACCTTTCTCCTCTCCCAATTCCATCATCTCACACACTAACACTCATGCCCTCCTCCCACCTCCAAAAAAGCAAAGTAATGAAGACAAATAGCATTTTACAGACAGGTGATCTCATGATAACAGATCCCTGTTATTTATAGGAGGAAAGCCAGTGTCAGAACTTGTCTGAGCCCACCAGGGTTGGGTTCTGCCAGGCAGTGATCTGTAAAGATGTAGGGTTCATTAGGGCTCTGAGAACACCAGTCCAAGTGTGCTGGAGATCAGATTACAAGATCTCATTAACTCGCTCTCCTTGCCTACTTCAAGCCTTTTGTTAGAACCAGACCTGTTATTTCAACATGTCTGATATCAAGAGGGCCAGAGGTTGAGGGTTTTGTTGTCTGCTTCTGTTCAATATCATTTAAAAGTGTATGCTAAAGAAAAGCAATAACAATAACATTTATTGCAAATGTTGCTGTAAAATAGAGTCGTTTCATGCCTCTGAGCAACTGGTTTGAAACTTCCTAATTATCTAGTTAGAGCAACACAATTTAAATCTTGGTTAATCTCCAACAGTCTCTTAAATACGGAGAAGTTAATAAAACTCCTGGGAAGTTTTGTTGTTTCATGTTACTTTCCTTTTTTTAAGTTTGATTTGGTAACTTAGCTGAGGGAGGAATGGCCTGAGCGTTATTAAAGGCACATGGGTCTACCTGAGGTTCTCTCAGCACAGCAGGCTTAGTTTAGGGCACTCACAGTTCACTGCCATTGAGTTGATTTCAACTCATAGTGACCCCTCCTTGGGTTTCCAAGATGGTTTCTCTATGGAAGTAGATTGTCCAGTCTTCCTTCTGAGGAGTGGCTGGTGGGTATAGACCAGTATTTCAGCTCTTTGAAGTACAATTCACAAGGGCATACTGGTTTTCTCCAACAGTCTACTGTAGACAAGTGAAGGGTGACTACAGCGTGTTCTAGGACAAACAGAAAACATGAGCCAAAGACAGGTGGAAGAGAAAACATGGAAGAATCCAGAAATTAAAAGGATGCTGTTGCTGAAGAATAAAGTACAAAAGGAAGAGTGGAGCTGAAAAATTAGGTGAGATAAGCAGAGGTTAGATCATGCAGGACTTTATAGACTGTGCTAAGGACATTGCTCTTTAACCTAAAGGTAAAGGAAGGACCTTGGAGTAGCTTTAACTATGCACAGAGGTCTGAGAGAAGGAATGTGTTCAGATTTGGGTGTGTGGGTTTGTTTGTTTGTTGTTTTTTTTTTCAATTGTGATTTGAGTGAAATTTTACAGAGCAAATTCATTTTCCACACAGCAGTTCCTACACATTTTGGTTCATGGCATTGACCGCAATCCCCATAATGTAACAGCTCTCTTCCCACTTCCTCCCTGTGGTTACCCTTTCCTTGTGTCCTTCTTTCCTATGCATTCCTGCCCTCTGAGCTATCTCCCTATGCACATACCACCCTTCTGATCTCCCATGGTTGATTGTTCTAAGGAGTGTATCTTCCTGGTGAAATGTTCACTTAATACGCTAGAAGCCACAGGAATGAGTTCAATGGCCTCATCTGAAGAGTCACTAGGGACTTTCACCAATCACTGTCAGACTAGTAAGCCTGGTCTTTCTTATAATTTTGAGTTTTGTTCCACATTTTTCTCCAACTTTATCCAGGGTCTCCTATTTTGATCTTTTTCTGAGTAGTTGACAGTAGTAGCCAGGCACTATCTAGTCCTTCTGGTCTCAGGGTCATATAGGCTGGGGTTCTCATGGTCTACTAGTCCCTTGGACTAGCTTTCCATGCGTCTTTGGTTTACTTTATTCTTCTTTGCTCCAGATGAAAAGACACCGATTGTTGTGTCTTAGACGGCTACTTGCAAGCTTTTAAGATCCTATTCGCTACTCACCAAGGCAGGATATAAACAGTGCAATTCAACACACTGCTGTGGAGTTGGATCCAACTCTTAATGATCCCTCCTTGGGTTTCCGAGGTGGTATCACTACAGAAGTAGATTGTCCAACCTTCCTTCTGAGGATTGACTGGTGGGTTTTAACTGCCAGCTTTCTGGTTAGTAGTCAAATGCCTTAGGCACTATGCCACCAGAGCTCCTAAAACAGGATATAGAGCAATATTTTTGTGTAGTTTGTTATGTCAGTTGAGCTTGGCATCCCCTGCAACCATGGTCCCCAGCCCATGGATCCAGTGACTCACTCCCTCAGGATGTTTGGCTGGGGCTAAGAAGTTGTCATAACTTTGCCCTCTTAGCTATATTATACATACAGATATTCTTATAACACATACTAATCATGTAGAAATATCATCTTCCAAACTTATACATGGTCATGGGTATATTCCCTGTTGTCTAGACATACCTGATCATTTAGCCTCTCTATCTATATAGATTATATTTTGAAAGACACAAAGAGAGCATCATGGAGAATAGTCTAGATGTGGAGATAAGTAAAAGTGAAACTGGGTTGCTGTAGTGGTCCATGGGAGAAATCATGGAAGTTTAGATTAAGATGTTGGCTGTGAAAATGGAGGAGAATGGATATGAAAGGATTTGGGACATATTTAGGAGGTAAAAAATCTATATGACTTGTTAATGAATTGACTGTGGTGTGAGGGAGGAAGAAGTGTCAAGAAATGTCTTCTATACAGCTTTTCAGCAAATAGATGAATGATAACACTAGTCACTGAGAAAGATGACTCTGGAGAAAACCACATGTGAAAGAAAAGATAATGAATTCAGTCTTACTCATATTGAGTTTGAGGTCCTTCTGTTCATAAGCAGTTAGATATCGGTCTACAGCTCAGAGGAGAGTTCTATCATCACCACTGGTAATTCAGGTCATGGGCACGGATGAAGTGGCTTGGAAAGAAAATACAAAGTGAGAAGAGAAAAGGAACTAGAACTGAGCTCTAGCAAACTCTGAAATTTAGTGATTGGAATAGGGAACTGGAAAGAGTGGCCATAGAGGTAGGAGAAAAACAAGAAAGGGGGGAGGTAAGGGAAACCCAGAAAAGAATGTTTCAATATGGTGTCCATGATCAACAGTGAGGACTTAATGCTGTTGAGTATCAAATAAGATAAGAACTGGAAATTGCTGCTGGATTTAGCAACATGAAAGTCACACGTAACTCTGGTAAGAGCGATTTTGTCAGAGTGAAGAAATAAAGGCCAAAATGAAATGGGTCTTAGAGGAGTTACAGGAATGTGAGGAAATGGAGAGAGTGAATATAGCATTTTGGTAAATTTTATTGTGAAAGGAAGACTAATAGCTGAAGGGAAAAGCAATGTTAAATGAGTCTTCTTTTCTTGTTAAGCAAGAGAGACTAGAGGATATTTAAATATTGATGGGAGTGATCCAGTAGACAGGGAAGGAGTAAATATACAAGAAAGAAGGGCTTATTGGCTAGATTGTCCAAGGATGCATGCTGCTGTGGTATTACTTTATGCTAATGGCGTTACTCAGGCTCCCTGCACTGCTTCTTCCGAGCAATCACAGACACTACAGAAAAGCGTCCTTCTTTCTGCCAAGGATTGTCTCCAGGCTCAGTCTCTTGAACTAGCAACTTCCATCTGGACCAAGCTTCTTGATGATCCTTCAAACCTTATTGATCTCTTGCTTCCTGAGATCAATCCAAATTAGTCCAACTTTACTTCCCCCTTGTTCCAAGACCACAGCCACAGCCAATATCTACCCATGTACTTTGAGGGAGCTCATTCTGAGTCAAAGTCTCAGGCTCTTTACTTTCCCAGATGGGAGGTGAAATGAATAAACACTAAACTCGCAAAGGATCAGTATTTTTCAATGGCCAAAGATATTTGCCCCATGTCCTAGGAAAGGCTGATGACTAATCTCTTATTCCATTTTAAAGAATATCTAACTTCAAGTACAAACTACATTAATAAGCCAGATGTGCACTTTTGAAAATCCATTCCAAGCCCAGTCCTCCCTGTGTGTGCTTCATGGGTTTTCCTCTCAGGCCTCCCTCTGCTCAGGTTTCCTTTAAATTCAGTATGGCTACCACTTCCCACAAAAATCTAGCCTCATCTGTTTTACGTTTCTTTCTGGATCTTTTAATGTCCTAACTTACTTCTTTGGAGAAAATATTAAAAACTGAAGGTATAGATAAAGATTTGTGTGCAGGAAACAAGCTGTCAGCACAGATGTATGGTATAATTCTTACTAAAAGATCAATATTACCTTAATGTGTATTCAGGGGAAAGGCTATAAATATAATGTTCATTCTAAATGGGGTCATAAAACAATAGAATATTTTCATGCATTTTTACCCAGACATTGGTTTGAGGCAGTTTTACACTCTATAATTTCTGAGTTTTCTGTGATTACTATGGGGGGTTTCATGAAGGAAGGAAGGAGGAAAGAAGGAAGGAAGGAAGATAGGAAGGTAGTGGGAGGAAGGAAGGAAGAAGAGATGGAAGGAAGGAAGAGAAGGGAAGAAAAGGAAGACGAGAAAAAGAAAGAAGGGAAGGAATGAGGGAGGGAGAGAGGGAGAAAGATTTTGTTTTAGCTCTCCCTCTAACAGATAACAAGTACATGGGCATCTGGTTTAAAAGTCCAGACTCCTGTGATGTTTCCTTTGGTTTTATCCCTGCTTGCCTCATGCTGAGGGATGGCACAATACTGTAAGAATATTATGGACTTTGGAGGCAGATACATCTGGGCTCAAATACTAACTCCATTCTTCATCATCAGTGTGGTCTTGGGAAATATTCTAACTCACTGAGCCTCAGTTTCTTTATCTGCAAAATGTTAATAATAAGAAAGTTACTGGGTCATTTATTACATAGGATTAAGTTTGCAAAGTCACGATATCAGTAAATGGGACATCCAGAATGCTCCTTAGATGCAAAGATGGTGAGACTTCATCTCCTGTACTTTGGACATGTTGTCAGGAGGGATCAGTCCCTGGAGAAGGACATCATGCTTAGTAGAGGGTCAGTGAAAAAGAGGAAGACCTTCAGTGAGATGGATCAATACAGTGGCTGCAACACGGCAATGAATGTGAGGACAGGGCAGGACCAGGCAGTATTTTGTTCTGTTGTGGCTATAAGTTGGAACCAACTCTAAGGTACCTAATAAACAACAATTTGTTGAAAAATCAACTGAGACTCAACACACACATGCTAGTCTACTTCCATCATGAGACAAGAATCTCATTGGAATTAGAGCTACCTGTTGTAGATGTAGCCATTCACACTCATGTGGTGACTCTCACAATGGAAGGAGTCAAATACTCCTCAGCATGATGATGTCAAGGTTACGGTTTTTCAAGAAATATGCTCTGTTTATATGAGACTAGACTGTGGAGTGGAGGGCATGAGGGGAAATGAATGCTTGCTTTGATGGATATGCTTGCTTTTTAAGGCCACAGCAAATCAACCACAACTCTTGCTGGTGGGAAAATTGAATCCAAGTATCATCTGAATCTTCAACTCATGTATCCAGAACTCATTCTTTCCCCTTTTCAGTTGGCAAAGTCTGAGGTGCTTGAGGTCACAACACCAGAAAGAACAAAGTTGAGGAAATTTTTCCTTCAGTGGGAAGCAATGGAGATCCCCGAAGAATAGGTGTGGGCTCTGAGATGAGAGATTAGAAAGAAGGAGATAAGAGCAGACAGGAGAGGAAACTGAGGAGAGTTAAAGAAGGTTTTTCAAGAGGGATAGTAGATGTGGAGTATCTTCCTTCTGAAGGTCTAACTCATTAAGTTCTCCCCACATCTTTTTGTGGCAGGAGAGAACCAGAAAATACAGTGTTACCATGTAGTATTACTTGGTGAGACCTTCCTAATCTTTTCTATATATATATATATGCATGTTCTTTGAATTCTAGTGTTTGTGATTGTTCTGAGAAGACTAGAAAGGCAAGAAGTACTTGGGAAAGGAAGAGTCACAATTTCCTAATCACCCTGTAGAAGGTTCTCTGACCACTTTACCAACCACCCATATCCCCACACATTACTGATCATTACAGGACTATGAGTCAGCTGTGGCTGAGACTACTGGAGAAGCAAGACAAAATTACCTGATTTCCTCTCACAGCCATCCATGAGAAACAAAAAGATGGGACTCTATCAGTCTAAGGCTGTATCATGACAGTTCCTCCTCGATGTCCTTGTGAACCTTTCTGTCCAACAAAGTGTAACAAGCATGTTGGCATGACCATCTTCCTCCTGTCTACCTTCATTGCCCTTTCTCAGCAGCCTTCCTTCTCCTATAATCCCAGACCTTGCCAAATTTTCTCATTTCCTGCTCTCCCTAGATAACTGAGTCCGATTTTCTCATCTGCATTCAGTTATCACACTTCAATTACACATAAACACAGCCTATTTCCTTCCACTGGGGGAGAAATTTGGGGATCAGTAATAATTCATGGCATATAAATATTTTTTAATAAATATCCATCCCTGTAGAAATATATCGCAGAGTGGTAAAGAAGAGACTGCAGGGGTGGGAATGGGGGCTTTTAAAGTAAGTATGAGAGGAGTGGAGAGGGAAAAGATTGGTTTTTAGGCAGTTGATATAGGGGATTTGGCATGATGAATGAGTGAAAAGAAATTTTAAGATGCTTTTCTGTGTGATGCACTGCTTAAATCTCATGCCTCTCATTCAAGAATGCATAGAGAGAAGACATGCAAATAATTTTTCTAAGTCTTCTAGAATTTTATTTGGGTTTTTGTTTGGTTGTACTGATAGCAAAAGCAGACCTCACAAGGGCTCTTCCATATTTGGGTTAAAGTCAGACACAGGCCAGGATATCTGGGACTCAAAGCACAAAGGTCAAAATAATTCAGTGCCTA
This sequence comes from Orycteropus afer afer, assembly GCF_000298275.1. NCBI lineage: Eukaryota > Metazoa > Chordata > Mammalia > Tubulidentata > Orycteropodidae > Orycteropus > Orycteropus afer. The sequence continues at coordinate 7,661,459 of NW_006921650.1, read as the reverse complement.
GTGCTGGAAAAGAGTGATTTAAGGGCTCTCAGTACCCTCAGATGGCCATACCACATATGGTTAAAAAGCCTGACTCCTAAAGAGGGAAAGCATGGGCTGGCAAGCCGCTAGAGTTACAGCTTGCTGTAAATCCTTCAAATTGTTGCCCCTAATCCTAGACTTATTTTAATAATTCATCTTCTGACTCAGAGACTTCACCAGAATTGATATTAAATGGTAACCAGGAGGTGAGGCCAACATGTTCAGCTGCATTTGACATCCACTTGGGTGGCCCTTCTCAGACTCAGCGTGTGTAAAACTGAACCCAGCATCTTCATCCTTTCTTCTTCCCCATAGCTTTGTTAAAGTTACCAGCAACCCGGGTAGCCAAGCAGAAGACTTAATTTTTCCTTTCTCTCGTTATCTACATCCTTTTACACAGTCAATTCCACTGTTTTACTTATTGAAACTCATTGTATTCCATCCTTTCCTCTTGAACATAACTCCCCTTATTTTCAGTCCTCACCACTAACTTCCTAACCAGTTTCACAACTGTAATCTCTTTCATTGTCTATTTCGTCACTTGCACTGTCAGCAGAATGATCTTTCCTAAATACAAAGCTTATCATGTCACTCCTCTCCCTAAGATACTTTGATGGCTCCCCTTTGTCCAAAGGCTCAGCAGTCATAAAACTCTATAGTCTACCTGACTTGCCTTTGTGACCTCATCTCCCACTATCTTTTCTTCATTGCTCGTATGAGGTAATACTGTCATCTCATACTCCATGTTCTTTCATGTCTTCAAGCTGTAATTTCTACTCAGACTACCTTTTTCTTACATGTCTACTTGCACAGTTAGCACAAATATTACTTTCTCTGAACCCTCTCTATTAAAGTGAGTTTTTCTTTTCTCAATAATCCCATAGCATTTTTAGTGTGTGTGTGTGTGTATGTGTGTATGTGTGCATGTGTCTGTATATGTGTGTGTGTGTGTATATATATGTATATATATATATATATACACACACAATTTTTTTTTACACATCTGTCTGTACTACTGAACTGTGAGGTGATTGAGGACCACGACTGTGTCTTATTTACCTTGGGTCTCTCAAACTCTCACTGCCCTTGAGTCAAATCTGACTCATATGACTCCTCCTTGAGTTTCTGAGGCGCTATCTCTATGAAAGTAGGTTGCCCAGTCTTCAGTGCCTAAAATAGTACCTATCACATAGAAAAAAACCAAAAACCAAACTCACTGTCATTGAGGTGATTCCAGCTCATAACGACCCATTGGGTTTCTAAGGCAGTAAATCTTTAGGGAAGTAGATTGCCTCATTGACCTTCCATAGAGCAGCTGGTGGTTTTTAACCACCAACCTTCTGGTTAGCAGTCAAATGCCTTAGGCTCCTACCTAAGTATTAAAATATTAAATATAATTCTAATTGTAGAGTTTTTCATTTTTATTCTATGAGATTAAGAAGTTACACTTTAATTCCTAGCTTACTCTCTATTTAGTTTATAATTATCTTAACTGATAAATTATCACTTAGGAACAGACCTGTGATATCTCTGATATTGTATCAAATACAATCATTCAACATATTTTGAATCCATTTTGCATTTGTGCTAGCACAAATTCCTTTTCTATGTAAGAGAGCTAACTGGTTAAGAAGCTGACTGTTTCTTTCCTGATGGTCTATCCAAGAGGCAATTTACTTTAATTTCTAGGCTCTTCACATGACAGGAGAAGCTATAGAAAAAATTTCTGTACTAGTTCTTAGTGAATCACCAGCAGGAATCATGAGTTTCTTTAAACTTTTTAAGCTAATCAGAAGTACAATCAAATTTGGTAATTCAGAGAATGATTATTCTCTTTGTGGTTTACCCGGTTGCCCTCCGTTCTCTCGTTGTTTGGTTGGTTGACAATGATTACTCCATTTCTCCATTGGAGGAGAAGCTTGGACATTTGAGAGAAACTAGGTCATAGTCAAACAAATCTATTTACTTGGCTACATGCAAATAGCTTTATTTGTGGAAAGAAATGGAAACTTTTATTTAAATAGTGTTTTTATAATTATCCTAAAATCTTTTATGGCAAGCTCTCCACATCTTGACACTATTGATGTGGTATATGTGTATGTGTGTGTGTATGGAGTAGAGAAGGAGAGAGACATGGTTATGATAAACAGTAGACTCTTTCAACAGTTCAAACCTGAAACATGGGACTAATTTTATTTTTAAAAGCTGTTACATGCCAAAGTAGATTTGTTTTCCTATTTAATCTACTACTTCTTACTCATGGAGTAGCTATGAGCATGACCAAATGTCATTCTTTTAAAAATTATTCCAGTGGGGGCAATAGGGATCTCGGGAAGGAAAAACCTACATTTGATGTAATAACATATGGTCTAACAAATTCACAACTGAGTCACTTTTCTTGCAGCTGTGGTTCAAATTATAGGCATTTCATATGCCTAATAGTGACTTTAATTTACAGTGAGGAAGTGTATGCTGAGCATCTGGAAGGACAGGATTCTACTTTAATCATTTTGATTTAGGTGACAGTAATTACAAGTATCATCATGGTCTATAGAGAAAACATTGGTTATACTGTTACCTGCTAGGACTTGTTTCTATCCTTCACCCAGGCACTTTTTGTCTCGGAACAAGAAGGGTTAAATCACGTTCTGAAAGCTTCCCTTTGCTATTTAATTGCCTGGCATATGCATGGATTTATAACAATGAAACAAACTGATGAATCTGCTTAGCCAAACTGACTACAGGTTAAAAGATCAGGAATAACAGTGTGTAAGGTAACTGGGAAAAATCCCACAATTTTTATAGCAGAGTAGATAAAGCAACTTGAAAGATCTTGAAGCAATATAGACTGTTTCTATCTCTGACTACACAGGTAATTTGGCAAAAAGCTCCACTAGATATCCTGCCAAGAAGACATTAAGTATGAAATGGGTCAAATGTGTTGCTCTTTGCTCTTCAGTCACTCTGTTTCGTTTTAAAGGCATGGAATAGAAAGGTCAGAATAATCACTTAGCTCAGAATCAAAAAAAATTTAACTCGGTGTCAAAACAGTTCAGTCAACCAGAAGGCTTTTCAAACCAGAGGGCAGATCCAGGAGATATGAATAAACAAACTTTGATATGGAGACTTCTTTAAGCATGGATGGCACAAGGTAGGTGCTCAATAAATATTTACTGAATGGGTAAATGCTTCACTGCTAACCAGAAGGCTGGTGGTTCAAACCCACCAGCCACTCCTCGGAAGGAAGATGAGGCAATCTACTTCTGTAGTGATACTGCCTTGGATACCCCAGGAGGGGTCGCTATGAGTCGGGGCCAACTTGATGGCACATAGCAACAACAACAACGAATGAGTAAATGAGTATCTCGACCAATCAAAATTTAATTAGAAACTGTTTATCTAATAATTCCTAGAGTTTAACAGTATCTTTAAAATACGAGCATCTTAATTATTTAAAAAATATGTAGAATCACCGAAAGACACATCCAATTGAAATTGATACTGGCAAAACCTTTAACAAAACATCCAATACTTACAGAGCCAGTATTCAGTCTCTTTTCACTACCCCAGTCCAATTAATATGACTGAAAAAGATGGTTTTTGCATTGAGGTCTTAGTTAAAATGAGGATATTCATTTTTCCTTGCCTTTCCTATTCTCTGCTCTGGCCAGTGATTCAGCTAGGAGGACATGGCCCCTTTACATCCTCTTGACATAGTCATGTCTGGGTGTTATGCTTAGAACATCAACAATCATCTTGATGTTCACCTGAGAATGAAATCAATGTGAAAGCGTTGCAAAGCCAAGGGAGTGTCACAGAGGTGGAAATAATAAATTATTTAAGCTTGTTGATAGGAGATTCCTGTTATCTGTAACTGAAGGCATCCTAACTGAAACTTTGGGTGACAGAAACTCTAACTTTATACTCTAACTTTTATAAACCATCCTGACACTCTCATTCTGTGAAAATGCTTTGAAACATTTAGCTTTTGAAACATGGTTATTCCATGTAAACTTCTTGGGAAGGAGATGTGGCACTCAGAAGATAGAAATAAAAATTATTTATAAAGACTCTTTCTGGGTAATCTACTCTGCTTTAGGTGCACTGAATGAAAGGAAAAATCAATCAACAAGTCTTTATTGAGTGTCTACTAGTACATAGCATTTTACCAGGATTTTACCAAGAGTAGGCAAATTCATTGTTTTATTTTTACGAGAAAGACTATTCATACTAACTCTTAGCTTGTAAAGGAAGTATTTTTAATTTCCATCCTATTAATACCTGTTGTTGTTGTTATGTGCTGTCAAGTTGGACCCGACTCATAGCGACCCCTCTTTGGGTTTCCGAGGCAGTATCACTATGGAAGTAGATTGCCCCATCTTCCTTCTGAGGAGTGGCTGGTGGGTTTGAACTGCCAGCCTTTTGGTTAGCAGTCAAGTGCCTTAGGCACTATGTTAATACCTAGTGCAAAGAAACGGGCTTAATGAATCGGCGTTGACTTTTCTTTATTAGCCAACTGAAGACAGCCAGCCTCCAGTGGCATCAGTAGGGGAAACAGAGGGTGTGGACCACTCTGGGTGACACTGTCAGAGAGAAGGACACCAAAATGACTGTCTATAAAATTTTCGTGCAGTGTTTCAGCAGAAATTTATTTTTTTATAAAAAAAATCCCTGTAGGTAATTATAAAAACAAAAACCTTTTTCCTAAACCAAGTTTATATGTATCAATATACCTACAAGGCTAAAACTCTATGCTGACTTAATTCTTGAACCTTCTAACGCCTCCAGTCAGAACTATCATTATTACCCAGTTCAATGATGCTTTGAATCAGTGATTTGCTCAGCACACACTACAAGGACATGCACCACAAGCACACATGCTGTTGTCGGCATTGCTGCCCAGGTTTATATAGTCACTGATTTTGTCACATTTCTGGCATTTTAGCTACAATATTGTGGTAATTAGTATTTGTGAAACTGTATCAATTTTTTTTTTTTTTTGGAATGAAGTAATAATTAAAGGAAAAGAAGAAGAAAAATAAAAAGACTTCTGTTCAGTCATTAATAACGTTGAAATTTAATGTAGAACGATTTTACTAAACAATTTCATTGTTAGTATTCATATGACCTAAGAAATATTACATTTACACAATTTACAATTATATTTATCACATATTATTCTATGATTTAAAAATAATAAACATTACTAAGGATTCTGCAGGGTCTGGTATGGAAGGATGTCCAGCAGTAAGGGGAATGTTTGACACCATGAGTTACTGAACTAGGTGACATCAACTCTACTGATGCCACTGCCAGCCTCTGCCAAAATCTCCACTAAAACAATTTCTCATGAATAATAACAATAAAATTGTTTTCCATTATAGTGCCTTTAAGAATCTTAAACCTATATAAACATCCACCCAACAATACCTGCTCAATCTCAGTATTTGGTTGAAGGAGAAATTTGACTAGAAGCAAGATCTTGGCAACAAAAAAATAGAAGCCAGAATCTGGACTTGTAATAGCCCTTCATTCTGTTGTCCTCACTTAACCATTCAAAGAAAATTAAAAATGAGAGATTTCAGTGGGATAAACATCTAAGCTTTTCCAGCTCCAACTAATGATTCATTGTTTCTCTTTTCCTGTCTTTCTAAATGTTTTAATTCTTTATTACATTTTGTTTTTGACAGTGGGAATGCCAAAGAATGGGGAAATTAGGCTGATTATGACTATCTCAAAATGTCTTGGATTTACAGAGACTTGGCAACATTGAAGAATGAGGTTTCTTGAGGTATTTACAGAGCTTCATGTTGGACTAAAATCATTGTAAAAACAACCTTTCTCTTGGTTCTTAAGTATTCTTTTTCTAAATTGAAAGAGAACAGAAAATCATGCAATCAACCAAATTTTGGAGAAATGAAGAATGATGATGCACTATATTTTCCAAAAATCTGAGGTTCACCAGATTATGGGGAAAGGTTTGTGCTCTACTAATTTGGGACTTACGGTAAGTCAGCAGATAACATAGAACTTGATCTTTGAGTAATAAATAGGTTGTTAAAAACTCATAGTAAAACTAAGACTTCATGGCATTATATTTAACAGATAACACACTCTTGAACACAATAGAGAAATGAATATTAATTTGTTCTGGTTACCTAGTGCCACTCTGACAGGAATGTACACCACAAAAGGGATGGCTTTAACAAACAGAAATTTATTCTCTTACAATTTTGGAGGCTAGAAGTCCAAGATCAAAGTGCCGGAGTCTAGGGGCTGGATGAAAGCCGCTAAACCTTGGGCTTCAGCTCTGCCTCTTGCTCCCGGCCCGCTGAAGTTGGAGGCTTTCTTCACTCAGACAGCTGCTGGCGTTGAGGCCTTAGTTAAAATGAAAATATTTATTTTCCTCTGCCCTTCCTATTCTCTTCTGTGCCTTGGCCAATGATCCGGCTAGGAGGACATGACCCTTTTACTTCCTCTTGACATAGTCATGTCTGGCTGTGAGGCTTAGAACATCAACAATCATCTTGATGTTCACCTGAGAATGAAATCAACATGAAAGCATTGCAAAGCCAAGGGAGTGTCATAGAGGTGGAGATAAAACTCTGGGAAACAACAAATTATTTAAGCCCAATAATTTATTTTAAATAAATTATTTAAACCAAAGGTCAACAGGTAAAAAGACACAGTCCTGATGTTACCAAACCACATGGTAGGCCATTAATTCAAGTCCATTGAAAGTTGCAAGATCAGCAGAGATTGCAGGGTACTCAATGAAGACTTGGCTACACGCAGGCTTCATGCCACAAAGCTGGAGACCTTCCTCAAAGTTGCTTCTTATACACTGGAAGCAGACCACATCCCTGAAGCAGCTGTTCAGCTGCTCTAATAGATTCCACCCTGGAGTTAATTACCAGTCTCATCACAGGGAATAACCACATCCAGCTGCCCAGCCACTCAACCAGGCCCAGCCAAGTTGACACACAAACTTAACTGCTACATAATTAATAAGCTAATAAAATAGATCCACCAGAGTCTCAACTTGACAATGTTTTGATTAAGCCATTGTTGACTGATTGATGATTACTCCATCTTGAACCACAAGGATTTGAATTGAAATATCTTTTTCAAAAATAATGATAGGATTTTAAAAAGTAATTCCACTTAATTCATTCCATTTGAATATCCATGTTAGACAAAGGTCTGATTCTGTCCATGAATCATCTCATTCACATGCCCAGCAGTTTTCAGAAGGCAGACTGACAGTGAAGATCTTCCTAAAATATCCCTACCACATTACCCTGCAGCTGAATTCACAAAGACAGTCCACAGTGAGTGTGGATTATACCTATAGTTTACATTTTGAGCCTCCCAACAACTATGAGATGTCATAAAAATATACCTTTAATCTGAAGCTTATTATGGAAACCTAAGATACTGTAGTTAATCTACTAAGTCCTAGATTTAGTAGGTGGTGTTTTTTATTGTTTTAGTAGCATGCCTAATCATATACAATAATGGACTTATACTCTTTTTTTTTTTAAGATGAGGCAAGCAATATCTGTCCCTCTCTGGTTGTTAAAATTAGAATTTTATTATTATTTACGACACTGAATGCACACAACTGCCATATGAAATAACTTGAACAAGCATCATTATGCCTACTTTACCATTTTCATTTGGTGTAGGTAGCTCAGTTATTGGGATGGCATTACATCCAACCTCCTGCTTATTCATCAGCTGATCAGTACTCTTCACCATTCTGATTTTCTTACAGTCCTGAAATATGTGTAGATTAGCCCTCATAACTTCATTCCTATTAAAATATTGGCACTATCTTCATCTTCGTTTTCTAGTACTGTCTTTATAGGAACTGAATCACTCACATAAATCCCCATTTTCAGGCATAATGTTTCTTTAGTGTTGCTATAAATTATTCAATAGACTTATCCTCCATCCCAAAGGCTGATGGACTTCATTGTGGAGTGTATCTCTTCCATATTAAAAAACATTCAAAATAAAAGGAACCGCATGTTATTATTGGGACCCTATTGGACCAGGTCTGCATGATAAAATCCTTCATTAAATATTTAAAACTTTCTGAAATTGTTATAAGCAATTCAGAGGGGGAAATAATAAAAAAATATTTACACTATACCCATATTTATTAAATGATTGAGCCAAATGTACTAGTCTACCATAGAGGTAATCCAAAAAACAACAAATCCAAGCCATCTGTATGTCTCTGCATTATTATGCTCTCTGCTATAGCAAAGTACTTTATCTGGCATAAAAATTACATTAATGCCCTGTTCACACTTCTCTTGCAAGAAACACACACTTCTTTGTGTCTGAGTTTTCCACATGGTTGCTCTGATGAAGCATATGCCATTGGGGGACAAATATATCGATGCAAGTAAAAAAGAGCAAATTAATTCCAGAATCTAGTTAGAGATAAAAGATGCTATTTTATTATTTTCTGAAATGCAGCTTATATAAAATGTCACACTGGGCTTCATTTGTGGAAGAAAAGCATGCTGTAACTTCATAACTGACGATTTTTCTAACTTGACATTTTGTCCGTTCCAAAAATGCCAAGCAGAATTGTGGGCGACTCCTTTCTAACACTTCTGACTAGCCCATTCAGTAAATCTTGATGTTATTATTGAAGATGAATGAAGCACCCAGGGTTTTAGAAATCTTATTCCAAAATCTCTGCAGTACTTTGGTACAAATATAAAATTTGAGTTTTTCTGGATCAACAAGAATACACTTTCCTGAGAGGACTTATGGTGCTATTTTTTGTTTGTTTGTTTGTTTGTTTGTTTTTCTGGTTGAGCTGTGATTCTGCCATCCCTCCTTGGAATGTCTGGTATTGAGAATAAAAAGAACAAACTGCGAACATTTCTTAGTTGTGAGCCACAAAAATTGTTAGTAAGTACATACTTTACTGAGTGAATATTTGCAAGAACACCTGATCCAATAGGAAAGAGATTTCAACACAAGAATAAAATGATTTCACTTCCAATCGGCATATATATTGAAGACACTCAGCTTCCACATTTGAGTCTGAGGTTGCAATAACTTCTTCCCAAATAAATGGATTAAAATTTAAAATATTAAAATAAGCTTTACACTTACACAGAGCACAATCAGAATGAATTTAAAAGATTTGTGCATTTTTATTTTCATTGAATTCACTCATTATAGCAGTTTTTAAGGGTAGACATATTCTTGACTAGTTCTATGGTATCTGGCAGAAGCAGAGTGCTGACCTTGAAATTCTGATATGACATTCAGTCTCTGAAAATGACACATACCTCCTCCATCACTATGCAACACAGTTCTTGTTATATATATGGCAATTTATAAATAATGAATGGATGAATAAATAGGAATAGAGTGTTGGCTGTTTGGTAGATGATGCCTTCCTTCTCTTGGGAGACATTACTATTCATTCTCATACAGAATGCCCTTGAAAAAGATAACTTGAGCTTGATATTAATGATCAAGTGAGAGAAGAAGTGGGCAGAGGAATGCAAACCAATTCTAATCAGACTTTAACTAAACTGATGTTCACTTTTTATTCCCACTTCCAGAAGCCTTTCTCTCTCTTCTCCTTCTGGGACTCCCATTATTCATATATTGGTATGTTTGGTGGTGTGTATCATGTCTCTGAGGCTCTATTCATTTTCCTTTATACTTATTTCTTTCTGCTCCTCAGACTGAATCATTTCAATTGACTTATTTTTGACAAGGGTGCAAAATCCATGCACCCTTTGTTAGTCTCTAACAAATGGTGCTGGGACAACTGAATATTCAAATGCAAAAATATGAAGCTGGACTCATACTTCACACCATCCATGAAAATTAATTTTAAATGGATCAAAAACCTAAATGTAAGAAGTAAAACCATAAAAATTACTGGAGAGATACGGTTTCAGGACCTAGTTTTTAACAATGGATTCTTAGATTTGACACCACAAGCACTAGCAACAAAAGATACCATAAGTATATTGGATTTCATCAGAATTAAAATTTTTTGTTCGACAAAGGACAACAAAGTGAAAATAGAACCTATAGGATGAGAGAATTTTGGAGAATCATACATCATCTTTACATAATACCCAAATTATGTAAAGAACCCCTGCAACTTATCAACAAAAAGAACAACTCAATATAAAAATGGGCAAAGGACTTGAACAGACATTACATTGAAGATAAACAAATGGCCAACAAACACATGAAAAGATACTCAACATCATTAGCCATTCCAAACCAAAAAACAAACTCATTGCTACTGAGTCAATTCCAAATCATAGCAACCCCCATTGGGTTTCCAAGGCTATAAATCTTTATGGAAGTAGATCATCCCATCTTCCTTCCACAGAGCTACTGGTGGGTTTGAACTACCAAACTTCTGGTTAGCAGTCAAATGGCTTATGCACTACACCACCACAGCCATTAGTGAAATACAAATCAAAACCACAACGAGACACAACTTCACTCCCATTAGGATGGATAAGATCAAAAAGATGAGAAACAACAAATGTTGGTGAAGTTATGGAGAAATTGGAACTTTTACCCATTGCTGGTGGAAATGCGAAATGGTACAGCTACTGTGAAAAAGTTTGGTAGTTCTTCAAAAAGTTAACCATGCAACAATTATATGACCCAGCAATTACACTCCTAGGTATGTTTGTTTTGTTGTTATGTGCCGTCGAGTCAGACCCGACTCATAGCAACCCCTCCTTGGGTTTCCAAGGCAGTATCACTACGGAAGTAGATTGCCCCATCTTTCTTCCGAGGAGTGGCTGGTGGATTTGAACCGCCAGCCTTCTGGTTAGCAGTCAAGTGCCTGAGGCACTATGCTACCAGAGCTCCCACTCCTAGGTATAGATCCAAGAGATCTGAAAGCAGCAACACAAGCATACACATGTACACCAGTGTTCATTGCAGACTTGCTCACAATAGCTAAAAGGTGGAAGTAACCTAACTGTCCATCAACAGATGAATGGATAAATAAAATTTGGCATAGACATACAATGGAAAAGAACTCAGCCATGAAGAGAAATGAAGTCCTGGATGAACCTTGAAAACATTATGCTGAGTGAAATAAGTCACTTTCAAAAGGACATCTATGATACAAAACATCTAGAATAGGCAAATGTATAGACCAAAGGAGCTCTGGTGGCGTAGTGCCTAAGGCATTTGACTGCTAACCAGAAGCCTGGCAGTTCAAACCCAACAGCCACTCCTCAGAAGGAAGATTGCACAAGCCACTTCCATGATGATACCACCTCGGAAACCCAAGGAGGAGTTGCTATGAGTCGGATCCAACTCAACGGCAGTGAGTTTGGTCTGGAGTTTTACCAGAGGTAGAAGGGAGGGAGAAAGGAGGAGGCATTGTTTAGGAACTAGTGGGTCTCTGTTTATTGTTTGGGAAATGTAGCCATGATTATGGGTTATGGTTGCACAATATGATTAATGTAATTGATAACATTAAATTGTACACATGAAAAAATCTTAAATTATCAAATATTTAATTATATATATATATATATAATTACATATATGCACACACACACACACAGGAGCTCTGGTA
>NW_006921650.1:7635982-7648061 GCF_000298275.1 Orycteropus afer afer | reverse complement strand
CTGCACTTGCGGAAGCTAAGGCTGCCACCAGCCTGTTTCCTCCAGGGACTTTGGACTTGCTGGCTTCTATACGTTTGTGAGCCATTTTCCTAAGATAAATTTCTCTCTCTCTCTCTCTCTAAATATATATATACACTTTGCTGGTTTTTGTGTTTCTCTAGAGAACCCAATCTAACACAGAGCCTATCTCCAATCCTGATGCCATCTTCTTCTTCATGTAGTCCAGCTACAGATTGAATAAGTATGGTGAAAGAATACAACCCTGATGCACTCCCTTCCTTATTTTAAACCATGTAGTATCCCCTTGTTCTGTTTGAATGACAGCCTCCTGATCTATGTACAGGTTCCTTGTGAGTATGATTAAGTGTTCTGAAATTCTCATTCTTCTCAGTGTTATCCATAATTTGTTATGATCCACACAAATACTTTTGCATAGTCAATTAAACACAAACATCTTTCTGGTATTCTTTGCTTTCAGCCAAGATCCATCTGATATCAGCAATGATATCCCTCATTCCACATGTTCTTCTGAACCCAGCTTGCATTCCTGGAAACTCTCTGTCAATATACTGCTTCAACTATTTTTGAATTATCTTCAGTAAGATTTTACTTGCATGTGATATTAGTGATATTGTTTGATAATTTCCAAATTCTGTGGGATCACTTTTGTTTGGAATGGGTACAAATAGGGATCTCTTCCAGTCAGTTGGCCAGGTAGCTATCTTCCAAATCTCTTGACATAGCCCAATGAGTGCCTCCAGAAGGGCATCCATTCATTGAAACATCTCAATTAGTATTCTGTCAATTCCTGAAGCCTTGTTTTTTGCCAATTCCTTCAGTGCAGCTTTGGCTTCTTCTTTCAGTACCATTGGTTCTTGATCATATGCTACCTCCTGAAATGGATGAACATCAACCAGTTCTTTTTGGTATAGTGACTCTGTGTATTCTTTCTATCTTCTTTTGATGTTTCCTGCATCATTCAATATTTTGCCTACAGAATCTTTCAATATTGCAATTAGAGGCTTAATTTTTTTCTTCAGTTCTTTCAGCTTGAGAAATGCTGAGCATGTTCTTTCCTTTTGATTTATTATACAGTGTTTCATTGCTTCATAAGGCTTTCACAGGCCAATTCTTTGAGAAGTAGATGGCTTCTTCTTTCTTCCAAGTCTGTCTTATTCTGGAAACTCTGCTGAACCTGTCCACCATGGATAACCCTGCTGGCATTTGAAACACCGGTGGCATAGCCTCCAGCCTCACAGCAACATGCAAGCCACCACAGTACAACAAACTGACAGACAAGTTTGTTTCCCTTAGTTGTTCCAAACTTCTCTGCTCACTTACATATAGAAAAATATATCCCACTGAAATAGTAACCAAGAGAGCTGGGTGGCTATATTAATATCAGATAAAATAGACCTTAACTCAAACATTACTACAAGAAACAAAGAAGAACATCATGCACTAGTTAAAGGGTAAATACAACAAGCAGATGTCACATTTATAAATACATACACACCTAACAATAGAGCACCAAAATATATGAAGCAAAATTTGACATAATTGAAGGGAGAAATAGTTCTACAGTTGGAGACTTCAATTTGTTGTTGTTGTTGTTGTTTGCCGTCGAGTCAGCCCCGACTCATAGCGACCCCTCCTTGGGTTTCCGAGGCAGTATCACTACGGAAGTAGGATTGCCCAACCTTCCTTCCGAGGAGTATCCAAGTTTAAATAGTGGATTTAAGAGCCAGAAAGAAGATCAATAAAGAGATGGAGGTCTGATACAACACTTTAAACTTATTAGACTTAACAGACATATACAGAACCTCCACTTAACAACAGAATACACATTCTTTTCAAGTCCACAGGGAACTATTCTGCAGGACAGACTATACATTAGGTCAAAAAGCAAGTCTAAAAAAAGTATCTTCTCCAACCACACTGGGATGAAACTAGAAATCAGTAACAGAAAGAAAACCAGAAATTTCACAAATATGTGGAAATTAAACAAGAAACTGTGAACAACGAATGGGTCAAACAAGAAGTAATGAGAAAATTTATAAGGCAAAATGATCCAACTCTGAAGGACTAAAGTAACCATTAAAACACATGTACAGGTATATGTATTGGCATGGAAAGATGTCATGAAAAGATGTTCATGTTATATTAAGTTTGAGAATAAGAAGGCAAGCTACATAATGTAGGTGTATGCAGGATTCCTCTATAATACCTCATGCATATGCATATACACAAACAGAAAAGCATCTGAACAGATAACACAGTAAAGTGTCCATAATGGTTATCTTTATTTGATCATTTTTGAGACTATTTTAACTTTCCTCTTTCTATTTATCTAAATTTTCTTTTTACCCCTAAAGGATATGTATTGCTTGAATAAATTTTAAAGTTATTTAGAACAAAAAATAAACAGGTACTATTATAAGGCACTTGACTGCTAACCAGAAGGCTGGCGGTTCAAATCCACCAGCCACTCCTCGGAAGGAAGACAGGGCAATCTACTTCCGTAGTGATACTGCCTCGGAAACCCAAGGAGGGTGGTTATGAGTTGGATCTGACTTGACGGCACATAACAACAACAACAACAACAACATTATAAGAAAATAATTGGATGTGTGTTTTGGATAGAATTATTTCTTCTGTTACTATTTTTTAAAACATAAAAGTCACTGACAGAAGCCAATGAAAAAAGTAGAAATTATTTGAAACCAGGAAAACACTGCATGAATATAACAAGCAAATTTCAGGAAAATTGTATGATACAGTTTTTGAAAAATCTTTAAATCAGCATATTTACTTACTGCCTTGAATTTTCTTTGATGTGATTTAAAGTTGGATAACTTAGGCTTCAAGAAGAAAGTAAACATACCCTAGCATTAGAAAGCACTGTTTCAGGTGAACAATTAATTCATTGCTAACAGTATTTAAAGCTGGCATTTCTGATTGATTAATGGATCCTCTGGGGAAAAGACAGGAATTTCCTCTCTTTGACAATCTGAGGCCCTTTAGGGCTCTCTGCAGAGCTTGCTTTGTTTTCACATTATTGGGAATCCAGTTGTATCAGATTAGCTTCAAACGATTAGCCTGTTAGGGAATGAAACATCCAAATACATGTTCACTCTGGTGTCTTGACTTTATTCTTATATAAGGAAACCTTTATTTCCTCAAAGTCCTCTGCAAATTTAGTAAGGAAAACCTCAAGTTATAAAACGAATTGTTGTTGTTGTTGTTATGTGCCGTCGAGTCGGCCCCGACTCATAGCGACCCCTCCTTGGGTTTCCGAGGCAGTATCACTACGGAAGTAGGATTGCCCAACCTTCCTTCCGAGGAGTGGCTGAATAGCAAAGCATAAAGCATAGACTTAAATAGCATTGGAAAAGCAAGGCAATCTCTTTTTATTAATTTTTTCCCATCTTGAGTCCCAAATATGGATCTTCCTTCTGAAAAAATCAAGCTTGAGAACGGTTCTGCCCCATACCAGAGACAGGAAAACTGACATTGCTCTTTTTATTATGTTCTGTAACATAAGATGCTCAATAGGCAAGTTAAAAAAAAATTCCAAATTAGTAATAGTAAAATAATATGATGATGATAATTGATCTACATTTACAAACCACCTTAAATTTCTCAGAAGAAATCCAGTTTCAGATGACCCCTGATATTTCCAAGCCCATGTCCTGTGTCTCATTGGCTTTGTTTTCAGAAAATAGGTCTTCTTCTTTCTCCAGGTCCATTACCCACCATGCTGCCTTTCCTAGTTTTCCTCAGCATCTAGCCATGTGCTAGGTCTAATTATGCCTTCCATTTTGGCTATAGGCAGGAGCCATCTCATGTGTATCAACTATCATTTAGATCTATTTTAAGACAAACAGTAATGTAACATTGCATATGAATTGAGGGAAGAAAAGAAAATGGCAACTTAACAGTGCCCCAGAGCTACCTAGAGAAAAATTTCAGACTTATTCCCTCAGCTGGACCCTGAAAATAGAGACAAAAATGGTGTGACTTTCTCACAATTCCAGAGGCTGCTTTTGACTTACTCTGAAGGAAGAAGAGTTACCAGACTACAGATTTTTGCTTGTCTTTCTCCCCTCAGGAGACTCTGGAAACTCTCTCAGTCAGAAACATTTCCCCAAATATACCCCAATGCCTGATGATAGTAGACTCAATGAATTTTGTAAATTAATGTTTCTAATAACTCCCTGCAGAGTTGGGAATCCAAGTAGGCTCTTGGGGCAGAACACAGCCATCAGGCCCAAGTATGGGCTCTTTGATTGCCAGCATGGTATCAGCTGACAAACCTGTAGCAAAATCAAAGGGCCTTGTCTCTGGGCTGATGCTGGTGTTTCATCACCTGCAGGCCAACAGCTCTTTAACACTTAATACAACAGTCCAAAAAACCAAGCCAAACCCACTGCCACCAAGTCGCTTCTGACTCATAGCAACCCCCATTGGATTTCCAAAGCAGTAAATCTTTATGGAAGTAGATTGCCCCCTCTTCCTTCAGTGGATCGACTGGTGGGTGTGAACTGCCAACCTTTTGGTTAGCAGCCAAATGTCTTACCCATTACACCACCATACAATTTTCATAATAAGATTGACTTCTATTATCTTTCTTAGAAATCAAACGTAATTATTCATTCAGTTTTTAGGACTTTTAGCAGCCACTGGCTATTCCCTGACCTCTCCTCAGATCCTGGCAACCACCAATCTACTTCTGGTCTCTATAAATTTGTCTATTTTCTTACAAATGTAATCATACAATGTGTGGCCTATTGTATCTGCCCTTTTTCACTTAGCACAATGTTTTCAATGTTCACCCACATTGTAGCATGTATCAGCACTTCATTCTTTTTTTATGACTGAATAATATTCCGTTGCATGGATATATCACATTTGATTATCTGTTGATCAGTTAATGAGTATTTGGGTTATTTTCACTTTTGCACTATTATGAATAATGGTACTATGAACATTCATATGCAAATTTTTATATGGACATGTGTTTTCGTTTCTACCAGGTATAGACCTAGCAGTACAATTGCTGGTTCAGATGGTAATTCTATGTTTAACATTTTGAGGAAATGCCAAACTGTTTCACAACAGTTTGGAGCAGATTACCCAATTGGCAAGGTAAGCATGGGCTTACTTGTGCTTACTTACTAATGTGTAGTGAAAAGTTTCACATGTTTCCACCAGAGTATAAGCCTCACTGCTTTGAAATTTTCCCTGACTTTTTGATGATTTTAACCCTGCCTCTCAAACTGCAGAGGTATCCAGGCCCTATCTCTATGATGGTTCTTCTCTGATCTCCTATCTCTAAGATTTAGAGCTGGTCTCTATTTCCTCTAAGGAGTTGGAAATTTACTTTTTGTTTTATCATAAGCTTCTTCTGCCTATACCAAAATCAAAACCCTCTGCTGTCAAACTGATTCTGACTCATACTGATCCTATTGGACAGAGTAGAACTGCTCCATAGGGTTTCCAAAGCTATAAATCTTTACAGAAGCAGACTGTCACATCTCTCTCCCACTTTCTACCTAAAGCTTATAATAAAACTCATTCAGGTTTCTAAACTGTTTTTGATATGTGAAAGGAATTTTTGGAATTTGAAAATCTGCCTTATCTACCACCAAAGCCTGGTTTTCAAAATTATTGTTTCACTAGAGACTCAAATATGTAATTTGAAGTCTGAGCAATGATTTTATTGTTCTCCCATAACCTACTGCTGGAGTTGGTTCCGACTCATAGTGACCTTGTAGGACAAGGTAGAACTGCTTCATAGGGATTCCTAGGCTGAAATCTTCATGGAAACAAACTGCCACGTCTTTCTCCCATGGATTAGCTGGTGAGTTTGAACTGCCAACCTTTCATTTAGCCCACTGAGTGCTTAACCACTGTGCCACTAGGGCTTCTATTTTATTGTTCTAGTAGACAAATAATCTGACTATAAGGTATTGAAATGCATTGATTTAATGGGAGGAAAATTACATAGAATTATTATTTAAGGGGAATTAAAAATATCTTGAGTTAATATAACAAACTCTGGTGGCACAGAGATTAAAGCAATAAAAAGTCACTGGTTGAAATCCACTAGCCACTCTGCAGGAAAAAGATGTGACAGTCTGCCTCCCTAAAGATTTACAGCCTTGGAAACCCTATGGGGCAGTTTCACTCTGTCCTATAGGGTTATTGTGAGTCACAATTGACTTGATGGCAGTGGGTTTGGATTTTTGATTTGGTTTGAGTTAATGTATTAAAAAATACACACGTGGTTCTGATTGACTGAATTTCCCTGTGCTTCAATTGATCTGAACTTCATTCAGCAGTTTACAATAACCAGCTATGGTAAATTATAGTATTCGTTCACCACTCTTCCTTCCCTTCTCAACCTAGCCATGATTTTAGCAGAAGCACTTCCCAATGTTACTGGCTTTGTGTTTGGCCAGGCAACTTGTTGTGGCCAATGGAATTTGAGAGAACATACACGCATTGTGTTCAATCAGAGGCTTTAAATATATATATATGTGATATAGGGTTGCTATGAGTCAGAATTGACTCAATGGGCAGTGGGATTTGGTTTTAGCTTTTTTATAGTTCTTTTTTAATTCCTGCAACATCCACTGGAAAACATTGCCCAGGAAACCACTGCTTCTTCATCTTCAGCCCCCAAATGAGATGTATGGAAGAGACCCGAATCCTTCCCTGGTGCCGAGCCAGCCAAATTCAGCCCAGACAAATGCAACTGAGCCATGCCCCATCCACAGATGCGTGAGCAAAAAATAAATGTTTTTTATTGTAAGCCAACTGAGATTTTTGGGGTTGGTTGTTATATAGCAGCAAAAAGCTAACTCACACAGGGGCTCATAGTAAATTGTTATTACATCCTGTATATTTTAATGATTCATAGTAGTTTTCAAGGATCCTGGGTGTTTAAAATGCTCTGCTGCTAACCAAAAGATCAGTTGTTTAAACCTACCAGCCGCTCCATGGAAGAAAGATTTGGCAGTCTGCTTCTATAAGGATTATAGCCTTGGAAGCACTAGTGGCAGTTCTACTCTGTCCTATATGGTTGTTATGGGTCAGAATCAACTCAACAGCAACAGGCTGAATTTTATGGTATTTTAATCTACATTATATATCTCATTGTTCAGTTTAATCAAGTCTTAATATGAATTAGCTATATATATATAGTTGTTGTTGTTGTTATATGCCATTGAGTTGGACCCGACTCACAGTGACCCCTCATTGGGTTTCCGAGGCAGTATCACTATGGAAGTAGATTGCCCAACCTGCCTTCCGAGGAGTGGCTGGTGGGTTTGAACCACCAGACTTCTGGTTAGAAGTCAAGTGCCTTAAACACTATGCTACCAGAGCTTATATGTATATATATATATATATACACACACACACATATATAGTTTTTATAGCCACTCTTGGTTGAGTGCAGAGGAAATATATCTGTATCTTCCCATTAGGTCAGAAATATTTCAGTTGTTTTCTACTAGGAGGCCAGCAATCTACCAAGATCTTCACACTTGGAAAGCCTCCTCTTTTGCCTTGAAGTACAGCCACTTTTAACAGGCTTTATGTTGGCCAAGAATAGCATACTTGTGGCCAGCTCTTCACTTATACAACTCCAACAATAGTACATCATCCTATCACATGATGTGAGAAAAACTGGAGATGAATTTTGGTATCTATACATTACCGCAGGTATCTATCTCCTCCATCTTATGTTGACATCTGTGATGGCCTTTCTAAATAACTCAGGGCATCAGAGGGTTGCTCTCTCCCTCAAGACAGGATAACTTTGGCAAACACATCTGTATAATATGTGCACTGGGCATATTTCCTTGTTGAATTATTCAATTAAATCTGATAATGAGAGCACATTGACACAGTTAAACACTCAGGTGAATAAAGGATTCACTTTGAAGCACAGAAATATCTGGAGTCATCTGTGTGTTAACAAGTGATGCTTCTCTCCACCATCATCGGGGAGGGAGAGACTTTAGAAAAGGTAAGCTAGAGTCGAGTATGCTGGAGGCCTTTTCTGGCATGATTTCAAGGAGATGAAAGGGGGAGGCAGTTTTCAATGTTCATTTGAGCCATCAATCATTTTAGAGTAAGTGTATTGAATTTTAAGAGACAGAAAATTAAGACTCAGTTCTTAAGTAAATCCTATTCCCTTGAACTCTAATGGGACATAAAGAGATGAACTCAAGCAAAGATACCAACACATCTGATTCCTGTTTTTCCTTCTGCAAAACCTTTCATGCAAAACCTTGTAAAAACAACAGATTTCTCTTATCTCAGTTCTTACTCTAAAAAATGAGAAAGTGACTGCTCCCCATTATTACTACAGAACCTATTACAAAGCATAAAACAATACTCGTTGCAAATAAAAAATCCATCCAGAAATGCAAATTTGAGTAATGGCTGTCATTTAAATACATGTCTACTCTATGAAACACTATACACTATGAAACACTTACACTGGCTGTCTCCACATCAGGGACACCATTACTTTCAGTGGTTTGGCACTTAGCAAATGTAACTTGCAGTTTTATCAGCTTGTCCTATCTCTCCAACTTATCTGTATACTCCTTACAAATAAGACCTATTTCTTAACTTTCTTTTGGTCTTCATTACTTAGCCCAGTACAGAAAGCACAGGTAAGCAATCATTGATTATGTAATAAAAGCAGTCAATAGCTGCAACTTATTGATCATTTCCCATGTGACAGACTGTGTGCCAGGAATTTTGCATACTCAAATTTTGTAACTCATACAATTGTATGTTAACTCCAAAAGAAAACTGAATAGACCAGAGTGCATAGTTAAGAAGGGCACAGGGAGGGTGTAGTCACAGGGATGGGAGGGAAAGAGAGTTTGTTATGGTCAGGGATGGTAATCGGGGCATGAAATCAAATACACACAAACTGTTGAATGTAAAACAAATCTTGCTATGTAAATTTGCACCTAAAGCACAATAAAATTTTTTAAAAGTCAAAACTTTAAAAAAAGTAAAATAAAATAAGGAGATTCCACCTCTTTTAATAACTGTTATGTATAAAAGTGAAGATAAATATCAACTTCTTAACCCTGGCTATTCCTGAATAGTGTGACCATACCTGACCTTTGCTTCCTTCACTATACCAATGTTTGTAATGAACACATAGTCATTTTTATCAGAAATATAGTCAAAAGTATAATTTGTTGTACAAGGAATGTCAAACTGAGCAATCAAAAAAAGAAGAATAGCATCCCCATTTTATAGACCAAGAAACAGGGTTAGAAAGTCTATGAGATTTAACCAAGACCACATTGCTAGTTTAATGAAAATAATCATGCATTTAAGTAAATGAAATTTTTAAATAATTAGGTGTTCCCAGTTAACTGTTTTAGAAACACAGGAACTAAGAGCATCACTAATGGTTGTTAATTGCTGACATATCTCACTGTCCTCATCAACTATTTATTCAATGTCTGCTAAAATCAGGGAACTGCTTTGGGTGTTACTCAACTTCTGAACCAAGGCTACCAACGGGTTCATTCTGGTTTAACCCCCTGCTGAGAATTTGCATTTATATCCCAGATATACCAAAACAGAACTTACATTTTAACAAGATCTTTTGTACACACAAGAATCATCTGAGGATCTATAAGACTCTCCTAGGGATCTTATTAAAATGTAGATTCTGATTCACTGTATCTGTGGTGGAAATGCAAATTATCAGAAGGGGATGGAACCAGAATGAACCAGCTTGAAACCCTGCTCTGAACCATTGCTTTGCCTACACAGCAATGTTTAGAGAAGAAATTTAAAACATGTGAATGTTGATTATTTAGCACAGAAATCGGTTCAATCATGTAAAATGTGTGGCTTCTTTTCACATCTTTATATCTAACTTACAAAGAGGGACTTTTTGAATCAAAAGTCTCATGCTCACTTGCCATTGAGATGATGCCTACATAATCTTATCTATGTTTGACATATTTTTTTTCACCTGCATTAGCTAAAAAAAGAACAATGCAAAATCAAGAATAGGGAGAGAACTTAGGGGTAATTGATACAATATAATATTTAAACATAGACCTGTATATGTGTAATAATTATGTCATTCCATGAAGATGTTAGAAAAACAGTCATTTCATCTTCAAATTGTGAAAATATGTTACCCCGAATTTATATAAGTTGCATGTAATTTTTCCACTTATAGTCTCATGACTAATGCAATAATGTGGATGAGTCATTTAGATGAGTTTCCTCATCCTAATTTCTTATTCACCATCGGGAAAGAGCAGTTTTCGCCTGTGAGGAAATGAGAACTCAAACAGATGAAGTGATCAGATTGCAGTTAGTCAGCTGGCTAGTGTCAGAGCTGGAATTAGAAACCATGTTTTCTTTCCAACCCCAAATTTTCAAATTGTACTTTTAAAAACACAGTATCCTATTCTCATGTAATAATTAAGAACTATCCTCAGCAGCAGTAGAACCAGGTAGCCCTTTGTTGCTTACAAGGAACCTCACATTTAGAATTATATTTAGTCCTCACTGCAATCTTATGAGCTGTTATTATGATCCCTACTTTATAGATGAGGAAACTGCAGTTCAAAGAGACTAAATCATCCCGTTGGTGACATCCAGATGACAGAGCCGGAACTCAAAAATGGTTTTCCAAACTTAACTTCATCACTCCCTCTATTTCAACACATTTCCTAATTCTTCTCATGGAAGATTTACCCAACTGTCCTGCAGTTCAGACTCCCTTCTAGAGTGGGGAGTTTTAGCTAGGAAGTGGCTGCCGAGCCAGCAAGTACTTTCTCAGCCTTACACCCATTTGGGTGGGGTCATGTGATGAACACTCATCACTGCAATATGAGCTGAAGTGTTAAGTGTCAGAAGCACACATGCCTTCTCCACCCTCTCTCTTTTCCCATCTTTTGGCTTGTGTTGGTGCCAAGAGTATCCTTAGAAGGCACATGTTGAAGATGGCAAAGCCATCGACAACCTGGGCCCCTGAAAGACAGTGAAGCAACTGTACCTTCCACCTCCCACTTCATGCTCCATTAACCAGTAATACCATGCTATTCCATGAGCAAGAAGAAATGTTTTTCTTGTGAATGCCACTGATACTGTGGGGTTTGCCTGTACAGCAGCTAGAAGTATCCTAAATGAAATAAATATACCTTTTATTGGAGAATAGAATTCAGGTTTCTGTTATTCCCTCTAGAATCTCTGGAAATACTTAATGACTGACTTTAATTTGACTAATGAAAATCATATCCCTTTCTGTCCTTTGATTTTCTTCTAGTTTGGGGTTAATGGTAATTCCTATCCTATATTTCTATTTGGGGTGAAAAATGAAGTTGTCAAAGATTTCTTTCTACTTGGATCAACAATCAATGCCCACAGAAGGAGCAGTCAAGAAATCAAGTGATATGTTGCATCAGGCAAATCTGCTGCAAAAGATCTCTTTAAAGTTCTAAAAAGTGAAGATGTCACTTTGATGACTAAGGTGCACTAGACCCAAATCATAGTCTTTTTAATCAATTTATACACACGTGAAAGCTGGACAATGAGAAAAAGAGGGCAGTAGGAGACTTGATGCATTTGAATTGTGATGTTAGCAAAGAATATTGGCTGTATCATGGACTGCCAGAAGAACAAACAAATTAGTTTTAGAAGAAATACAATTGGAGTGCTCCTTACAAGTGAGGATGGTATGACTTCATCTTGCTTACTTTGGACACATCATCAGTTAAGATCAATCACAGGAAAAGGATATCATGGTTGGTAAAGTAGAGGGTCACTGAAAATGAAGAAAATCCTCAATGGATTGGATTGGCATAGCCTCAACAACAGACTCAAATAAAGCAATAATACCGGAGATGGGCAGGACCAGGCAACACTTAGTTCTACTTAGTTCTGTGATACATAAGTCAGAGCCAGCTGAAGGGCAACTAACAAGAAAAATAACATTAAAAGTGTTCTAAAAGCCCCTTATAGATCTCTGACTGACTATATATAAATAAATATATATATATATATAATATAA
>NW_006921650.1:7626914-7635814 GCF_000298275.1 Orycteropus afer afer | reverse complement strand
TGGTGGTCTGAAATTAATCAGTTAGGATTTATTGATTCTCCTAAGTATGTAACTCATAAAAGGTAGGGTGCAACACTCAAAGCCTTAACACCAAGGATGCTCCCTCAATTTCCTCCACCCCCCACATTGGTTGGAATGTAAATGAATCAGGAATACCCAGGGCCTGTTGTCTGGGCACTAATTCCAAAATGTGGCCTAAGATACCATGCCAAGAGCTCAAATCTTTCACATTTTCCCACCACACACAGAAGGCCTGAGCCTTTCATTCTTTATACTTCCTTGATGTGGTTACTCTAGGAATAAAATGTGGAGGAAATTGCTTTTGAGAAAGGTACCTAGAGAAATTATTTTGACAACTTCCTTTTCCACCCCAAGCTTAGCACTTTCTCTCTACCGAGAACTTAAAGGTGGTTTTTCTTTTAAGTATCTCATGTCTAAAATCTGAATCCAAATTCTAAAGAGAAGGAAAGCTTTGCCAACAAACCAGCCTCCATAGTAAATGATGAATGCTCCAAGTGCTTTTTAGAAAAAAATCCTAAAAGCAGAGTTTGGTCACTAGAGTAAATACCCATAGAAAAAGAAATAAATCTCTGTGACATCTGCTAATGTATACCATTTCCCTTAAACACCTCTTCCTGTCCAGTTTCCACACCTTCTTTCCCTGTTTTCCAATGCTCCTTTTGTTTTGTGTTTTCTGGCCTTCAGGGTATGACTTAGCCAGCAGATGGTACCCCTGTGTGTGCACATTGGCGAATTAAAGGTGGTTCAGGCGCTGAAAAAAAAAAAAAAATCAGCTTAAGCAAAATGACAGGTGCTTTTTTTTTTTTCATGCCCTATTTATTCATTTGCTCAACAAATATTTGTCATTTACCTATGGTGCTAACACTTTTTAAGGCATTGGGGAAATATAGGTAAAAAAGAGACACACGCTCTACCTCCTTAGCCAGGTGCAAGTGATATCCTTCAGGACCCAGACAAGCTCTATAACTGAAACATGAAGGATGAGAAATTCAGAAGCAATTTAACAGAAAGACCCACATGTCTGAACACATGGTGCACATGAATCAGGAAAGGTGTGCTCTTATTTTATTTGTTTGTTTGTTTGGGAGAAGATTGCCCTAGGATAGATTATCAGGAATATGACATGTGGCATGTAACACCTGGAGAGACGTTCTTGGGCTATATGCATCATGAGTCAGACTCTAATTATAGCCCTAGGTTCAGGTTTGAGTTCCTCAACTTAAGAGGTGGGTGGGAACACTAGGGAGAGTCCGGTGGAGATCTCCAGAGGTGATAAAGACCTGGAATTGAAGGCTCTGAAGACCCTCATAGTGATCATACATACAGCAGAATGAAGCATTGCTCAGTCCTGTACAATCCTCACAATCCTTGCTATGTTTGAGCCTATTTTTGCAGCCATTGTGTCAATCCATCTAGTTGAGGGGCTTCTTCTTTTTTGCTGACTCTCTGCTTTATCAAGGATGACGTCCTTCTCCAGGGACCAGTCCCTCCTGATAAAATGTCCAAAGTATATGAGACAAAGTCTCACTGTGGTAATAAAGATTGTATGTCAACTTAGCTGTGCCATGCTTTTGAGTGGCTTGGCAATTGGGTGTAGTTATTCCCCATGAGGAGATTGTAATCAACTCCAAGGTGGAATCTGCTATGAGACATCAATCAGTGGAAGGGGAGTTGCCTTCAGGGTGTGGCCTGCTTCCAGGCTTAAGGAAAGATCTTTCAGCTTTAGGAAAGATCTCTATATTTTTGGCTCATTTGGATCTTGGATTTAGCCAAGTCTTCATCTCTAGTTCTTAGATTTGAACCAGTGGCCTGCCATATTGTCTGTCAATCTTGGAATTATTTCTGGACTTGAAACAGTGGCCTGCCATGTTACCTGCTGATCTTGGGACTGATCTTATTTCCTGGTGACCTTGGGTTTGTCAACCTCAGCAGCCAGCAGCTGCATGTGTTAGGAGATGCTGCCAGCTCCAGTGAGCCTGGAACAAGAGGCAGAGCTGAAGACCAAGGTTGAAGGACATTCACCCAGCCCCTAGAGCCAGCACTCTGAATTTGGACTTCTAGCCTATAAAATTGTAAAAGAATAAATTCTTATTTGCCTTTCACTTGTGGTATTTCTTATAGTAGCACTAGAAAACTATAACACTTACCATCCTGGCTTCTGAGGAGCATTCTGGCTGTACTTCTTCAAGACAAATTTGTTCATTCTTCTGGCAGTAGATGTTCTGGCGATGCCCAGACCTCTACAACTGCTGCTTGAAAAAGCTCTAGCTGTCAAGAGTCTTGAGCAGAAGCCAATTCCACTTTTTACTTCCATAGTTTATAAGTTCAATAATAGTTTTATAAGTTTTGGATATAGTTAATTGTAACAGGATTAAACTTGTATTTACTTGGAAATAAGATGTTCTAGATTAAGGGAATGTTCTGGGATGTTCCCAGTAAACAGGAACACAAGTAATTCATAACGTGTGATAAACGTAGTTGTTATTGTAAAGTTAATAGCCCACCACCATAAAGTGTGATAAACATAGTTGCTATTGTAAAGTTAATAGCACACAGCCATGAACTGACTCAAGAATGTACCTGGAATTGTGGGTTTGTCATTTTGCTTTGTCATTATCTCATGTAATCTGCAACACAGTATAAAATAAAGAAGTCCACCTCATTATGTGCGGCACATGTTCATCTTGTGTGAGTGTGTCTCCTTCATCTTGCCGACACCACCTCTCCCTCCAGAGACCCACAGCTGAGGCTGGACTTGGCAATGTTCTATCTAATATTCTTTGCCAACGCCATAGTTCAAAGGCATTGATTCTTCTGTGGTCTCCTTTATTCATTGTCTACCTTTCAATGCATATAAAGCAATTGAAAATACCGTGCCTTGGGTCAGGCGCATCTTAGTCCTTAAAGTGATATTTTTGCTTTTAAACACTCTAAAAAAGTCTTTTGCAGCAGATTTGCCCAAAGCAATA
This sequence comes from Orycteropus afer afer, assembly GCF_000298275.1. Taxonomy (NCBI): domain Eukaryota; kingdom Metazoa; phylum Chordata; class Mammalia; order Tubulidentata; family Orycteropodidae; genus Orycteropus; species Orycteropus afer. Next base: position 7,632,824 of record NW_006921650.1, on the reverse strand, counting down.
TGTCATTTGATTTCTTGATTGCTGCTTCCATGGGCATTGATTGTGGATCCAAGTAAAATTAAATTCTTGATACTTCAATCTTTTATCCATTTATTTTGATATAGCGTATTGGTCTAGTTGTTGGGATTTTTGTTTTCTTTATGTTGAAGTGTATCTAAACTACAGACTGCAGTCTTAGATCTTTATCAGTAAGTGCTTCAAGTCATCTTCATTTTCAGCAAACACGGTTGTGTCATCTTTATATCACAGGTTGTTAATGTGTCTTCCTCCAATTCTGATCCCACGTTCTTCTTTATATAGTCCAGACTCTCAGACTATTTGCTCAGCAGACAGATTGAACAAGTATAGTGATAAGATACAAGCCTGATGCAAACCCTTCCTGATTTTAAACCATGCAGTATCCCATTGCTCAATTTGTTCAGTTTGATCTCTGTACAGGTTCCTCACAAGCACAACTAAGTGTTCTAGAATTCCCACTCTTTGCAATGTTATCCATAATTAGTTATGATCCACACAATCAAATGCCTTGGCTTAGTCAATAAAACACAGCTAAACATCTTTCTGATATTCTTTGCTTTCAGCCAAGATCCATCTGACATCAGCAATGATACCCCTCATTCCACATCCTCTTCTGAATCCAGCTTGAATTCAGGCAGTTCCCCGTCAACATACTGCTGCAACCATTTTTGAATCATCTTCAGCAAAATTTTACTGGGTTGAAGCGTGTTCCCCAAAATAGAGCAACTCCAAAGCAACTGCACAGAGTCAACTTCTACTATGGAACTTTCACTCATTTTGGTCTATTTTTAAGTAAGAATGGGCCAATCCAGAACTACCCACATGAGTCACCTTAAACTCTGCCTGCTTTGCATTATTGCCTCTTGATTTTCCTCCCTGGAGGTTCCTCAGACAGCTGGGCTGCATTGTGGCATGACATACTTCTCATTTTCCCCACAAACATCCCTGATTGAAGGCAGATGACACATGACCTTAAACTCACCTTTAGGACTCTTTGTATTATTCCCACAGACAGTAAAAGCCTGGTTTAGCACAGCTAGGCTATAGCATGAATATTATTCCTATCTCCCAACCCTACAGGTCATGGGTTATTTTATCAAACTCCAGCTGTTGTATTTCGTCAGGGATATTAGAACCAGATTGAAATGGTGTTTAAGTTAAATGTCTAGATAATTAGACTCTGAGTTCAACTACTGAGAAAAGCCATACCCTTGGAAGTCCTTAAGAATAGGATAGACATTCACCTGTTTTAGACATTTAAACACAGTTTACCATAAAAGATAACTTCTTGATGTCCCCTCTAAAACCATAACTATGATCCAGAACATGGAGATGTTGGCATTTCTCCTAGCTTTTACTTCCTCCTTTGGCCTTGTTTTCAATGGTACTGGGAATAGAAGGGAGGTGAAAAATCTGCAAATAAATGGTACCTATCATATAGCTCATTTATGAGTTTAGAAATGTCATAGCAATTTTTAAATTTGATTAACCCTTGCTTCATTAAAATGCATCTCATTGTCCTGATTCTTTTCGCATTCTTTTCACTGCTGTCTTCCATCATAATCATCACTCTCACTATGACCCTCACTAATCTATATTGAGTTCTTACCCTATGACAGATTCTGTATTGTTCTTTACACACACACACTTACACATTCCTCTCTGTCAGGTAATATGATTAGTTTTGCCATTTAGCATGTGAGGAAACTGAGGCTGAAAGAGGTTATGTGACTTGCCCACTGGTACTGATGATACATAGTTTTTGGTTTAACCTAAGGCACCTGATGTTGTTGTTGTTGTAGTTATGTGCCATTGAGTCATCTCTGACTCATAGCGACCCTATGTACAACAGAATGAAACACTCGCCCTGTCCTGTGTCAACCTCACCATCCCTACTATTCCTGAGCCCATCACTGTAGCTGCTGTGTCAATCTATCTTTTTGAGGGCCTTCAACCTCTTTCATTGACCTTCCACTTTATGAAGCATGACATCCTTCTCCAGAGAATGGTCCCTTCTGACAACATGACCAATGTAGGTGAGATGAAGTCTGGCCATTCTCACTTCCAAGGAGCATTCCAGCTGCACTTCCTCCAGGACAGATTTATTAGTTCTTCTAGCATCCACAGTACTTTCAGCATTCTTCACCAACACCACAACTCAAAAACATCAACTCTTCTTCAGTCTTCCTTACTCATTGTCCAGCTCTCACATGCATATGAGGTGATTGAAAATACCATGGCTTGGGTTAGGTGCATCTTAGTCTTCAAAGAGACATCTTTGCTCCTCAGCACTTGCAAGAGGTCTTTTGCAATAGATTTTCACAACGCAATACATCTTTTGATGTCTTGACTGCTGCTTCCATTGGCATTGATTATAAAACCAAATAATATGAAGTCTTTGGTAACTTCCATCTTTTCTCCATCTATCATAATGCTGCTTTTTGGTCCAGTTGTGAGGATTTTTGTTTTCTTTATATTGAGATGTAATCCATACTGAAGACTGTAGTCTTTAATCTTCATCAGAAGTGCTCCATGTCTTCCTCACTTTCAGCAAGCAAAGTTGTGTCACGTGCGTATCGCAGGCTGTTCATGAGTCTTCCTCCAATCCTGATGCCACACTCTTCATCATACAGTCTAGCTTCTCAGATTATTTGCTCAGCATACAGATTGAATAAGTATGGTGAAAGGATACAACCCTGACACACTCCCTTCTTGATTTTAAACCATGCAGTACCCCCTTGTTCTGTTCTAACAACAGCCTCTTGGTCTATGCACAGGTTCCTCATGAGTACAATTAAGTGTTTTGGAATTCCCATTCTTTTCAATGCTACCCATAATTTGTTATGATCCACACACCTGATAAGCAACCAATTTTCTAACCTTGGGACTCATATTTATAGGGTGATTTCTGAGTTTCTTGCATTTATTTCAACTGGGAATACACTAAGCCTTTTAAATACAAATTCTGTCTATTCTACTTTCTCCTCTCTGCTCTTGAACCTCCTATCTTCTTCTCTCTCTTCCTTGCTCTCTTCTCTCGGTCTCACTTATATCCGTACCATCGCTATATGTGGGGTTTCTAAACACCTTTCCTTCCACTCTTCTCCCTCTTACCTGGTCTCAAGCCCCACCTATTCCTCTGGTCACTTAGAGATCCCTCCCCTGCCATCCCTACACTCCATCACCCAGATCTCCAAATCTTCCAGCAGCACTTTCTAACAGAAAGACATGGGTGCAGAAGAGCACTCTCTCATAACAAGCCTGTGTTAGAGGAGCTTTTATTTGCAAGAAGTCCTAAGGGCTTTTATGGCTAAAGGAGAACTTTGTCTACTCCAAAAATACTATTGGGCAAGTGTCCAAACTCTCTAAGCAATTTATTCCACAGGGGGGCAAAAATCCAACTATTTGGAGCATTTTATGCACCTGACACCATCATATTAGTGGTATCAGATTACACATTCAGTAAGGACTTCTGCCACATGCTGTTGCAATTAACCACAAGGGAATGTGCAGGCCAGGACCCTTCACATTCATTCAATCAGTGACAGGGTACAATATACAGAGCAGTGAGAACTATGCCCTTGGAACCAAATGCTGTATCTCATTAGCAAATAAAATTGTGACTTTTCTGGGAGTGACAACTCTGGCAGGATGAGGTGGTAGCCCAGATTTCTAGTTGTCAACAATGTAACTACTGTACTTCTATGCAAATAACATGTCATATGTTTTCTTCAAACCACACAACCCCCTTGCTCATTAGTTTTCTATGTGTGCTATGCATGTTATATGAGTGTGTACCTTATTTACGTGTGCATGTTATACGCAAAAATTATGTGTTCTTTAATCTTCCAGCTCCATATCAGGTTTTGATAAAGAACCTCCAAGAAAAGTATGAGACAGTTTAAACTAAGGCATGGTCTAACACAGTGCTTATAGATTTTTAATGCCTTATCAGTCATGAGAACCCAGATGGGGAGCTGGGGGAAGGAATTTACTAGTCTTTAACCCAGACAAAGCATTGAGGCCACGGGTGGTCAGTCCAGTTGCAAATGCCTATAATGCTGGCTCCAAGGCCTAACATAGCATGCAGGAGCTCACCCTCTGGATCTCTTCCTTCCACCTTCACCTTTTCCAAATACCCAAGAACCCTCAAGTTTCTCCCATGCTGATAAGACTTCCCAGACATGTCTTTCTCCCCTTTCGTCCCTTCCCCATCACCACAGCCACAATCGCCCTTCCCCACTGACCCTCATTGGATTTTGATGTGAGCAAGAAGTGAACTTTCCTGTGTTTAAAATTCCCCAGATAGCAATGGCTTTTTACAACATAGCCTACCCTGATTAATAAATGTACTTCCCTTGTGTTCAGGAAGCTTCACATAGTACCAATGAGATAAATTGACACAGTTAGTGACAGACACAGGTCAGAAATAAGGACTTACTTCTCCTCTCTGCCTCCTATTACCTCAACCTGTTGAAGAATTGATTCCATAGGGTTTCCTCTTACTTGGTTCTGGAAGTGGTCGTCATTTAATAAAGGGGATAATAAACAAACCCTGTTAAGGCAGTCTCTAGCTTAATAGGTCATACTTTTGAGGTACATGTCTTTGCAAGTGGAAAATACATTAACTCTTCTAACCATGGTTGAAAAGAAAGAGAACTCTGAGGCTGGGCCTTCCCAAAACACCTCTCAGCTTATCATATAAGTATGCCCTCTCCTGCAATTACATGAAAATCTAGACCTTCTGTTCCTACAGTCACTCCATCAGCTATAGTCTGATGCAGATGGTGGAAGAAAAATGGAATCATCAAATATACCTTAACTATATATCTTGCCAGATGCCACTATCTGACTAGGGAAATAGAAATTTGGAGACATTATTTTCTGACTGAGCTTTGCTATCTTTTAATATTAATTACAATGAAATATGCAGACTAATCACTCTGCTTATGGTATAATATTAGAGATACAGGGACATAAAACAATAGCTTGGAAGTACAGTTATCATTTCTGAGTCTGTGTCCTGATCAACTATATGCTTTGTATAGCCCTTAAGATATGTATTATTTCACTACTGCAGCTAAAATCTGTTTGGTGAGACCACTTTTGTAGTTAATACCAGCTGTCAATTAGAATAAAGAGTGGATGGGCATTGGTCATGAGGGAGCTCTGGTCGTGTAGTGCCTAAGGCACTTGACTGCTAACCAGAAGTCTGGCAGTTCAAACCCACCAGCCACTCCTCAGAAGGAAGATGGATCAATCTACTTCCGTAGTGATTCTGCCTTGGAAATACAAGGAGGGGTCGCTATGAGTCAGGTCCGACTCCACGGCACATAACAACAACAACAACAACATTGGTCATGAAGATGGTACAAGAATGAAAGGGCCATTACCCACAAATAACACACCCAGAGACCACAACAACACCACCTGGGAAGGTTAGGAGGGAATATACTCTTTTTTTCATTTGTCAGTAGATATTTAAGAATAGTGTTATGGGTTGAATTGTGTCCTCGAAAAAGGTGTGTTGGAATCCTAACCCCTATATCTGTAGACATTATCCCATTAGAAAACAAAGTTTTCTTGGTTATGTTAATAAAGCCATATTAGTGTAGAGTGTATCTTAAACTTAATTGCTTTTGAGATACAAAAAGAGCAGATTAGGTACGGAGACAAACCAAACAAAAATCAAACCCACTGTCATCGAGTCAATTCTGACTCATAGTGACCCCCATTGAGTTTTTGAGGTGGTAAATCTTTATGGAAGTCTTCCTTCCATGGAGCGGCTGGTAGATTTGAACCAATAACTTTCTTTTTATTTTTTTTCATTGTGATTTGGGTGAAGATTTACAGAGCAAATTCACTTTCCATACAGCAGTTCACATATACTTT
>NW_006921650.1:7622157-7622875 GCF_000298275.1 Orycteropus afer afer | reverse complement strand
AATTTGCTCTGTAAATCTTCACCCAAATCACAATAAATAATAATAATAATAATAAATCAGTTGCCATCAAGGTGACTCTGACTTATGGCAATCCTACATGTGTCAGAGTAGAACTGTGTTCCACAAGATTTTCAATGGCTGGTTTTTCAGAAGTAGATTGCCAGACCTTTCTTCTGAGGCACCTCTAGGTGGACTCAAACTTCCAACCTTTCAGTTAGCAGCAAAGTATGCTAAATATTTGCACCACCCAGGAACTCTTGGATGATAATTAATGCTTACATGTTCTCTATCAGTCACTGGGTGTTAGTTTGTTATCTCATTGTGGAAATCGGTATAGAATTCGAGAGTCTTAAATAGAAAACTAGATGATCATAAGGAATTAATTTCTGGAAGGTATGATAATGAATCTGGGTTTATGGGAGAAAAAAGTTCTTTTTGATAATATTTGCAAGTTAAAGATTATGTCTGGGTTATTCTGGGGGTGGATTCTGGGTATGCTGGGACTGGGGGGAGGGTACAGAGGGAATAGATAATGAAGAAGGACAAAATGCTGATGACTGTTGGTCCTGTGTGTTGGGAACATGGGAATTTAGTGTACTAGTTCCTCTATTTTATGTTTACTTGAAAATTTCCAAAGCAAATGTCTTAATTCTGTGTATATCTATGAGAAAAAAATGCTCACTGAAAAAAAAAAAAAAAAAAAAGTGCTTTGCTTATC
>NW_006921650.1:7609655-7620292 GCF_000298275.1 Orycteropus afer afer | reverse complement strand
TTTGATTCAAGGAATTTTCGAACTTCAATTTTGATTTCTTCTCTTACCCAGTCTTTCTCAAGGAGGGTGTTGTTCAGTTATCATGTGTTTACTCTTTTCCTGTTAATCTTCCTATTGTTGATTTCTAATTTGATAGCATTATGATCTGAGGAGATGGTTTGCAGTATTTTGATGTTTTTAAATTTACGAAGGCTTGCTTTATGGCCTAACATACAGTTCAAACCCACCAGCCACTCCTCGGAAGGAAGGTTGGGCAATCCTACTTCCGTAGTGATACTGCCTCGGAAACCCAAGGAGGAGTTGCTATGAGTCAGGGCCGACTCGACGGCATATAACCAACTTTCTGACCAGTAAGAAGATGCCTTAGGCACTGTGCTACCAGAGCTCAAGGAAACATATATGGGAAAAGACAGATGCCATGTGGAGACTGCCAAGAATTCGTGTAATGTCAGGGCCAGAGAAATGGAGACAAGGATTTCCCCCTTATGTGAACAGAGAGAGCTTCGCCTAGAGCTGGTGCCCTTGGTTCAGATTTCTACCCTCCTGAAATGTGATGAAATACATTTCTGCTTATTAAAATCCACTCACTTGTTGCATTTCTGTTATAGTAGCATTAAGAAGCTAAGTCATATAATACATATGGAATTTGTATGATTGCCTCTGTCAAAAACCTAAACTGCTTAGAAAAACACCATAGATTACTATAACAGAATATATTTATTATGAGTCGATACAATTCAAATTGGACAGTGTCACCTGAACATGTTTGGAGAGTTCCAAAGAGGGGACAGTGAAAGTGGGCTATATAGGTCATTACTATGTTAATTTCTCAAGAGAAAATGTACAGGCCAGGTTACACAGTCAATAACGACATGGCAGACATCCTAAAACTGCCTCTAGGCAGACCCTGTAATTCCTGCTTCTTGAATTTGGCTACATATAGATAATTCTCCAATAGGAGAATTCTCCAAAGTCTAAAGTCCAATGGTTTCCACTAAGCCACTTGCTTACCAAACTGTTGTTTGACCTGAAGGTGACTTCAGGGAACCAGTTCCTACATGGTTTAAAAGGACACTAAGAGTAGATGGCCTGGGCAGATCATCCTAATTCCATGAACCCAGAAATACAGATTCCAGAAGAATCAAAATGATTTTTCATCTCCTACTGTTACTCTGGTGGTGTAGTGCCTAAGGCATTTGATTGCTAACCAGAGGGCTGGCAGTTCAAACCCACCAGCCACTCCTCGGAAGGAAGGTTGGGCAATCTATTTCTGTAGTAATACCACCTCGGGAACCCAAGGAGGGGTCACTACGAGTTGGATCCGACTGCATGGCAGTGCATTTGGCTTGGTTTACTGTTATATACACCTACTCCTTCCTTATCAACTGTCTCATTACCTGACATTTCACATTTATGACAATAGTAAAAAAAAAAAAAATCTGTTTTGTGCATTAAGGACACATGTCTGACAGTAACAATGTCAAGAGCCCTGATGGGGTCCATGACTGGCAGACCACATGTGCACATAGAAAGGAAGCTTGTATTGCATAGTATTTCACCACCCAAGAGGGGAAAGGGCTGCTGCTTGGTTGCACACTGGTGTGGAGGAGGGACTAGAATGGGGCCAGTGAGGACAGGACATTACCTGGAGAGACCTGACTGCCCCCAGGGAGCTAAGGCAGGGGCAGCGGCAGCGGCAGCTGGTGTACTAAGGGTGGTCTGCTCTTGGAGCTGGGAAGGAAGTAAGACCCTGAGCCTCTAGGGTGGCAGGCACAGGACAGGCCATGGGCAGAAGGAGCCTTGGACCACAGGATCCCATGTCAGCTGACTGGCACCTGTGCAGTCTCTTACACTTCCTCAGTAACCCCTCCTGGGCAGAAATAGGTGAAGGCTGGATAGGCCACCTGGGTGGGGGTGGGATCAGCAAGTGAGTGACCAGTAACACTATAGTTTAAGGTCAAGGGCAGAGGCCAGGCCTGGCTATTATGGCCTTGGAGGAAGCTCTGGATTATTGAGTCTCATGGGGACATGGGAGCATGGGAAGCAGGGCTGCCCAGTGAAAGCAGTGGGATGTTCAGGTAAGGGGCTGGCAGGAGGGCTCAGTGGGCAGTATGCAACCTCTTATAGTATCCAGGCACTCCCACCTGCTGACGCAGAGCCATTTGCCCCCAACAAAACAATCAAGGGCATTTTGGGGTAATTGAGGGTATGAGACAGGGTCACACATCCTGAAAATTTGATGAAAGCAGCAGAAGCAGGGGACCCTGGAGATGGGGGTGGGCAGTGCTTGGGTCACCTTGGTTCTGGAAGATTGGGCAGATAGCAGTGGGGGCTGAACTGTCCTGAGGTGACATGAGTTGGGGAGGTAGCAGTCGCAGATGATCCTTACAGAGGCCCAGTTGGGCATCCATAGTACAGGTGAGGGTGTGAGGTGATGTGGACATCCTCCATTTCCACATAATGTTGATTTTCAAATAACAACTGACCTTTGGAACCTAACCATATTTATAAGTGAGAAGTGGTGTACTGTGACAGAGACAATGTTATCAATGTTCATCAAACTTTTTTTTTTTTTTTTTCTTTCTTTCTTCTTAGTATAAAGCTAGGCTGCATTTCCAAGCTTCCCCTGAAGCCATGTGGCTGAGTTCTGGCTCATGGGATGTGTGCAGAAATGACATCAAGAACCTCTAGGTCTTGCCTTCGAAGTCTCCTGTATGGTTCCTCCCTGAGCTCTCTCCTCCCTGTCCACCAGCCTAATGCAGCAAAGGACAAACACTGGAAGATGGCAGGGCCATCCCATGGACGGAGCCTGAGGCCCTGAATTCCTGTGTGGAGAAGAACTCAGACTGCAGCCACCACTGCCAGCACCCTACCACTAACAACACCCCCTACCCCATTGACTCTCAATGGACTGTGATCTGAGCAAGAAACTAAACTTCCTATGTTAAATATCCCCATATGACAGTTTTAACAATAGTTAGCCTAGCCTGATTAATAAATGACTTTTCTAGTGTTCAGGAAAGTTCACTGAAAATCAATGAAAGCAGTGATGCCGCCAGAGCCAGCCCAGCAATTTTAGTAAATAAATAAGCATGGGATGGGGCTTAGAGGTAGATGTTGTTACCCGAAAACTGTACTCCCATCTTGAAGTAAAACTTTTTTGGCATATTGTTGTTGTGAAATAGCTATTTTTCTTCCTTTCTTCCTGTTTTCCTTCCTGAATAATAATGCTGACATTCCTTGTGGGGGGAGGGCTGCTCTTTCCACCCACCTTTGTGGCCTGATGGGACCCCACTGCTCTGTGCAGGGCAGTCTACAACCACTGATTGGTTTTTCATCTGAGTGAATTCAAACAAAAGGAATGTGGTGATGCAGGCAGTAAAGTAATCTCAACCCCTTGGGTTCCTCGGCCTTTCACACAAACATATGTCCACAGCCAAAGCACTTAGGATCCAGACCCCATATGAGTGTACAGTGTATGGGAGGGAGGGAGGGAATGACTTAAAACAGATGAGAGTTTTTAAGTTCAGCCTGTGCTCAGCAGTTAAATTCAATTTAGAGACTTCCCAAAACCTTCCTGAAATTACAAAAGAGCCATGAGAAATCAGCTTCTTTCTTTTGTGGTTGCACATTTAATTCTGAAATTCATGAAGCTGCGTCAAAGCACTTTGGTAAGACTGTGAAGGGTTGCTAATGGAAATAAGGATGGTTTCTTCTTTGTTCTTAAATACCTACAGTTATTCCACAAACATTCAGTCCCCGCTATTGTGTTTGACGTGTGAGGTGTGATCTCTATCCTGGGGAACTCAAAGTGTGTCCAAAGATCCATTGAAAATGCTAATGGCAGATTTAGTGCTCAGAAGGTAAGATTGAAAGCCCTTCCTTGGAAGGAAAGATTGAGGGTCTGAGGGAAACTGGGTAGAGTTACAGGAACTGAGAGGGGTGATGGAGACTAAAGGCACATTCCCTCCCTCTGTGTGGTGGCCTTGCTCAACACCACAGGAAATCCTTCTGTCCTAAACTGCTCTTTACAATTCAAATGAAAGTTAGGATTACATCTTGGGAAAACGCAAATTCTAGCATCTGGACCCCTTTATAACTATTTGGTGTGTTGTACTTTCTTCTTCAAAACTACATACTCTAAACTTGGAAGTTCAATTTTAGGTGAGGCTGGGGCACAAATTTAATTAATTCATGTCATCTGTGATCACCGAAACTCCCCAAAATTGATTTAAGGTTATACAGTGAAACCTGTGAGAGCTAGAACTCACCTGGCCGACCTTGCTTATCTGGTCTCAAAAATATTCCACCTTTGACACTTTTCTATAGCTATTAGTGGCAAATATTTGAGTTTTCCTTCTCTGACAAGTTTCCACCTTACATAGATAGGCTCAGCACTATAATTAAGAAACCCTGGTGATGCAACAGTTAAAGGCTCAGCTACTAACCGAAAGATTGGTGAATTGAGACCACCCAATGGCTCTGCAGGAGAAAGACCTAGTGAGCCGCTTCCAGAAAGATTAGAGCCAAGAAAAACTAGAGGCAGTCATACTCTGTCCCACTGGATCACTAGGAGTCAGAGTCGCCTCCACGGCACACAACAACAAAGCAAAACAACACACTATAAATTTATTTCTAGAAATTAACATTTAATAAAAAGGTTTTACAGAAATGTTTCATGTTTGTCTAATCTTACATATTAGCTCTAAAAAATAGTACACTTGTCAAATAAGTTAATTAGGGGAGAATTTGAGAAGACAATTTTAAAGACAAAGACTTTGCTGTCTAAAACTACTAAATAAAAGAGAGGGACTCCATTTGGAGCAACGTGACTTTCTAAACCACAAGAACCAAGAAACAACACCATTTTAAATGCCAAATTAGAATGAATAAATAAATGACCTTCCCAAGGGAAAACTGGCTCCTGTGAAATTTAAGCAAATAGAGTCATAATTTCCTATTTCCTTATTTATGGAAAACTAAGCTTCATTAATATTGAACTTGCCAGTTGATCTACAGAGTAACAGAGATTTTTCTGAAAAAGGAAATTCAATAATTAGTATTTAACTATTCATTAAAATATATGAATAAACCCACCAAACCCACTACCATTGAGTTGATTCCGACTCATAGCAACCCCATTGGGTTTCCAAGGCTATAAATCATTACAGAATCAAAGTGCCTCATCTTCCTCCCACGGAGCAACTAATGGGTTTGAACTGCTGACCTTTTGGTTAGCAACTGAATGCCTTAGCCATGGTACCACCAGAGCTCCTTACAAATATATGAATAGCAAGAAAAAAATCGGCTCATTCTTGAATTTTACAAAAACATGAAAGATATCTTTTATTATCAGAACACCGTCAATGAGTTCAGTAAACATTTTATGAAAAGCATTTAACAAGTGAACCCCAGATTTAATTGATGTGAAAAGTTTGATCATATTTAATAGGATACCCCAAATACTGGACCCTCTAAGTCAGACAAAGGAGCAGTCTAAGGAGAATGGGTGTGCTCTGTAGGGACTGACTCAAGGCTGAGCAAACATCTAAGAAATCCGTATTACAAATCTCACTGTTCTGGTCTTCCATCCCTCGCTCCCCTCCCCAATGAAACATGCTCTGCTCCTGAGACACAGACAATGAGGTGCCAGCATGGGATATGAGGATGGTCCCATTGTGAAAGGTTAGAAATTGGGCTGGCAGGGGATGAAATAGTTGTGGGAGAGACAGACTGGGGCCCATACGGCTCTCCTGTGCCCAGGAGAAGTGAGAACGAAAAAAAAAGGGGACACTTAGTTTAATTTAAGGCAGTTGTTCCCAAACTTTTTCCAGTGCCAAAACTCTTATTGGTTTGTGTAATTCTAACATATAAACTAGGGTCCATTTTATTAGCAGAAAACACATCTATATTATGTAGATATACATATTCATGTCCATATGTATATATACATGTATATGTACACATATACAAAATACAAAACTATGACCATGTGCCTAGCGAAACAAATTGTGAGCTGAACACCAGGGGCTACTTCTTAGTTTTTCTTTGAACATCTCTCAGCTTGTTCGTTTTGTCATCTGCTAATGTTCACAACTAGGCAAGTGGTCACAGTTCCAATGGTTGGAGAAACAATTTATGGGAGAAAAACATAAAGTCAAGGAGCTCATTCATTAACTTACATTTTCCTAAGAATTGGAAAAAGACTTATAATTGTATTTTAGTGGAAATTAGCTTGGCCCATCATAAAAAACACTCATAATTTGTTAATAACCTTAGACTGTAAACAACGGAAATCAACTTGAGCTAGTTTAAATGAAAAGGGGAGGAAATTACTATAATGATATTTTGTGGAATATGAGTGCAGGGGTGAAATAAAGATTCATAAAATGTAGGAACCAGGAACCGTGAAACCAGAATGACTCTTTATTTGTTATCCCTCTTTCCCTCTGTTTGTCTGATTCTTTCCTCTGTCTGTCTTTCCCTCTCTGCAAACTAGTTCTCTCTGCCCCTCCATTTCTAAAGCAGCAGTATACAGTTAAGTTCTGGTAACTCCCAAGGTTACCAGAGATAGGATCTGCTGTTTTCTACAAGGGAAATATATGCCTATGTGACTACTCTTGCATTTTTCATCATCTGAACTCTTTTCTTTGCCACTACCTTCCACTGGACGCCTGAAGAATTCAGTAGAGAGTAGACATTATCTTCTTCACGATCAGTAAATTCCGAGTCCTTTGTGCAAAGAATTTTTATTAAAAAATGCATCAGATACGCATTTTTCCAGGTTATGAAAGCAGCAGTGAGAACAGGCTGATGTCCTGTTCTTTTGTGTTAGTAAGTTACTGATCAAATACAGAACACAGCTCTGTAAGAAGCTAGGATTCCAGATTGCCTTGCAGAGTACCTGAGGAGAGCTGCTCCTCTCTCTTATGGTGACAGAAAATACACAGAACAGCCGCTGAAAGCTCCCCTCCCCCAGCATCCCCTAATACCGGGCTCCTCACTCTTGGACTTTCCTGTCAACAGATAAAGAGCTACCCTATCCTCAGGACAGGACTAAGAAGCCACTGGGAGTGATGTCTAATGCCTGGAGGAGGGACCAGGCAGCCGCAGAGCTGGCTCAGCCTGCCGAGCCCGGGGCGGAGGATTACACTGCTTCTGTGGCAGCAGCCTTGTCCATATTAACAAAAAATTTCAAGTGAAAGAGTGACCTGATGTTGAACACTATAATCCGTCCAGTTGGCAATGTCACATCTAACTTACCTGTGAGCGTTGAGCTGCCTAAGCAGATTAGGCAGCCGTCATCCACTGCAGAGGAGGAAAACTCAAATCTTCCATGAGGCCAGACTTTTCCGTACTTTCAAAAGATGACACCTTGCTTTGCTGGGCTTCTGTATTGTTTTTGCTGGGAGAGAAGGTGGTAAAAAGATGATTAAAGTGTGAAAACTAACAAATGGTTGTCTTGTACAGAAGGGAACTAATTCACGGTATACTTAAGGCAGATGTCAGGTGATTGGTCTAGACAAGTATACTTAAGGCAGATGTCAGGTGATTGGGTAAGACTAAAACATTCTAGATGCTCTGGCTCATGTGTCCTCGTGCTCCATGACACAGACGTATTAAATAGAGCTGCTTGACTGGTGTTACACAGGCCATGTCCCTTGTTACAGACCCTGAATGTCTCAAGCTGCATGTACCATTTTGGGGTTTTTCTCTCTCAAACCCAGTGGGTCAGGGTCCAGTTTCTATTTCTACATGTACCATTTTAGGGTTGCCCTCTCAGATCCACTGGGTCAGATCCAGATTCTAACTGCTGGGCTTCTGCAGGTCAGCCTTATGCCCAGGTACAAGGCATGAATTACAAGAAAGAAAATCCTGCTGGCCTAAAAAATATTTTCACATCAGCCTTCCACATCCTGAAGTTCCTGCTTGTCTCTCTTCCTTTATAGTAATGCCTCTCAAACTTGCCTGGTCCTTTCCATTCCCATTGTCATCATCCCCATCACCACTTCCTTGGATTATTGCAATGGTGTCTCAACCAGAGTCTCTGCTTCTAGTCTTTCCCAAAACCAATTCACCCCATTATCTGCTGCCAGAGGAGTCTCTTGAGACACATTTCTGAAATGCAACACACTTGTTCAATAACCGCCATCTCCCATGGCCTGCTAAATGCATCTGAGCACAAAATCCTCTGACAAGTATTCAAGTCCCTTGTCCATGTGGCAATAAATTAACTCTACAATATATTTTTTCTCATTGCTCCCTTGCAAATGATTATAATAATCTATTTTCAGGATACATTCTATAAGATTTACCTGTATATCTTTATTTCTTTGTTGCCTTTGCCTAGAATTTTGTTCCTCCAACATCCTCCCCAAGGAGCTCTGGTGGCACAGTGCTAAGGTATTTGACTGCTAACCAGAAAGTTGGCAGTTCAAACCCATCAGCCACTCTGTAGAAGGAAGATGGAGCAATCTACATCTGTAAAGATTTACCACCTTGGAAACCCAATGGGGGTCCCTATGAGTCGGAAACAACTCGCCAGCAGTGGGTTTCTTTCTTCTTTTTTTTTTTTAACCTCCTCCTCATGCCCTTTCTCTGCCTGTTAAGCTCACATTCATGCTTTAAGGCCAAACGCAAATGCAATTTCCTGAGAGTCTATAATATGATAATGTGTGTTGTGGTCTTTGTAAAATATTAGATATTTTATATATATTTAAAAAAAAAAACACACTGCCATTGAGTCAATTCTGACTCATTGTGATCCCTGCTGGGTTTCCAAGGTGGTAAATCTTTACAGAGGTAGATTGTCCCATCTTCCTTCCACAGAGCAGCTGGTGAGTTTGAACCACCAACCTTCTGGTTAGCAGTCAAATGCCTTAAGCACTGTGCCACCAGAGCTTCTTTGTTTCACAAGTATAAAGATGCAGAAACTTATCTATGAACACTTTAGTCTGTGAAGTTCATGAATGATCCAAGTTTGATTATTATTTTGGCCTAAGGAAAGTCCCCTGGGTAGTGAGACATCATCCTTTACAAACAAAACCAAAGAAGTCACAAAATGCAGGCCCAGAGCTTTGTTGACCTGAAAGAGTCTACTGGGCCAGCAAATTCCTGCTTCACAGCACCTGCAGATTAGTTTATATGCTCATCACATTTTAAGATGAAGAGGATTTCCCTTCTCAGCCTATAGATTTAAGAAGCAAAGTCAATATTCTACAACAGAAAGGAACACTGCAAGAGAATAGGCCTTTGAAAATCTATCATACAAAAACCAAAAAAGTCTATAGCAGGTCACATTATCCGACTTCAGACTTTGACTATACTCAGTGACACTTGTAGACTGGTATAAGATGCTAATTCACTTGCCCTGGAGTGGGTCCAGACATTGGATGAAGCCAGGGTTAAGAACCACTGATCTAGGTCCTAGATGCTAGGGTAAGATAGTCCCCAATACTTTAGTACCCATTAATGAAAAATACCTTTGTGGTATTTGAATAATTGAATCAAGAAGCATCTACTGTATTTTTCAGAGTACTCTGCCCAGGTTGTGAGGCCACGGTGTATTCTCTAGGCTGTGAATCATGAGAATAAACTCCTTACAGGTCATACTTTCCACTCAACCTGGTGAGATGTCTCTTTAGTCTCTTAAGAACAAACTAATTAAAACCAATAGAAACCAGCACCCCAAGCATTCTTGTCTTAGTTAAAGCAAACAAGGCACTCTGCCACCAAAGCTCCCTAAACCAAACAAACAAACTCAAAGTGTCCATTTAAGAAACTGAAAATCTGTAAGAAGGAGAAATTATATCAAGTCATTTTAAAGCTGAAAGTGTTTATTTTGCTCTATGGGGAGGGAATGAAGAAACTCTTGATCATCTAATAAAATTAAGAACCTCATAACTAAGGCATTTGACTGTTAACCAGAAGGCTGGCAGTTCAAACCCACCAGCCACTCCTCAGAAGCAGGTTGGGCAATCTACTTACGTAGTGATACCACCTCAGAAACTCACGGAGGGGTCGCTATGAGTCGGATACTCGACAGCAGTGCATTGTGTTTGTACACCAAAAAAGTTTGCTGATAAGGCAAACCTTGTGAAGTTTATAAATTCATTCTAAAATGGTGATTATTAAACTTTGGGATGAATCAGATTCACTTGTGAAGCTTGTCAAAAAAAGACTGAGAACCTGGTTCTATCTTTCTACTTCCCAAGGTTTAGGTATTGATCCCCTTTCTAGGCTCCTCAAGAACAGGCACCATGTGTTACTTTTCTCTCACACAGAGTAGCCAATACAATGTCGAATACATAAAGATATGCTCAGGTGTTTGATAAATGGATGCAATCATTCTAATATTTTCTGGTTTTGCTAGAACCAAGAAGAGGGAAGAAGAGGGAAATAACCCACTGAGTGAGCATTTGACCCTCTGGGCCAGTGTCCATAAAACTAAGAGCACAGAGAATCAAGAGTGGTGTTACCTAGTCAATCAGTCAATCAATCAGTCTTCATGTCTTCACTGATGACTGAACATTGAAAAAAACGTGGATCTTCTCCAGAGAAACCTGTAAGTACTGTATGTGTGTGTGTGTGCGTGCACACATGCGTGTGTGTTACACATTTTCAATGACTCCTAAAGA
>NW_006921650.1:7596333-7609034 GCF_000298275.1 Orycteropus afer afer | reverse complement strand
ATATATAATTTTTTTTTTTTTTTCTAGCCATAGTAACCATGACGTAGCTTCTATGCTTATAAATATGACACTGGATTCTTCCAAAAAGATCAACCTTGCACATTCAAATATTACATTAACTAAGAATGTAGACAGCTAAGCAAGTATTTTATATGCCTAAGGTGCTGTGCCATGGTCTCATTATTTTGGATCCTTTTCAGTGATCCTAGTAGAAACATCCTGCAGTGATTATATGATAGAGCTGGGTTTTACAGCAATTAAAGCCTGGTTGGCAACTCAGCAACAATCTATGAAAAAGTATTCAGGAATTCATGAGATAACTAAGATATTTATATTAAATTGTTGTAAAGAAAATTTTGAGCATATGAACCTATTAATTGTCTACAGTGCTGCTGTTAGTAGCTGTGAGTTAATCCCATCTTGTGAAGACACCATGATGTGCAGAGTAGAAAGGCTGCACAAGGTTTTCAAGGCAGTGGCCTTTTGGAAGCAGATCCCCAGGTCTGTCTTTTGAGGCACCTCTGGGCGAGTTCCAACTGCCAACTGTTCAGTTGAGAGTCCAGCACTTGGCTGTTTGTGTCATCCAAGGATGCTATCACTTACAAATTAACATTAAGATTCCTTCTGATGGTTTTCATCTAAGAATCATTTTGGAGGAGTTCAAGATACCACACATACTTAAACTGTTTAAAGTTAAATTGTTTACAAAATCCAATTTCTTCTTTCCTTCTTTTACACCCTCCCTAACTCATCTGAATTTCTAAGTTTCTTTCATAATTTAATTCTCTCCTTCCAAAGTAGTAACTTTTGAAGTTATTCTTATATCATGATCTACCATTTGGCTGGCAAACAACATAAACTGAATCACATTGATAAACTCAACTGTTTTCAACTACTCAGTTTTGGAATAGAAAAATATTTTATTAGTATATCTGAGTAGTTCAAACACAATTCAGTCATTATAGGGCTTAAAAGCACTTCAATAAACTCAAATACTGTAAATATAAAAATGTCATTCTAATTATTCAGTCATAGCTAAAGTTAACACTGAGGATATTTATCCAATTCTTGCATTTTCAGTAACCTGCTAAATTATGTTTTCATAATTAATAATATGCTAAAAGGATATCATCAAATCAAGATTTGATGCTGTTGACTGACAGGAGAAAAATTAAAATTTGTATAAAAAGTTTCAGAACAAGATTATGACAAAACACAGAGATTTGTACAAGATCAAATATGTGATATTGCTCTAGCGGTCATGAAACTTGTCAATTTTTCATCATTACAAACATGACCATCACTGAAATTATATTTTGCAATTCGAGGTTATTTCCTATTTACATTTGTTTTGGGATTAATGGAAATCCATACCCAACTTCGCTCTATATGTTTCTACTATGGGAAAAGATTGCTGTGGTACATGGACAAGGGAAGTCTCAGGCTTGGTGAGAATCGTGGTGGAGACAATTATCACTGGTGGGCAGCATGAATGACCAAAGAAAAACAGACACTTGCCTTAATGTAGTGGATCCTGGGAATAACTTGGTCCAGAAATCTGTCTGGACCCCAGAGAGGATGATCAATTGTGATTTCCTATGAGTGGTAGTTCTTCCTCTCTCTACAAGGCCAAGAGGAGCTGAGTAGGTGGGTTGCGTCTTTCTTAAACCTGAGCTAGAGGGTGTAAGGAGATCAGGGAGCTGGAATGCTTCCTTCAGGTAGCATCACACTCTGTAGCAAGAATAAAATATTCACACAGAATGTTAAAACAACTCCGAATGAATTAAGGTGTCTCAGAGTTTGTTTCCAACTCAGAAAACAAACAAAGTTCACTGAATCCTTTCAGTTGAACAATGTGATTCAGGCAAAGGAAACTAAGAGTGTGGCTCCCCTTTGAGGCCTGATAAATCCAAGGAACACACAATTAAGTAGAAAGAGAATGGGGGAGGGAGGACATGCAGGAGAGAAAGTAAAGAAATATAACAAATCTAGGAAGCATGCCTAGGAGAAAAAAAAAAAAAATGTAGATGCAGCTCTTGGCATGTGGTGCTGACTGGAATTAAAGATATAAGAAACTCACCAACTTTTGGAGAGAGTTATACTACCAAAAAGAACCATCAGCCAGAGTTAAAACAGATTGTGATTGAGGCGTACAGAGACCCTTGGGTTCCCAGTCAAAGAGTCAAGAAGTAGCACAGTCTCCAATGCTCATTTCAGATGAGGAAAGGAGAACCTCTCAGAGGGAGGAAACAAGGGCAGAATTGGGTCTAACAAAGGAACACGGTTGGAGACTCTTGACATTTTGCCTAGAGATATTTCAGAATTTCTCTTTGTGTCCCACTTTCCCCTTCTCTGAATGGTAACATTTATTCAGTTTATCTCATCCCTCTTCCACCGTTATATATTGGGTGTATGGAGGGAAGATAACATGTCTTTCAATTCACGGGTGTCTGGATTAAGAAGAGCCACATCCAGACTTGATACAGAGATTACTGTACAGCTCTCTGAGATCCTGAGTTTTGAGATCAATGCTTTCACTGGGTAGGACTTTTCTGTTGTTTCCCTTGGGCACAGGGAGTGAACAAGATATTTGGTGACAAGAGAATGAACTGTGGTCATCATGAAATCTTTGACAAATATTTTCAGATCTCTCCCCTCTCAGGCATATGGTAGAATTGCACATCTTCCACCCTTTGCAGTTTGGTGTGGCTATGCTACTTTCTTTAAACAATAAAATATGAGAAGAAGGAATGAGCATGATTGAGCCCATGATTTCCACATTCCTTTTCATGATAATGATTATGGAAGCGTGTATGAAGGAGCTTTCAGCTTGGGTCCCCAAGTGACCATGATGAGCAGAATCTCACATATTATCCCACAAGAAAAATGCATGAGATAAACTGTTGGGTGAAGGTAAAGATATTTGGGGGTTGTTTGTTACCATGATAAAATCTACTATATACTGACTGCTGCACATGCTAATCTGAATTGGAACATCTTGCCCTTGCTGTATAGGTATGTTTTGAAACACCTGAGAAAATGAGAACATCACATTAAAAATGACTGCCAGAGCATTTGCATAGAGGAAAAGCTAGACAGACAGGAATGCATAAATAAGAAGGATCCAGAGAAGGGGCAACCACCGGGAGGAGGTGGGAGGAGAGCTCTTCCATTGTGGGGATTGTAATCAGTGCCATGAAACAAAATGTGTATGAAATGTTAAGTGTAAAACAAATCTGCTTTATGTGCATCATGAAGAGAAAGTGGGGGCATTGATGGTTCAGTGGTAGAATTCTTGCCTTCCACAAAGGGGACTTGACTTCAATTCCTGACCAATGCACCACCTGTGTAGCTACGACCGCACATTTGTGAATCATAGAAGAGTAACTATTACCACCAAAAGCTACAAGAGGCAAGAAAGAATTATTTCCTAGAGCCTTCAGAGGTAGCATGACTGTATTGGCACCTTGATTTCAAACTTGTAGCCCCCATAACTGTAGGACAATAAATATCTATTGTTTTAAGGCACCGGTTTGTATAACTTCTTACACCAGCTCTAGGAAACTAAAATGATTTTGTCAGTTAAGTTAAATAGTTTTATTGTTAAGTTAAATGCTAGTTAGTTAAGTTAAATGGTTTTGTTAGTTAAGTTAAATAGTTTTAAAGGATAGAACTACAAGACAGTGTAATAAAATTGTTCAAAAAATATAGGTGCCAGTAAGTATTATCGAATTTCAGTGCCATCATTAGGGCTATTTCTTTAATCCCTCTAAGGTCTAGTGTCTCCAACTATAAAATGGAGTTTGTGATTCTTACTCATAGAATTGCTGTGAAAATTAACTTACATATGTATAAAGAGCTGATTTAACTTTAATAATTAGACCTAGGTCCATAGGGAGAGGGGAAAAAAAATGCCAGAATGATGTACAAATCTGTGTTGGAGGAATTACAGCCAGAATGCTCCTTAGAAGCAAGGATCATGTGACTTTTTCTTATTTATTTGGATATATCATCAGGAAAGGGTAATCACTAAAAAAGGACATCCTGTTTGGTAAATGATTGTGAAAACCAGGGAAACCCTCCATGAGACAACAGACACAATAGACGCAGAATGGACTAAAAAATACTGACAGTTATGAAGATGGTATAGGACCAAGCAACTTTTTGTTCTGTTCTGTTATACAGAAGGTCACCATGAGTAGGAGCAAACTCAATGGCAACTAACATTTCACAATGTTTGAAAGTTTTTAAAGTCACAACTCTGCTGCTGAATTCTTAATGATACCTTAGAAGAATCAAGAACATGTTGGTGTGAGAAACATAGTTGGTCCTGGGGGTCAACTGGAAAGTAAATTCTTAAACATCTCTTTGAAGGCCTTACTGAAATGGATGCTCCATTCATACTGCCTTGTCTCCCAGTCAGGGGATCATCATGGATGGTTTTCTACACACCTGCTGAGAAGCAGTAAATCCTGTCCCAGTGAGCTGAAGACGGAAAGTCTATCCCAAGTTCTTGCTTTATTTGTGGGCCCTTCCTCTGCTGGATATATATATATATATATATATATATATATATATATATATATATATATATATATTTGTGATTGAGAATGAGAAGAATAAAATCTGCAATTCCCACCCCCATTTCATCTTTTCAAACTAGTAGTAGTGAATGTATCTCTTTCCCTATGGAATTAATTATAAGCTGTTGTTTTTGTTGTTTGCCGTTGAGTCAGACCTGACTCATAGCGATCCCTCCTTGGGTTTCTGAGGCGGTATCACTACAGTAGATTGCCCAACCTTCCTTCCAAGGAGTGGTTGGTGGGTTTGAACTGCCAGCTTCCTGGTTAGCAATCAAGTGCCCTAGGCACTACGTTACCAGAGCTCCCAATTATAAACTACAGGGACAGAAATAAAGAAAGTATCATGAAACATAGTTCCAGGGAGATAAGGATATCACGGCCACTGGGATTTATATTTTATTATTTACTGAAAGAGGGAAAACCTATTAATTGACTCCCACAGAAAGGAAGGCAAGATGTATGAGCATATTGTGGGAGGGAATTGTCCCAGATCCCAACTCTTATGTTAAGGGTCTTGACCCACTTAAGCTCAACAAAATTAATTCCTGTAAGAGCATATGTTCTATGTATTTTTTTTGTTACTTTATTCTTACAACCACAGAACCAGAATAGTAGCCAACAAGCTACAGTAGTGTTAGCAATACCTGTGACTGTGTTATCAATAGAAATTACACATATTTTTCATATCACATTTTAGCTATCAAGTCAAGTTCAACTCATACTAACCCCATGTGACAGAGAAAAACTGTCCCATAGCATTTTCTAGGCTGTAAGTTTTATAGGAGCAGATCACCAGATCTTTCTCCCATGGAGCCAGTGGTAAGTTCAAGCCTCCAGCCTTTAGGTTGGCAGCTGAGTGCTTAACTCTTGTGCTACCAGTGCTCCTTTTAGATCTTCTACTACAACTAAAAGTCATGGTTTTTAGCTAATATATCCACTCGGGAGCAGGTATATGATACAAAAAGTTTCACCTAGGTCTCTAACACAGAAAATTAATAGTCATTCATTAAGTACTCTTTCATTTGTAATGTTAATTTCAAATTTTTGTTATTAATGTGTTTTTCCCTTATTCCTACCAATAGTGACTAGGCTATATGTAGTAGATAATGAGTTTTGCGTCCATTCACTCTACTTTCTTTACTAGCTCCCCATTTTCCTTCTACTTGATAATGGTTGAACTGATTCCCTGTGGAAATCCATGAATGTCATGTGACTCAGGTGAGCCAATCACAGCTTTAAGTTTTGCTAGCCACAGTGATTGGTCCAGGGAAAGGCACTAGAGATGGCAAGGTGCTATGGAACTCTCACAGAAACTTCTGGACCTTAATTTGAGAGTAATGAAGCCCAATAATGAACCTAACACATAACAGAGAGCAGGGCCAAGTCAAGTGATAGAGTGGGTCTTGGCATTCCTGCTAAGTAAACCCTTGCTTGAAACTAGATAGGCCTGGAATGTTTAGTTACATGAGCAAATAAATTCCCTCTTGACTTAAATCAGCTTGGATTGGGTTTTCTATAACAACAAAATAGTCTGATACATGACAATCATTTAACAGAAATTCATTCACAAACTTGTTAGATGGTTCCACCATATTACTTTAGCCTATGCAACCTTCAGCCCTAATGCATTCATCTTCAAATGGACTCATCAATGCATTTCATCAGGGTCCAATTTTTTTCTCTCCTCCTTCTCACCCCTCACTTCATTTGTTCACAGTACTCTTCTGGATGCTAAGATCAAATAGCTAAGCTCACTCTGCACTAACTTACTGTTTTGCATATTTGAAAATAATTTCTTAAACACCGTCTATAATTCCTCACTATGATTCAGAGCATTGAACTAAAAGACAAATACCCCCTCAAAAAAACACCAAACCCACTGCTGTCCAGTCGATTCTGACTCATAGCAACCCTATATGACCGAGTAAAACTGGCTCATACCATTTCCAAGGCTGTGAATCTTTACAGAAACAGACTGCCACATCTTTCGAGGAACAACTAGTGGGTTCAAATCGTCAACCTTTTGGTTAGAAGCTGAATGCTTTAACCACTGTGCCACTAGGGCTCTTAAGAGATCAACACAGCATTTGTAAATGCCAGGGAGGAAATAACTAGTAGCTGACTTCATGAGTTGAGTACTGTGATTTCATGCAAAGAAACAAGTTTTAAATAATACCTTGTATTTAAACTGTATATTTTTTATATTCCAGGGGCAATCAGCAAAACATGATATTATAATTCCCACACACACACCTATGATTTTAACTGTACATGAAACAAACTTTCTTTGACTGTTTAATGAATGGAATTTATCCCACTCCAAAGTCTTAGGGTTCAGCAAATCACTTTGAGCTATGTAATTTTTCTGTTTAGCTGATACCTCACCTAAATTGAAAATATGCTATTCCTTTTTCTGAAAGTACTTGGGTAGTCCCCGTGCAAAGTAAAATTGCTGGTCCCTGTTAATTTCAGAGGACTATTAATGTTAGTTAGCATAGTGGCTAAGGCACTTGACTGCTAACCAGATGGCTGGTGGTTCAAACCCACCAGCCACTCCTCGGAAGGAAGATGGGGCAATCTACTTCCATAGTGATACTATCTCAGAAACCCAAAGAGGGTTCGCTATGAGTCGGGTCCAATTTGATGGCACATAACAACAATAACAACATTAATGTTAGACTACCAGGACTTGGAAGCTTCAACACTAAGCCAGGCAGATGAAAATACCTTCAAATTCTGTCTCCATTTTCTTGTCAGGAGACCTCTGGAAACCTACTCATGTCGTCTAACATTAGTGGCTTCGGCGTTGGGGAAGTCAAAGACAACAGGGGCCAATGCCACCAGCCTCTTAGGGTCTGTGAAAGAATTAAAGGAAAGGTTGGTCAATTAATGAAACCATTTTAAATAATTAAGGAAAAGGGGGAGGGGAAATTGTACCATTTAATGTTTGAGCCATTTTTAGGGATTTTTCAAGTCTTCCAAATTGTCTCAAATCAATAATTTGGTTTTTTAAAAAAGATTTTATTGAAATAGAGTTTTATCATCCAGCCAGTCAGTGAGGCTAGACAGCTTTGTGATTGTCTTTTCTTCCCCCTACTGCTGATGGAGGGTTGGGAGCCCCCGGGCTGGTGTTTCTGGCAGAAATGATGCATTCCAAGCCTACTGGGAATGTGATGTGTGTATCCTCATCTTGTGCAGGAGAGGTCATTACTGAAAAGTGTATGCTTTGTGTGGGAAATAAAAACAACAGGCCCCAAATAGCCTAGAGCTGAATTCATTACCTGTGGATTCAGCGCTAACGATTTGGAGAGTGCACTGGTGCTCAATATTTTATCTGTTTAGCGCTGAGGTAAAGGCTAGGCTCTAAAGCAAAGACTGCACTAAGAATCTAGTATCTAAAATTTATGTTCTGGAAGACACTGAACTGGGCAGGAACATGGTACATTGGAAAAGAAGGATCATTTTTCTCTTAGGCTCCTGCTCTTTCTCAAGCACAGCCCAGGCCTTCTAGAACCACTGCCATGCTCGGGCCTAGGAATGTGACCCCCAAGGTGGGGTTATAAGGAGGTCCATGGGCTGCTGGTCAGAAGTAGGTTCCCTCACCCAAGAGGTCCTTTGTCCCTACATTGCCAAGTCAGTGGCAGAATACCCAATTGGGTTTGCTCTCTCCAAGTCTCTGGGTGATGCAAATGGTTAACATAGTTGACTGCTAACCAAATGGGTCAGGTTGATGTCCACCCAGAGGCACCTCAAAAGAAAGGTCTGATGATCTACTTCTGAAAAGCCTGACATTGAAAACCGTGTGGAGCACAGTTTGACTCTGACACACATGGAGTAATCATGAGTCAAAGTCAACTCCCCAACAATTGGTTATTTATTAATAATTCAGTAAAAGTGATTCTTGAAAGGGTGGGGAAAACCAGTAAGATCAAGATAGCCATTTCTCTAATGGTCTGCTTTGATCCAGAGTTAAAAATCTCACATATCAAATGGAATAAAATATCAAAGTGACATCTTAGATATCTTACAGACAATTCTGCAAGTCATATTTTTAGTGGTATGGTCAGTAGTTACAAATAAATAAATAAATAAATAAAAGCTGGTACTGAGGTTGGCAATATTTCACACAGGGAGAAAAAATAAAATGCAGGTGAGTGTTTCATTGCTATTTGCTTTTAACTTTAACACTGTTTATACTGGCAGCCTCGGCCACTGTAGTTCTTGTTAGGTGCCATTGAGTCGACTCTGACTCAGAGACCCTATGTCCAATAGAAGCACTACACTATCCGGAACTATCCTCACAATATTTGCTACACTTGAGCCCATAGTTGCAACCACTGTGTCACTCCATCTTGTTGAGGGCCTTGCCCTTGTTTGCTGACCTACTTTACCAAGCATGATATTCTTCTCCAGGGAATGGTCCTTTCTGACAACATGACTGAAATAGGTGAGATGAAATCTGGCCATTCTTGCTTCTAAGGAGCATTCCGGCTGCACTTCTTCCAGGACAGATTTGTTCCTTCTTCTGGCAGCTCATGGTGTTTTCAGTATTCTTTGCCAACACCACAATTCAAAGACATCAACTCTTCTTTGGTCTTCCTTATACATTGTCCAGCTTTCACATGTATGTGAGGTGACTGGAAATACCATGGTTTGGGTAAGGTGCACCTCAGTCTTCAAAGTGACATCTTTGCTCTTTAACACTTTAAAGAGGTCTTTTGCAGCAGATTTGTCCAATGCAGTCTGATTTTTTGACTGCTGCATCCATGGATGTAGGTTGTGGATCCAAGCAAAAGAAAATCCCTAATAGCTTCAATCTTTTCTACATTTATTATTGTCTTGATTCTCTAGTGCTGCTATTACAGACATACCACAAATGGGTGGCTTTAAGAAACAAGAGTTTATTCTCTTACAGTTTAGGAGGCTAGAAGTCCAAGCCCACAGTGCCAGTTCTAAGGGCTATGTGAAGACCCCTAGACCTTGGGCTACATTTCTGCCTTCTGTTCCAGGCCCACTAGAGCTAGAGGCTTCTTCCGACTCATGTAGCTCTTGGCTGCCGAGGTTGACAAACCCAAGATTGACAGGCAAAATGGCACAGTCCCAAGATTAGTAGACAACATGGCAGGCCACTAATTCAAGCCCAGGAATAATCCTAAAATCGGCAGGCAACATGCCAGGCCACTGAGGTGAAGACTCAAACAAATGCAGGATTCAAATGTGCTCAAAGCTAGAGACCTTTTCCAAAGTTTCTCCTCATATACTGGAAGCAGGCCACGCTCTTCAGGCAACTCCCCTTTCACTGATTAACATCTCACAGCAGATTCTCCATGGAATTGATTACAATACATACAATCTCATTATGAATAATTACATCCAGCTGCCCAGCCACTCAAAACCATGGCCTAGCCAAGTTGACACAGAAGCTTAATTATCACAATCGTGATGTTGCTTATTGGTCCAGTTGTAAGGATTTTTGTTTTCTTTATGTTGAGGTGTAATCCACACTGAAGGCTATGATTTTTGATCATCATCAGTAAGTGCTTCAAGTCGTCTTCACTTTCAGCAAGCAAGGTTGTGTCATCTACATGTCACAGGTTGTTAATAAGTGTTCCTCCAATCCTGATGCCACATTCTTCTTCATATAGTCCATCTTCTCAGATTACCTTCTCAACATATACAAATTGAATAAGCATGATGAAAGGATACAGCCCTGATGCATACCTTTCCTGATTTTAAACCATTCTGTTTGAACGACTGCCTCTTGATCTTTGTACAGGTTACTCATGAACACAATTAAGTATTCTGGAATTCCTATTCTTCTCAATGTTATCCATAATTTGTTATGATCCACACAGTCGAATGCCTTTGCATAGTCAATAAAATACAGGTAGACATATTTCTGGTATTCTCTGCTTTCAACCAAGATCCATCTGATATCAGCAATAATATCCCTTGTTCAACACCGTCTTCTGAATCTGGCTTGAATTTCTATCCCACTGTAG
The DNA here is from genome assembly GCF_000298275.1 of Orycteropus afer afer. Taxonomy (NCBI): domain Eukaryota; kingdom Metazoa; phylum Chordata; class Mammalia; order Tubulidentata; family Orycteropodidae; genus Orycteropus; species Orycteropus afer. The sequence continues at coordinate 7,598,449 of NW_006921650.1, read as the reverse complement.
TAATAACCCAAAATGAGATCCCAGAGTTGTATAAAATCAATGAATTCACTTTTTTAAAGCCTAACACTTATCTAGAAGCTCTGGTGGTATAGTGCCTAAGGCATTTGACTGCTAACCAGAGGCTGTTGGTTCAAACCCACCAGCCACTCCTTGGAAGAAAGGTTGGGCAATCTACTTCTGTAGTGATATTGCCTCGGAAACCCAAGGAGGGGTCACTATGAGTCGGATCCAACTCGACAGCAGTGAGTTTAGTTTTTGGTTTTTGGTATCATTTATCTGGGACCTTATACTTCCGTGTGAGAGTTTTCTGAAAAATTATATCCATAGATTAATAACTCTTCCATCTGATTTATCCCACCCGACCTCCCATTCCCCAGCCTCCAAATCAGTGAAACTGTGACTTGCTGGCCAGATTTGAGTGCAGTATCCAATCACCTTATGTGTCAGGGTATTCACCAACTCAGTTTTGTTAAGATTCCAGAGACTTGCCCCAGGCGACAGATTGCATAATTTCTCTGATGACTGTCTCTTGCTGTTTTTAAGGGGAAGAGTTTTAGCTTTCACTGAAAATGGCTGTAAATCCAGCCCAGCCGTCCATGCCTTCAGGTGGACCTCATCAGATGTAGGCATCTTATCAGCAAGAAACAGCCTGTCCTAATGACTTGATAAATACCCCAGCCTCCCCAGAATCAGCTATCGAGAGATTCAAATCATGGTCAGTACTTAGAGCAGCTATTACTACAGATTTAATGCCAGTTACCCTTTGTACTTATCTCTGTTACCAGAGAGGCTGAATAGATCTTTTTATGTTCCCACTCTTGGTCACTAAAAGCTGAGTTCATTCAAAATTTCCTCCTGCCGAGGGAGCTCGCAGACTTATAATAAAAACTGAAGAAGAGATTTGTGTGACTAGAAAATAAAATGCATGTCTCCCCTGGCACACCCCCAGCCCCCATCTCCTGCAACCTTGCCTCCAATTCAGACACAAGGGCAAAAGGAATGTAAGTGTTGCATGGTGAAGATAGAAACAAACCTCACTTACGGCCTTAGTATTCATTCAGCATAAGACAAAATGGTTCCAGGATTATATATAGATTTTTTTCTTCTGCCTCTTTGTTTTAATGAAATTGATCTACCAAATCTGCAATCTGAAAAATATAGGGTTTGGGATTTTTTAAACGTTGCCAGTTCTCAATGGAAAATGACTTTTTCCTGCATGTCATAGCAACATACATTTGATAGAAGTGAAAAACAGTTTTAATTCCCCTGGAATCCAGATTTCTAGGGTCCATGGATGTGGCAGTTAAGGTTATGTGTCTAACTTGGGTGGGCTGTGGTTTTTGAGTGGCTTGGCAGCTGGATGTATTTATTTCCCATGATGAGACTGTAATCACCTTCATGGTGAAATCTGATGTGAGCAGCTAAGTAGTTGCCTTTGGGGTGTGGCCTGCTTGCAGTATAAAAGAGAAACTTTGGGAAAGGTTCTAGCTTTTGGTACATCTGAACCTACATTTGGCTGAGTCCTGCCATGTTGCCTGCGATTTGGGGATTGTTCCTGGACTTGAACCAGAAGTCTGCCATGTTGCCTGCCAATCTTGGGATTGTGCCATTTTACCGGTTGATCTTGAGTTCATCAGCCTCAGCGGCCAGCAGTTGCATGAGTCAGAAAACCCTCCAGCTCCAGTGGACCTGGAACAGGAGGCAAAACTGAAGCCCAAAGTCAAGGGGTCTTTACCTAGCCCCTAGAGTTGGCACTTTGAACTCAGACTTCTAGCCTCCTAAACTGTAAGAGAATAAATTTCTGTTTGTTAAAGTCACCCATACCATGTCTTTTATAGCAGCACTAGAGAACCTAGACAATGGAGTTGGGGTGACCCACTCAGACCATTGCCCTGAGTAGAGGTACATCTCAGGTATGGCAAGTATGGCACATGACCTGGGAACCATTTGAAGGGGGTCACCACAGAGCAGTTTCCGTCACCAGCTGTGAGAGATCATTCAGCAAGTTAAAACTAATACTGCTGTATTTGAAAACCTCCATGGGTCAAGGCAGACTGTGTGATCATCTTGCTCTGCCGGCTGTAGAAAGAGAAGCAACTGAAAAAAAAAAAAAAAA
>NW_006921650.1:7584285-7596126 GCF_000298275.1 Orycteropus afer afer | reverse complement strand
CTTCCTTCCGAGGAGTGGCCGGTGGGTTTGAACCGCCAGCCTTCTGGTTAGCAGTCAAGTGCTTTAGCCACTATGCTACCAGAGCTACTTAAAAGATGGGTGTCAGACGGTTTGTACAGGGGTACAATTTCAGTCCTTGTTCTATGTGCTATTTTCTGTAGACATGTCTCTGATCCTGAGATCTTTTTACCTTGAGTTTTGAGAAAACTGGTCTCCTAAAAGTCACCACTTAATTGTGCTCATCAGGAACCTGTAAATAGACTAAGAAGGAGTCATTTGAGCGGACCAAGGGAATACTGCATGGTTTAAAATCAGGAAAGTTGTGCATCAGGGTTGTATCCTTTAATCATACTTATTCAATCTGCATGCTGAGCAAATAATCTGAGAAACTGGACCATATGAAGGACATGGCATCAGGATTGGAGGAAGACTTATTAACAACCTACAGTATGCACATGACACACCTTGCTTGCTGAAAGAGAAGACTTGAAGCATTTACTGATGAAGATCAAAAACTTCAGTATGGATTACATCTCAACATAAAACAAAAATCCTCACAATTGGACCAATAAGCAACATCATGATAAATGGAGAAAAGATTGAAGTTTTCAAGGATTTCCTTTTCCTTGGCTCCACAATCCACGTTCATGGAAGCAACAGTCAAGAAATTGAACAACATTGCATTGGGCAAGTCTGCTGCAAAAGACCTCTTTAAAGTGTTAATAATAATAATAATGTCACTTTGAAGACTAAAGGGAGCTTGACTCAAGCCATGGTCTTTTCAATAGGCTTATATTCATGTGAAAGCTGGATAATGAATAAGGTAGACTGCAGAATTGATATCTTTGAATTATGATATTGTTGAAGAATAAACATACCAGAAGAATGAACACACAAATCTGTCTTGAAAGAAGTGCAGCTAGAATGTTCCGTAGAAACAAGAATAGCCAGACTTAGCCTTCTACATTTTATGACTAATTGGAGCCTTTGTTCAGGGAAGCAACATTCCACAAAACACCAATCTTACAGCTTGATTTTTGTAGAACTCATACTTGTATAGCACTCTCCAATTGCCAAAGTACTGTCCTGTATCTTCTTATACTTGACCCTCATAACAACCATTGATGTAGGGAAAGTACGAGTATTCCTAGACCACTAAGATAAGTGAGCTTCAGGAAAAGTTAAGCAATTTGTCCAAGACCACAAATGCTTAGTGATTGTGGTTGTATGCCCAGGTTACACAGCCCCAAATCTAGGCTCTTCCCCCTCTGCCACCCTGGCACCCAGGGTACTGGGGCTATGGAAGTAAGGGCTATGAGAAGAGGTCTAGTATGCAGGTAGGTAGACCCTGTGAGTTGGTGGTATATGTTAGCCATTTCTGAGTCATAAGCTTCTAGTCAAGCCAAAACTTTGATTCATACCACTAGTTGTTATTTTTGCACAAAAGGAAATGAAACCTGTTTTGGTTACCTAGAGCCACTCTGACAGGAATATATCACAAATGGGATGGCTTTAGAAAACAGTTTATTCTCTTATGGTTTTGGAGGCTAGAAGTCTGAGTTCAAAGTGCTAGGCTCTAGGGGCTGGGTGAAAGCCCCTCGACTTTGGGCTTCAGCTCTGTCTCTGGCTCCTGGCCCACTTAAGCTGGAAGCTTTCTTCACTCAGGTAGTTGCTGGCTACTGAGGCTGACAAACTCAAGGTCAGCAAGTAAAAAGGCACAGTCCCGACGTTACCAAACCACGTGGAAGCCCATTAATTCAAGTCCATTGAAAGTCCCAAGATTAGCAGAGGATGGCAGACTACTCAATGAAGACTTGGCTACATGCAGGGTTCAATGTGTCAAAAAGCTGAAAGTCTTCCTCAGAGTTGCTTCTTATATACTGGAAGCAGACCACATCACTAAAGCAGCTACTCAGCTGCTCCGATAGATTCCACCATGGAGTTAATTACCAATCTCACCATGGGGAATTACTACATCCAGCTGCCCAGCCACTCAACCAGGCCCAGCCAAGTTGACACACAAACTTAACTACCACAAACCCCTCCAAAAAAGTATCTAGTTTAATATCACTAATAAAAATATTCCTTTTATGATTTTTCATTTCCTTTCTTCACAGGGTTGTACCCTTTCCATAGTAGACAGCTTCATTCCTTTGATTTCTTGCCAGGTCTTACTGACTTTCCCTGGTGAAGTTTCAATATCCATTAGCCTTTGTTCAAACTCTAATGCTATGTCCAGGTGACAGGAAATGGTCAAGGACTGAAGCAGAGGTCTACATTCTTCATTGTGAATCTTTAGCTTCATCACTCTTTCCCAAACCCAGAAACAAGCCTCTTAAGCCCTTCTGACTCAATTCCTCTATCCATGAAGCTTTGCTGAGAATTCCTTCTACCTAAGAATGAACAAATCTGTCCTGGAAGAAGTGTAGTCCAGAATGCTGCTTGAAAGCAAGAATGGCCAGATTTTATCTCACCTACTCTGACCTTGTTGTCAGAAGGGACCATTCTCTGGAGAAGAATATCATGCTTGGTAAAGTAGAGGGTCAGTGAAAAAGGGGAAGACCCTCAACAAGATGGATTGACACAGTGGCTGCAAGGATGGGCTCAAGTATAGCATTGTAAAGATTGTGAGAATTGTAAGGACTGTGAGGATGGCACATGACTGAGCAGTGTTTTGTTCTGTTGTACGTACAGTCACTATGAGTTGGAGTCAACTCGACAGCACCTAACAACAAGGTGGCCTGTGAGAAGAACGATTGGCCAAGATGTCTGTTCCATCAGCATACAATCTATGAGCCCCAGATTTGAAAGTGGCCTTGCACAATTCCAGACCTCCTAGAGCCATGAAAAATCATTTGCTTTAAGGTCCTGGAAGGAAAAAGAAAATGTTGAATTCACCCAAGTAAACTTTTTTCTGTTAGTGGAAAAACTTGCTAAATCTATGACCTCAAAGTTGACAATTGTATAAATGTGTTACTGAATAGACAGAAATAAAAGAGTTTCCTCTGTTTTTTCAGCATCTTTTATTCCCACACTCTTGAGGCTGACATGCCATCCAACCGTTGTGCTTTAATCCTACCACCTTTTGCCCAGAATGAGACAACAAAATCCATGCTGGGTTCTTCTTTCACACAGAAAGATTAAGTGGTAAGATAGTGTTCACTAATCCAAATTCCAGGTCCTTCTAAGGCCATTTAGGAGCATTTCATCATTGTGACTGTTGTTTTAGGTTTTCATCTGCTCACATCTCAGCCCCACCAGCAAGCCTAGTCCTGCTCCCTTTCCTGCTCTCTCAAGCTTTTCCCTTACAACAAGCCAGGAATCCTCTTATCTCCTATTACATAATAAGGAACTAATGAAAGAATAAGTCCTAACACAGTAAACAGCAGGGCTTTTTTGTTTTGTTCTTGGCATCCCTACTCTAGTCCCCAGATGAAGAATTATCCATAAACTTTTTATGACTTCCTAACCCCTGCACAAATCTGTCCTGGAAGAAGTGCAGCCAGAATACTCCTTGCGAGTGAGAATGGCCAGACTTCATCTCACCTATTTTAATCATGTTGTCAGAAGGGACCATTCCCTGGAGAAGGATATCATGCTTGGTAAAGCGGAGGGCCAGCGAAAAAGGAGAAGGTCCTCAATGAGACGGACTGACACAGTGGCTGCAACGATGGGCTCACGACTGTGAGGCTGGTGCAGGATCAGGCAGTGTTTTGTTCTGTTGTATATAGGGTCACTATGAGTAGGAGCCAACTCGATGGCACCTAACAACAACAACAACCCCTGTGGAATACTTTAGTCCATTTTTACTATATCTCATTTCTGGTCTGGCACAAAAGTTTTCTCATTGATATATATTTCTCTGTGTGGGTCTTTTGTATATTTTTCAACGTTGTTTGTTGGAAAACAACATTGCTTAACAGAAACTTCTGGGCTGTGTGTGGCAGCTAGGCCTTTAGTTTTTGTTGCTCACTGCCTTCTCTGTTGTGGTTGTTATTTGCTGTTGAGTTGGTCTCAACTCATAGCAACCCCTCCTTGGGTTTCCAAGGCAGTATCACTATGGAAGTAGATTGCCCCATCTTCCTTCCGAGGAGTGGCTGGTGGGTTTGAACTGCCAGCCTTCTTCTTAGCAGTCAAATGTCTTAGGCACTACACTACCACAGCTCCTCCTGCTATCTTCTGTAGATCATACCAAATGCACCTTTGACTGTCAGAAGGCCTGGCTGTCACTCCAACTTCTAAATGCATCCCAACATTCCTCAGCTCACCCCATTAGAGGCTTCCCTGGCAGGGTCTTACAGGAGAGAACACCAATGAAAACATGTTAGCACCATGGCGACCTCTGCAAGAACCATGGCTCTCTGACTCAGGCCTGAAATATTTGCTGCCAATGGTGCATGGAAAAGGTAAGGTTTCTGAAAATAGCTTTAAAAATGGCTGAATTAATCACCTGGGCAACTATGCAAACAGAAATCAAATTTAAAAAAACATATATATATATACATAAACCAATGCCACTCACAAGTGGTAAAGAGCCCAAAGCAATCTTAAACAAAAAATGTTAAATGGTTCTAAGTGACAAAAGAAATGCAAAGGAAGCCATAACCTTAGAGCTGAGAGAGGAAGTTCCTTGGTCTCTGTCCTGCTCTGATTCTGAAGGTCTGGACACAATTCCTATGCTTTTTACCAGGATTGTTTGTAATGAACCAGTTCAGACAAGGTAAGAACCAACCCACATCCATCTCAGAAATCCATGCCAGCCCTGTGGCCTTTTGGGGTGTATGCTGTGGTAATTTATTTCCCTGAGGAAGAGGGCCTAGGGCAAATGATTCAAGGATCTTCTTTTTATCCTAAAGTGCTATAAGGCATTAGGAGAATTAACTGCTAACCTGAGCAAATTATTAGGCAGACGAAGTTTTGTACATTTCTATTACTCCACCATAAATTCTCCTGTGACTACATACTGTGTGGTATTAATCACTTTTTCTCTGCTTTTTCCACCTACTCCCTCCTCCTCATTTAAGTACCTTCTGCTTTACCCTTGTGGTGGTGGTGGTTGTTGTTAGATGTCATCCAGTCGGCTCCAACTCATAGTGACCCAGCCTTTCCCACTGACCCTCTACTTACCAAACATGCTATCCTTCTCCAGGTAATGATCCCTTCTGACAACATAACCAAAGCAACTGAGATGAAGTCTGGCCATTCTTACTTCCAAGGAGTATTCCAGCTGTACTTCTTCCAGGATAGATTTGTTCATTCTTCTGGCAGTCCACAGTACTTTCAATATTCTTCGCCAACACCACAACTCTAAAGCATCAACTCTTCTTTGGTCTTCCTTATTCATTGTTCAGGAGCTCTGGTGGCATAGTGCCTAAGGCATTTGACTGCTAACCAGAAGGTTGGAGGTTCAAACCCACCAGCCACTCCTCAAAAGGAAAGCTGGGCAATCTACTTCCATAGTGATCCCCCCTCAGAAACACAAGGAATCATTATGAGTCAGATCTGACTTGATGGCAGTGGGTTATTCATTGTTCAGCTTTCACATGCATATGAGGCTATTAAAAACACCATGGCTTGGGTTAGGCACACCTCAGTCTTCAAAGGGACATCTTTGCTCTTCAGTACTTTAAAGAGGTCCTTTGCAGCAGATTTGCCCAGTGCAATACATCATCTGATTTCTTGACTGCTGTTTGCATGGGTGTTGATTGTGGATTTAAGTAATATGAAATCTTTGACAACTTCAATCTTTTCTCAATTTATCGAGATGCTTCTTATTGGTTCAGTTGTTAGGATTTTCGTTTCCTTTGTGTTGAGGTGCAATCCATACTGCAGACTGTAGTCTTTAATTTTCATCAATAAGTGCTTCAAGTCATCCTCACTTTCAGCAAACAAAGTTGTGTTGTCTGTGTATTACAGGTTGTTAATGAGTCTTCCTCCAATCCTGATGGCATGTTCTTCTTCACATAGTCCAGATTCTTAGATTTTTTCATCAGCATACAGATTGAATAAGTATAGTGAAAGGATGCAAACCTGATGCACTCCCTTCCTTATTGTAAACCATGCAGTGTCCCCTTGTTCTGTTCAAATGACAGCCTCCTGGTCTATGTAAAGGTTCCTCATGAGTACAATGAAGTCTTCTGGAATTCCCATTCTTCTCAATGTTATCCATAATTTGTTATGATCCACACAATTAAATGCTTTTGCATAGTCAATGAAACACAGGTAAACCCCTTTCTGGTATCCTCTGCTTTTGGCAAAGATCTATCTCACATCAGCAATGATATCCCTACTTTCAAGTCCTCTTCTGAATCCAGCTTGCATTTCTGGAAACTCTCTGTAAATATACTGCTACAACCATTTTTTAATTATCTTCAGCAAGATTTTACTTGCATGTGATATTGGTTGATAATTTCCACATTCTGTTGGATAACCTTTCTTTGTAATGGGCACAAACATGGATTTCTACCAGTCAGTTGGCCAGGTAGCTGACCTCCAAATTCCTTGGCATAGACAAGTTAGTGCCTCCAGCATGGTATCCATTTGTTGAAACATCTAAGTTGGGTATTCGGTCAATCCTGGAGCCTTGTTTTTCACCAATTATTTCAGTGCAGCTTCAACTTCTTCCTTCAGCACCATTGGTTCTAGATCATATTTCACCTCCTGAAATAGATGAACATTGACCAATTCTTTTTGGTACCGTGACTGTATATTTCTTCCATCTTCTTTTGACATTTCCTGCATCAGTCAATATTTTACCCATAGAATCTTGCAATATTGCAACTCGAGGCTTGAGTTTTTTCCATTGTGCTTTCAGATTGAGAAATCCTAAGTGTTTTCTTCCCTGGTTTTGGGCATTTTGAATCAGTTTGCTAAGTCCAGGTCTTTGCACATTTCATTGTAATAATTGACTTTGTCTTATGGAGCTGCTTTTTGAAATCTTCTGTTCAGCTGTTTTATCTTGTCATTTCTCCCATTTGCATTAGCTACTCTCTGTCTAAAAGCAAGTTTCAGAGTCTCTTCCAACATCCATTTTGGTCTTTTCTTCCTTTCCTGTCTTTTTAATGACCTTTTGCTTTCTTCATAGATGATTTTCTTGATGTCATCCCACAATTCGTATGGTTTTTGGTCACTGGTGTTCAATGCATCAAATCTATTCTTTAGATAATCTATAAATTCAGGAAGGATATAATCAATGTCATATTTTGGTGCTCATGGACTTGTTTTAATTGCCTTCAGCTTCAACTTGAACTTGCACTTGATGGTCTGTTCCACAGTCAGTTCCTGGTCTTGAAGATATTGAGCTCCTCCATTGCCTCTTTCCACAGATGTAGTCATTTTGATTCCTGTGTAGTCCATCTGGCAAAGTCCACATATATAGCCACTGTTGATGTTGTTGAAAAATAGTATTTGGAAATAAGTTGTTGATCTTGCAAAATTCTATGGTACAGTCTCTGGAGTCATTTCTATCACCAAGGCCATATTTTCCAACTATCAGGGATTCTTTTTTGTTTCCAACTCTTGCATTCCAATCACTAGTAATAAGCAACACATCTTGATTGCATGTTTGGTCAATTTCAGACTGCAGAAGTTGCTAAAAATCTTCAATTTCCTCATCTTTAGCTTTGGTGGTTGGTGCATAAATTTGAATAATAGCATTATTAACTGGCTTTCCTTGTAGGTGTATGGATATTATCCTTTCACTCACAGCATTGTACTTCAGAATAGATCTTGAAACATTTTTTGAGTTGATGAATGCCACGCCATTCCTTTTCAACTTGTCATTCCCAGTGTTTTGGCTACCTAGTGCCTTGTTTTAGAGGCTTTCTCTTTTCTGATGATAAAACAAACTTTCCCTGGTGTAAGGTAAAGCAGCAGTTTGTCATACTATGGTGGCTTGTGTGTTGCTGTGAAGCTAGAGGCTATGCCATCAGTATTTTAAATATTAGCAGGGTCATCCAGGGTGGACATGTTTCAGTAGAGCATCAAGACTGGGACAGACTTGGAAAAAGGAAGAGGTCATCCACTTCTCAAAGAATTGGCCAGTGAAAACCTTATGAATAGTAGTGGCACACTGTCTGATATATTACTGGAAAACTTTATGAATAGCCCTGAAACATTGTTCAACATAGTGCCATAAGATGAGCCCCTTAGGTTGGAAGGCACTCAAAATACAACTGCAGAAGAGCTGCTGCCTCAAAATAGCATCAACCTTGATGATGTTGATGGAGTAAAGTTTTAGGGACCTCCATTTGTTGATGAGGCATGACTCAAAATGGGAAGAAACAGCTGCAAACATCCATTATTAATTGGAACATGGAATGTACAAAGTATGAATCTAGGAAAATTGGAAGTTGTCAAAAATGGAATGGAACACAAAAAGATCCATATCCTAGGCATCAGTGAGCAAAAATGGACTGGTTTTGGCCATTTTGAATCAGACATCCATATAATACTGTGCCGGGTGTGGTAGTTAAGGTTGTGTGTCAACTTGGCTGGACCTGGTTGAGTGGCTGGACAGCTGGTGGTAGTTATTCCCCAAGATGAGATTGGCAATCAGCTCCATGATGGGATCTATCACAAGCAGCTGAGTATCTGCTTTAGGAATGTGGTCTAAAAAAAACAAAACCAAACTCTAAAGGCACAGCCAGTTTAAATATTTACAAGTGGTGTTAGGACCTGGACAATAACCAAAAACTAGCCCTGCTTGCCAAGGACTGCATGGACAACTGCACTGATGGCTGACAACTAAAAAGGGAAACAACAAAGAAGAAGACAAATTGAGCTGTGGCCATTTTGGATATTTAAAGCAGCCACTTAAGAATAAGCTCTGCTTACCGAGGATAACACAGGCAACCACACTGGAGGCTGATGACTGAAAAGGTGTGATATTCCCCATGTTACTCTTACACATCACACCCTCTTTGTGAGCAGAACAAGTGTGCTTGTACAACCCAACCACATCCACACCTCCTGCAGCCCCACCTACTGAGTGACAGCCACCACTTGCTTCTGCACCAACTGATCAACAAAATACAACAGCCAATATGAGTCTGACTCATGCTCAACTGCTCTTCACAAACAGTTACCAGAGATCTGTTCACCCACTCTCATTCTCTATCACACCCACCAGGAGACAGGTGGTGAGTGCATAAGTGTTGCCAACTAGCAAATAGAAGAACACAGTACACTGCTTACTCAGATATATCAAAACAAAACAAAGGAAAATAAAACTTGTGTGAATCATACCAACATAAGTTACCAATTAAATATAAATACAATGACATCACTATGTCTTGGAAACAACAGACCATCAAAGTCCACACAAAGAAATAAGATAACACAGGAGAAACACAGGACCAAGATAGAGACCCAGAAAACATCCCTGAGGATGAAACAGCATTGGAAGTCAAGAATAAGGAATTCAAAAGAATTATATTTAGGTACCTTCAATGGCTGGGGAGCTCTGGTGGCATAGTGCCTAAGGCATTTGACTGCTAACCAGGAGGCTTGAGGTTCAAACCTGCCAGCCACTCCTCAGAAGGAAGACTGGGCAATCTACTTTCATAGTGATATCACCTTGGAAACCCAAGGAGGGATCATTATGAGTCAGATCTGACTTGATGGCAGTGAGTTTTTGTTTGTTTATTTTGTTTTGTTTTGTTTCAATTGATTGAGAAACAGATCAGGGAAAACACTGACAAATTTAAAGACAACACAGACAAAACCCTAAAACAATTTGGGAAGAGAATACAAGAACAAAATGATAAAATAAATGAAGAATTAGAAATGATATAAAATCTACAGATAGGAATCCAGAAGATTAATACTAAAATTTCAGAAATACATAACACATTGAACAGGCAAAGTAATAGAATTGAATCAATGGAAGACAGAATTAGTGAGATTGGACACAATTCCTTCAATACTACTTTGGTAAGGTATCAATCAGACACACACACACACACAAAAAAAAAAACATAATGAAGAAAGCCTAAGATTCATGTGGGATACTGTCAAGAGGAATAACCTATGTGTAATTGAAATTCCAGATCAGGAAGAGAAAAATAAAACCACAGAGAAAATAGTCAAAGATTTGTTGGGAGAGAATTTCCCTGATGTGATGAAAGACAAGAATATACCTATTCAAGAAGTTCAACAAACCCCCAACAGGATAGACTCTAAAAGAAAATCACCAAAAGACACAGAAAAGTAAACAATATAATCTACCAACTTGACCCTGTAGACATTTACAGAGCACTTCATCCAACAACAGCACAATATATATTCTTTTCCAGTGCACATGAAACATTCTCCAGGATAGACCATATGTTATGTCACAAAGCAAGCCTTGATAAGTTTAAAAACACTGAAATACTAGAAAGCAACTTCTCAGATCACAATTCTATAAAACTAGAAATCAATAACAGGAAGATCAACAGAAAAAGAGCAAACACATGGAAACTGAATTACACCTTCTTTAAAAAATGACAAGGTAATAGAAGAAAAAGAATGAAATGAAAAAATTCCTTGAAAACAACCTAGGTGCCCATCAACAGAAGAATGAATAAGCAAACTATGGTATATACACACAATGAAATAGTATGCAACAATAAAGAATAATTTAGACTCTACAAAACACCACATAACATGGATGAACTTGGAAGATATTATGCTGAGTGAAATAAATCAATCACAGAAGGACAAATACTGTATTAGTTCATTATTGTAAAAAGAAAAGGAAAGGTTTATATATGGAAGGAAACTTTCTTTGCTGCCTACCAGGAGTGGGAGGGAAGGGGAAGGAACACTGAAAAATTAATGAATAAATTAATTATTTTTTAAAAAATTTCTTGAATCAAACTAAAATGAAAACTCAACATACCAAAATCTTTGGGATACAGAAAAAGTAGTGATCAGAGAGCAAATTATAAGAATAAATGCATGCATCAAAAGAAGAAGAAAGAGCCAAAATCAACACCTTAACCCAACATCTCCAACAATAAGAAAAAGAGCAGCAAAGAAAGCCTACAATCACCAGAAGAAAAGAAATAATAAAGATTCTAGCAGAAATAAATGAAACAGAAAATAGAAAGACAATAGAAAAAATCAATGTGGTAATTAAGCTTGGATGTCAACTTGGTTGAGCCTGATTGAATGTCTTGGCAACTCGTGGTAGCTATTCCCCATGATGAGACTGGCAATCAAATCCATGGTGGGATCTACCACAAGCAGCTGAGTAGCTGCTTTAGGGATGTGGTCTGCTTCCCATATATAAGAAGCAGCTTTGGGAATGGTCTCTAGTTCACGGCATGCTTGAACCCTGCATGTAGCTGAGTCATTTTTCAGCAGCTTACCATGCTCTGCCGATCTTAGGACTTTCAGTGGACTTGAATCAATGGCCTGCTGTGCGGTTTGCTAACATTGGGACTGTGCCTTTTCACTTGTCAGCCTTGGGTTTGTCAGCCTCAGCAGCTAGCAGCTGAGTGAAGAAAAACCTCCAGCTTCAGTGGGCCCAGCAGGAGGCAGAGGTGAAGCCCAAGGTCAAGTGGCTTTCACCCAGCCCCTAGAGCCTGGTACTTTGAACTCAGACTTAAAGCCTCCAAAGTGTAAGAGAATAAATTCCTGTTTGTTAAAGCCATCCCATTCATGGTATCTTCTGTTAGAGCAGCACTAGATAACCAAAGTAGCAGGCCGGAAGAGCAGGAGAAAGGGGATAAAAAGCCAGGAACCTGGACAGAAGAGCAGTCAGCCCCAGGGTTACAGGTGAGGAGAGACAACTCAAGGACACCTGAAGTAGCAAGCGGGAAGAGCAGGAGAAAGGGGATTAAAAGCCAGGAAGCC
>NW_006921650.1:7577267-7579765 GCF_000298275.1 Orycteropus afer afer | reverse complement strand
TTGAACCGCCAGCCTTCTGGTTAGCAGTCAAGTGCCTAAGACACTATGCTACCAGAGCTCCTTTATATACATAGAGAGAGAAAGAAATTTATCTTTGGAAAATGGCTCACACAGCTATAGAAGCTGGCAAGTCCCAAGTTCTTGTATCAAACGTCAAGCTGGAGGCTTTTCCCAACTCATGCAGCTGCAGGGGCTGATGAGTTGAAGGTTGGCAGGCAGTATATCAGCTGTAGAATCCAACAAATGACAAATCCAAGATCACCAGGCCAAATGGTGGATTGTTCACTCATGGACAGTTGTAAGCAGTACAACAGGATCCTGATCCACAGAAGAGTGTCTCATTTTCCCAGGATGTCCATATATATATATATATATATATATATTGGAAGCAGGCCACACCCCTAGGGAAACTCCCTTTCAACTGATTGGCTGCTCAAAATATATACATCCAATCTCATCATGGGAATAACCCATATCACAACTGCTTATACCACTCAGAATTGTGGTCTAGCCAAGTTGACACACAACTCCAACTATCACAATAGAAAAGGATTCAATCCTCCTAAATTCATTTTATGAAGCAAGCATAACCTTGATACCAAAACCAGGCAAAGACATCACTAAAATAGAAAACCACAGACTAATATCCCTCATGAATATAGATGAAACAATCTTCAACAAAATACTAGCCAATAGCCTCCAATAACATATCAAAATAATAATTCATTAGAACCAAGTGGGGCTTATATGAGGTATGCAAGGAAGGTTCAACATAAGAAAAACAATCAATGTCATCCATCACATAAGTAAAATAAAGGAAAAGAATCACATGATCATATCAATCAATGCAGAAAAGACATTTGCTAAAAATTCAACACCCATTTGTGATTGGGAAAAAAAACCTCTCCAAAAATAGGAATAGAAGGGAAATTCCTCAACATAATAAAGGGCATATATGCAAAACCAAAAGCCAACATTATTCTCAATGGAGAGAGACTGAAACCATTCTCCGTGCAAACAGGAACCAGACAAGGATGCCCTCGATCACCACTTCTATTCAACATTGTATTGGAATCCTAGCCAGGATAATAAGGGTAACAAGGCAAGAAAGGGAAATCAAAGGCATCCAAATTGGTAAGGAAGAAGTCAAAGTATCCCTATTTGTTGATGATATGATCCTATACCTAGAAAACCCAAGAGGTTCTCCAAAAATAACTACCAGAACTAATTGAGAGATTTAGCATAGTGGCAGGATACAAGAACAACTGATTCTAACTGATACAAAAATCAGTTGGATTCCTCTATACCAGAAAAGAGATTGCTGGAAAGGAAATAAGGAAATCAATACCATTTACAATAAACCCGAACCAAACTCACTGCTGTAGAGTTGATTCAACTCATAGCGACCCCTCCTTGGGTTTCCAAGGTGGTATCACTACAGAAGTAGATTACCCAACCTTCCTTCTGAGGAGTGGCAGGTGGATTTGAACCACTTCTGGTTAGCAGTCAAATTCCTTAGGCACTATGCCACCAGATCTCCCATTTACAACAGCTACCAAATAAATAAATAAATAAATAAATAAATAATAAAATACTTGAGAATAAGTCTCACTAGGGACACAAACAACCTGCACAAAGAAAACTACAAAAAACTACTTCAAGAAACCATGATAGACCTACAAAAATGGAAGAATATACTATGCTCGTGGATAGGAAGATTGAGCACTGTGAAAATGTCAATACTACCCAAAGCAATCTATACATTCAATACAATCCCAATCCAAATCCCAACAGCATTCTTTAAGGATATGGAAAAACCAATCATTAATTTTATATGTAAAGGAAAGAGACCTTGGATAAGCAAAGCACCACTGAAGAAGAAGAACAAAGTGGGAGGTCTCATATTCCCAGATTTCAAAATCTATGATACAGCCACAGTAGTCAAAACAGTGTGGTATTAGTACAACAACAGATGCATAAACCAGTGGAACAGAATTGAGAACCCAGAAATTGATCCATTAACCTATGGTTAGCTGATTTTTGACAAAGGGCTGAAATCCATGACATGGGGAAGAGATTGTCTCATTAACAAATGGTGCTGGCAATACTGGTTATCCATTTGCAGAAAAACTAAACAAGATTCATACCTCACACCATACACAGAAACTAACTCTGGATGGATCGAAGACTTAAATGTGAAACCTAAAACTATAAAGTTCCTCAAGGAAAAAGTAGGGGAATAAACTAAATTTGTTGTTGTTATGTGCCATCGAGTCAGACCCGACTCACAGTGACCCCTCCTTGGGTTTCCGAGGCAGTATCACTACAGAAGTAGATTGCCCAACTGTGATAGTTGGACCTGTGTGTCAACTTGGCTGGACCCCAGTTCTGTGTGGTTGTTCTCATGATGGGATCAGATGACTGTGTTCTGAGTGGCCAGTCTTCCCAAGGGGAGTTTCCCTAGGGGTGTGGCCTGCTTCCAAGATATCCAGGGACAT
>NW_006921650.1:7575027-7576522 GCF_000298275.1 Orycteropus afer afer | reverse complement strand
CTGGATAAATTGGTGGGAGAGCGAGATGGGCTCAAAGCTGCTGAGTCTCGGCTTAAGCGCCACATGAATGACCTCAGTGCTTCCAGCTGTGCTTTGAAAGAAATTCTTATAGCTTTTACTACCAGGGCTGACATAGCTGAAACCCAAATCCAGAGTCTTATTGTAAGAGTGGCCGATTTACGCCAGCTCAATTGCCAACCCAGAACGGTGTCTGCCATTAAAGTGAGGGCATTGATTGGAAAAAAATGGGATCCTGTAACCTGGAATGGGGACATATGGACAGATGATTAGGAAGATCAGGATATGGAGCCTGTAAATTCTGTTGAATCCCTCCCATCTGAACAGATTACTGTAAAACCATTCTCCCCTCCCCCTCAGCTTGAGGGGACTATCCAAACCAGTCCTGCAGGGCTATCGTGTGAGGCAGAGGCCATGGAAAACATTCCTGAATGCTCTCAGGAACTGCCTCAAGCACCTATTCTGGCAGCTCGGCCCATAACAAAGGTCAATCTAAGAGAGCCCCAAGAGGTGAAATAGAAAGTGTGACTGAGGAGGTGATACGCTATACTCGAAAAGTTCTACTTGATTTTGCTAACATGTACAGACAGAAACCTGGAGAATATGTATGGGAATGGCTATTGAGGGTGTGGGATAATGGTGCAAGGAATGTAACATTGGATCAGTCTGAGTTTATTGATTTAGGTCCACTAAGTATGGATTCTTCATTCAATGTCTCAACTCGAGAGGTTAGGAAAGGATCTAATAGTTTATTTGGTTGGCTTACTGAGGCATGGATTATGCAGTGGCCTACCTTAAGTCAAGTTGAAGTACCAGACCTGCCTTGGTTTAATGTAGAAGAAGGTATCTAGAGGCTTAGGGAAATTGGCCTGTTAAAATGGATTTATCAGATTAGACCCCTAGAGCCAGGAATGGAGAGTTCAGAAGACATGCCTTTCACCAGTACAGTGAGGAATAAATTTGTGAAGGGAGATCCACCATCCTTGACAACTGCTGTGATTGCTATTTTATGTAAACCTGATTTGACAGTGGGAACTGCCCTAATTGAACTAAGACACTTAACTACAATAGGGCTTACTGGACCCCGTAGTAGCAGGGGCCAAGTGGCAGCAGTTAATCGACAAAGGCAAGGTAGGTGTGGTTACCATAATGGACAGCAGAGTCAGAACACTAATCAAAATAGTCTGACTCATGTGGAATTATGGCATTGGCTACTTTCTCATGGTGTTCCTCATAGTGAAATACATGGCAAGCCTACCAAGTATTTACTTGATCTATATAGGCAGAAGAATTCTAGGTCACGTGAACAGCAACCTAGATTGAATCGCCAGAATACAGAGTCACGACCTCTCAATCAATTCCCAGACTTGAGTCAGTTTACAAACCCACAACCCCTTGAATGAAGGGGAGGCCAGGTCCCTTTGAGGAAGGACACCACTACATTGCCAAAAATCTATAATGTCAGTCTTTCTCCTAG
>NW_006921650.1:7551339-7567772 GCF_000298275.1 Orycteropus afer afer | reverse complement strand
CAAAGAACCACGACCAGCTGAGATGCATGCTGAGGGCAAGGGAAATACAGAATGGGTGGTAGAAGAAGGTAGTTCTGAATATCAGCTACGACCATGTGACCAGCTGCAGAAACGAGGGCTGTGATTGTTATATTTCTTCATTGTATTTGTGCATCAAATATTTTTGTTTCCTTCTGTTATAAGCTATAAAATGTAAATAAGGTTAATGAGTTTTGGTTGTATGTGTGTTAACGTATCATGTTAGGCACAAATATGACTCTGTAATTGTCCTTATTTAGACATTATATGTGGTTAAGAAGATGTGTACAACTGCCAAGTTGACAAGGGGTGGACCGTGATAGTTGGAGCTGTGTGTCAACTTGGCTGGACCCCAGTTCTGCATGGTTGTTCTCATGATGGGATCAGAGTACTGTGTTCTGAGTGGCCAGTCTTCCCAAGGGGAGTTTCCCTAAGGGTGTGGCCTGCTTCCAAGATAGCCAGGGACATCCTGGGAAGAGACACATTCTTTGAGGGATTGGAACCCTGGTGTGTGGACTACAAACTTCCGTGAGTGAGCAGCCCACTGCTCGGCCTGGAGATCTTGGATTCGTCTTTTGTTGGAGTCAACAACCAGTGTACTGCCTGCCAGCCTTGAATTGCTTGTTCCCCTGTACTTGCAGAAGCTAAGGCTGCCACCAGCCCGAAGTGTTTCCTCCAGGGACTTTGGACTTGCTATCTTCTGTACGTTTGTGAGCCATTTTCCTAAGATAAATTTCTCTCTCTCTCTCTCTCTCTCTCTAAATATATATATATACGCTTTGCTGGTGTTTGTGTTTCTGTAGAGAACCCAATCTAACACACCAACCTTCTTTCCAAGGAGTGGCAGGTGGGTTTGAACCTCCAGCCTCTGGTTAGCAGTCAAGTGCCTTAGGCACTACGCTACCAGAGCTCCCTTGGGCAAATTTATGGGCCCCATTCTATGGCATAAATAGACTGTCAAGCATAATCCAAAATGCACAAATAGCAGAAGATAAACTAGATGAATAGGACCTTCTAAAAATTAAATTTTTATGTGCTTCAAAAGATTACTCCAAAAGAGTAAAAAGAGAACCTACAGAATGGGAAAAAATATTCAGCAATGACATATCTGACAAGGGCTTTAGCTCTA
The DNA here is from genome assembly GCF_000298275.1 of Orycteropus afer afer. Taxonomy (NCBI): domain Eukaryota; kingdom Metazoa; phylum Chordata; class Mammalia; order Tubulidentata; family Orycteropodidae; genus Orycteropus; species Orycteropus afer. Next base: position 7,566,625 of record NW_006921650.1, on the reverse strand, counting down.
AAATTTATAGTAAACTCCAACACCTCAACAACAAAAAGGCAAACAATCCAATTCAAAAATGGGCAGAAGACATCAATAGACACTTCACCAGAGAGGATATTCAGGCAGCCAACAAACACATGAAGAAATGTTCATGATCATTAGCCATTAGACAGATGTAAATCAAAACAACAATGAGATACCATCTTACCCAGCACTAATAGCAAAGTTCAACAACACAGAAAATAACAAATACTGGTAAGGATGTGGAGAGATTGTGACTCTCATACACCGCTGCTGGGGGGCTGTAAAATGATCCAACAACTGTGGAAAGCAGTATGGCGATTCCTTAAAAAGTTGGAATTAGAAATACCATTTGATCCAACCATTCCATTACTAGGTATATATCCTAAAGAAGTGAGAGCCAGGACAAGAACAGATATATGCACACCCATGTTTATCACAGCACTATTTACAATAGCAAAAATATGGAAACAACCTAGGTGCCCATCAACAGAAGAATACAATAACCAAACTGTAGCACATACACACAATGGAATACTATGCAGCAGTAAAGAATAATGTAGAATCTGCAAAACACCACATAACATTGATGAACTTGGAGGACATTATGCTAAGTGAAATAAGTCAATCACAGAAGGACAAATATTGTATTAGTTCATTATCATACAAAGTCAAAGAACAGTTAATATGTGGAAGGAAACTTTCTTTGTTGATTACCAGGTGGGACAGGGGAAGAGAAGAAACACTGAAAAAATATTTAAAAAGGTCCTGGCCACTGCGATTGCCATCTGCTCCTGGACAGTCAGCGACCCTGCAGCAGTGTGTGTCCACTGTTAAATATTTAATCTACTGAAATTCCAGAGTGTGGGATTGGTATCTGAAGGGTGCCATCCACCCCAGAAGACATCTACTTTTTGATTGGGTTTTCCATACTGTTGCTTCTGCTTTTCTGTTCACCTTATTATTGATTAACCCTTGGAATTAATTAGTTTCTGGCTATGGATTCCTTAAGGAGAATAAGAAGGGATGATTGTAGTACACATTCAGAAAAAATTGGTTCAGTTCCAACACTGGTTATTCCAAGCATTTCTAGGGATATTGGAGTATCTCATCATTAATAAAGTCATCGGTTATGACTAGCAATTTCTCTTGTACTTCTTGATCTGCCATCTGAATGGTTAATGATGATGGAGTTTGAATGATGCTCAGAACTAAGGAAAGTGTGTGTTGAGAACTGGCCCACTGAGGTACTGTATGGCAACTCTGGTAGAGCCTCCCTCCCTGCCATTTTGTTCCCCTCCACCAAATAGTTATAGGTACCTTCTCAAATCTGTTTTGTCCCTTTTTGCTTCTTAGAGAGCAAGGCTGAGTTAAAGGGTCCGTTGGAAATGGCCTTTGGCAACCAAGGACAACAGATTGTGTGTGCTGTGATGAATGGTAAACAGATTTTCAGAAAGCCAGATCTCTGAATGTGAGGAGGGCCTAACACAAATAGATCCTCCAAGACAGGAGTGGCTCCAACATTGGAGACACAGAGCCAAACTATCTGGAAGCTCCACTGTGACTGCGTTGTGCTGCCCACCGGGACCACCAGCATGTACTTGGCCATACTAGTCTTCCAGGCACATCAGACCCACTGCTCACCCATTCCTCCACCCCAGCTTGGTGGCCACGAAGATGGTTGCAGTATCCCTAGCGCTGTGTCTGCAGCGTGTTCCAAAGCCTCGGAGTTGAAATTTCTATTAAGGCTCTGTGTGGATGATTTCCACCGTTTAAAGGGAATTCTGTACTCTAAGCTTTTAACTTCATGCTTTGCATAGTAAAAAGGGTTTTAGGGTTTTTTGTTTTGTTCTTGAGAGAGATTTTGTTTTGTTTGTTTCCTTTTGTTATTGTTTATGTTAGTCTTTTCACTTTGTCTTTTCTTTTAGATCAGATATTTGAAAGGGCAGGCAATGGCTAGAAGTATAATATGCAACTTGTTTATACATTATTTTTTGGAAATTTTAACCTTGGATGGGAAGGTGAATCATGGATTCTCCAGTAGTGACACTCACTCTTTGCCCTTTCACCCAGGTTCAGTACCTATTATTTGTCCTTTCAAATACGTGACAGTTCTACCTCTTTCTATATGAAAGAATCCTCCTTATTTAATTAAAAAAACAACAACAACAACAAAAAAAAAAACCTGAACATGCTTTAAAAATAAATTAATTAAATAATTGAACTTTTCTATCTTTTACTTATTTGGTCCTGCTAATCTCACAACTGAGAGAGTTACATTAAACTTGAAGCCCATGCTCAATTGCATACTTGTTAATAGAGCATAGTATTCGGTTCTCTTCCCTCTCCCCTATCCTGCTGACTGCCAGCACATGTGGTTTGCTTTTCTTTTAAGCATTTTTTCTTTGAGACAGTTGTGAAAAATCTACTTTTCTCTTTGAAAGTTCTCTGGGTGACCATTTTGCTTCTCTCTCTATGGTATGATTTGTTCCTTTCTTAACGTTATTTGACTTTCCATTCATGAAGAATTTTTTATGTTGGCCAACTTAGATCCACAGCTCTACATCCTGAACATTAAGCAAAAAGTGGGAATCATAGTAAGAAAGCCCTCTCTCTTAATTTGGGTTTCCTCCAAAGCAGACTCTGAAAAAGGATTTGGTTGTAACTAGATTATTTGGAAGGTGATTCTAGAAAACAGAGATGAAGTGAGGAAATGAAACAATGGAAAGGATAAAATCAACAAAGGGTGGGTTAAGGAACAAGTGGTCACTCTGGGTAACTGGGACTCCGTCCTGACATTGTCCATACACACCTCAGAATTAACCTATCCAGTATCCCACCAACTCAATTCTATCTGTCTTTGGCTGAGGGCTATTCCTGGGCATTAATCCTTATCTGTTTCAACCTGTCCTAAATGGAACCAGTATACTCCAGGAGCGGGGTGGGGGAGGTGGGGGTGGGGGTGGGCAGGGAGTGTTACCTCAGGCAGAGAGAAATAGACTGAAAGTAAAGAGTCTTTGCTGAACACTGAAGCTACAGGTAACCTCTGGAGTACCTGAAGGGATGTGGTCAAGTACTTCCTGATTTATAATAGAGCCAACCCAAACAGCAGGCTGCATTCTCTAGTTATGGAGAGAATATTGCACCTGGGGCTACACAAGGACATCCAGCTGAGAGTGAGGATGAGGCTGAAATTCAGCCTGCATTCTGCTTATCAAAATATGTGCTCTGGCATGGAACTGCATCCACCTGGGAGAAAGTATGCTCTTTTTTAAATTTGCAAAAAAGTGTCAAATGGGCTAGCAATGGCTCTGATTACACTGTCCAATATCATAATAGATGCCAAGACAATATAAGCATTACAGTTTCACACATATTATTTCTCTGCTGTGGAAAAGAGGGCAATTCACAATAAGGCAGTAAAAAGCAGTCAGATTTTGTACAAGGCCATAGTCCATTTTTGAAAATACAAGTGATTCTTATATTATGCAAATGACAATTTTTGACACCCCGTTCATACCAGTTCCCTAGATCCTTTCGGGCAATAATTAATGTGTGCTTTATAAGGTACTTTTCTTTTTTTTTTTCTATTCCAAGAGGAAAGCTTAACTTTTTCCCTTTCAGAGAGATTGTTGTGGTTGTTAAGTGCCATTGAGTGAGCTCCAACTCATAGCGACGTTATGTGCAAAAGAACGAAAACACTGCCTGGTTCTGTGCCAGCCTCACAATCCTTGCTATACCTGAGCCCATCATTGCAGCCACTGTGTCAATCCATCTCATTGATAGCCTTCCTCTTTTTCGTTGACTCTCCATTTTACCAAGCATGATACCCTTCTTCACAAAATAGTCTCTTTGACCACATGACCAAAGCAGGTGAGACAAAGTCTGGCCATTCTTGCTGCCAAAGAGCATTCCAGCTGCCCTTCTTCCAGGATAGATTTGTTCGTTCTTCTGGTAGTCCATGGTATTTTCAATATTCTTTGCCAATACCACAACTCAAAAGCATCAAATCTTCTTCGGTCTTCCTGATTCATTGTCCAGCTTTCACATGCATATGAGGCAATTGAAAATACCATGGCTTGAGTTAGGTACACCCCAGTCATCAAAGAGACATCTTTGTTCTTCAGAACTTTAAAGAGGTCTTTTACAGCAGATTTGCCCAGTGCAATATGTTGTCTGATTTCTTAACTGCTGCTTCCATGGGTGTTGATTGTGGAACCAAGTAATATGAAATCTTTGACAACTGCAATCTTTTCTCCATTTATCATGATGCTGTTTATTGGTCCAGTTGTGAGGATTTTTATTTTCTTTATGTTGAAATGTAATCCATACTGCAGACTGTAGTCTTTAATCTTCATCGGTAAGTGCTTCAAGTCATCCTCACTTTCAGCCAGCAAAGCTGTATCATCTGCATATCACAGGTTGTTAATGATCCTTCCTCCAATCCTGATGCCACACTCTTCTTCATTTAGTCTAGCTTCTCAGAATATTTGCTCAGCATACAGATTGAATAAGTATGGTGAAAGGATACAACCCTGAAGCACTCCCTTCCTGATTTTAAACTATGCAGTATCCCCTTGTTCTGTTCAAATGATAGCCTAGTGGTCTATGTACAGTTTCCTTATGAACACATTTAAGTGTTCTGAAATTCCCATTCTTCCAATGTTATCCATAATTTGTTATGATCTACAAAATCGAATACTTTGGCATAGTCAATAAAACACTAATAAACTTCTTTCTGGTATTCTTTGCTGTCAGTCAAGATCCATCAGACAGCAGCAATGATATCCCTAATTCCATGTCTTCTTCTGAATCCAGCTTGCATTTCTGGAATTTCTCTGTCAATATACTCCTGCAACCATTTCCTAGATTCATACTTCATACATTCCATGTTCCAATTATTAATGGATGTTTGCAGCTCTTTCTTTCCATTTTGAGTCATGCCACATCAGCAAATAGAGGTCCCAAAAGCTTTATCCACATCATTAAGGTTGGCTCTACTGTGAGAAGGTAGCTCTTCCCCATTTGTGTTCTGAGTGCCTGCAAACCTGAGGGGCTCACATTCCTGCACTATATCAGACAATGTTTCAGGGCTGTACATAAAGTTTGCCAGTAATATATAAGACAGTGTTTCACTGTTGTTCATAAGGTTTTCACTGGCCAGTTCTTTGAGTAGTGGATGGCCCCTTCCTTCTTCCAAATCCTGTCTTAGTCTGGAAGTTCTGCTGAAACCTGTCCACCATATGTGTCCCTTCTGGTATTTGAAATACTGGTAGCATAGCCTCCGGCCTCATAGCAACACTCAAGCCACCATAGAATGACAAACTGACAGATGAGTGGTGGTTTAGAGAGGTGGCACGATCCAATTAAGCCTTCTGCCATTTTGGACTGTCACTAGTATTTACCGTAATGGCTGTGCCTGATCTAGAGAACATTTTCACTTGACCAAAGTCGTCTTCTCCAAATCTATCTGTGCGTGAGTGACTTTCATGGACACCCCAGTGCTCTTCATTGGAGGTACCTGGGAGGCCTGGGAGGTACTCTAGTTATTTCAGTTTGGTATTTTAATCACTGTTATGGCTCAGCTTCCCACATTTACAATAGACACATTGGCTCTGCTGAGTGTGTTTCCTGCGCTTGCCTGTGCTTCTGGACAAAGCTTTGAATGTTCTTTTCTCTTCCACAAACTGTGGTTTGCATGTTTTCCATCTGACTACTTAATGGCAGGATTCCTTTCTCTACCTCATGAACAAATTGAATTTTCTGATCATAGGTTATTTACTTGTCTTTGAAATCCTATAACTTGTCCCAGTTATTCATACTGAGTGAATAACTCCTGCAGCACAAGTGAACTGTCTTGCACAACCAAACTCAAGTCAAGAACCTTTTAGTTCTGACAGCTACAAGACATTATGAAGACCCTTTTGGAGGCTCTTCTAACTCAGCAATTGTTAACTTCTTGGCATCACAGAATGCTAGGCTTGAGAAAATGCTTGGAGATAATCCCAAAATAGCTTGTAATGTCTGTAGCTTCTAGACTACAATATCTTGCAATGATTGGATGGAGATAATTACTTAAGAAGGGCCAAAATAGATTCACACTCTCATTATGGCTTTACCTTAAAATAGAAAGAGACATATGGATCGTGAAGAATGGTGCTTTCCTGATGGATGTCCTGGCATGATCTTCATATTTCCTTTTGTTTTCCTAGTTTTTGATAAATGTGATCATCAGCCTTGACATTAACCCTAGGTGCCTTGAAGATACAGTAGGTAAGAAGTAGTGATTGGCACAGGAGTACAGTTTTGAACACACCAAAATCTAGTCAGGGTTTCATGTACCAGGTAGGTTCTTTTGTTTCCTATAAACTGGAAATAGAAATAGCAGGTTCACATTGTAACAATAAGTACAAGGGCCTACTCTGTTGGCAATTAAGTAGATCATCAATGCGCTCTTAAATGCCAGGTGCCTGCCTTTATATTAGGAGTCCTAGAAGTTCAATAGTTAAGTGCTGGGCTGCTAAATGAGAGCTGGCAGTTTAAATCCACCACCCACTCCATAGTAGAAAGATGTGGCAGCCTGCTTCTGTAAAGATCATGGCCTTCAAAACTCTATGGGGCAGGTCTATCATGTCCTATAGGGTTTCTATGAATCAGAATCGACCCAACAGCAACGGGTTTGTTTTTTGTTTGTTTGTTTTGGGGAGGAGGTGACCTTTATACTAACTTAAGAATTAAAATACATTAATAAGTCCATTTGACTTTCTGCATATGAGAAACAACTTTATTTGATACCATAAAGTTTCTTTTAATAATATGTAACCTGTTACCACTTTGCCATTTATGTTCCTTAACTTGAAACTTGATCCTTCAGCTCCTATAATGATTTCTTGGTTTTTAATGATTCAGTCACACAAGGTTTTGTTTGTTTATTTGTTTTGTTTTCTACCACTGGAACCACTTGAAATAATGAGATAGTGGCTTTGGGGTTAGGCAAACCTGAGTTTAATTCACTGACTAGCTCTGTGATCTCAGTCAAATATCTCATTCCCTAAGCTTCCATGTCCTCATGTGAAAGACTTGGGCTAATAACACCTCATAAAATGTTAAAAGAGTTAAATGAGGTGGATAAACATATTTAAAAACCGATATAACATCTGACACGTAATAGATGTAGATCTTAGCAAATCTCTCTCTCTGACTTTCTTGTATCACTGTATTAAAGATTCTAATAAAACACACTATGTGTCTAAGTTAAAAAAAAATTAAAAAGGTCTATGAAGATTGTTAAATTTCATATATTTTCTTCAGGGCAGTATTTTTAGTCCTTATAAGCCAGATGCCGAGGAGCTCTGGTAGCATAGTGGCTAAAGCACTTGACTGCTAACCAGAAGGCTGGTGGTTCAAACCCTCCAGCCACGCCTCGGAAGGAAAGTTGGGCAATCCTACTTCCGTAATGATACTGCCTCGGAAACCCAAGGAGGGGTCACTATGAGTCGGGGCCGACTCGATGGCACATAACAACAACAACAACAACAAGCCAGATGCCAAGGTTCAGACTTTGGAGAGTACTGTGTCCACCTGTTTCTCCCAGTGTTCCTGCAATGGTACAAGAGTTCAACAGTCTTTCACTGCAATGAATCACTGTTTCCAAATCTGAACTACTCTCTCCTTTATTATGGGGACAAATGGAAATAAAGAATCTTTCTAACTTGCCTCCTTGACCCTTGTGTGTTTGTTTTATTTTCACTGACTCCTCGATTTAAGAGATGTCAGCCCTAGATTGTCTTGTATTATCTGATTCTCACATCACTGCTCCTACAGATGTTCTCATGTCCTTTCATCGTGGGCACTGTAACTGGCAAGTGCATTTTTTCATCAACTGTATTTGTATTAGAGCTTAAAATCTAAAGCTCTTGGATTGTAGAAGGCTGTGGTCCACAGTGGGAACTCTAACTCCATTTTGAGTCTTGATGTAAGTTCAGACACTATTTGAGTTCTTTATGTTATTTCCTGGCCATTAAATCAGCAATGTGGCTGTGCTTAGACAAGTCTGGGGCAAGCCCAGGGAGGGGCAGTTTGTCCTCAGGAAGAGTGTGGTTGAAAGCAGATTAACTAGTATGCAGAAAGATGCTCACACAAAGACCTAGGGAACCTGCTTGGGCATTTACCGAAGGCAGCCAATCACAGGTATGTTATCTAATTTAAGTTAAAGGTTGAGATCCTGGAATTGTCTTGTAACCACCTTGTGACTATGACTCAGGGCTACAGGAGCATGAGTCTTAGCCCAACTACCATGTAGCCAGCTAATCAAAATCCCCAAACCAATCCTGTGACTTTTTTAACCTGCAATTATGTGTATATTCCAACTATGGTACCCCACTTCTATAGTGTCCCTAAGATAGTAATGAATTGACTTACCACCAATTGTGGTCTTGTGATGGATGATTCCTTTGTTCTCTAAAATATATAATGAAAACCATGACTTTGATTCAGCAGATTCCGTAGGCCTCTGTAACAGGCACATGCTGACGGTTTCCCTCATCCCAATGATGTCTTTGTCTTTTTCAAGGCTTAATAAAACAGTCTCTATAGAACATTTTTTAATCTGGGGCCTTTTTCCCCTAGCACAGATTCAGTGGCAAATGCCAGTATCTGGAAAAGTTGGAGAAGTTGTTTGAGGGGTTTATTTTATTGTATTTTTAATGAAATCATTTTGAAGCTCTGCCACAGACCGTTAAGGAGAACATGCAAATTTTTGTCTTGGCAAATGTTAAATTTGCTGACCACGTCTAAGGAATGGGAAAAGGCGAAGTTCCTTTGTTGAATCCTCAGTGTTACATCTCGAGATAGATGTCTGCCTTTCCCTGCTCTCACCCACTTGTAGAGAAATGTGGGGCTGAGTCACGGTGGAACTATCTGTGAGGAAGGCCTAGCATCTCATGTCTGTGTTACAGTCAGATCCTCTTGAGGTGTGGTTAATGTTGTGTGTGCCACAGACCACCCCCCCACACACAAGCAGTGCAGTGATGTGGCTCGAAAACCCCTGAGAATAATCTTTTTATATAAATGAAATGGAATACGTATGTCAAAGGAAACAAGTTATATTGAAATATGGTTATCGAAGTGTTATATTTTCATATGTGTTTCTTCATTAATAAATTAAATAACAAGACCTTGTGAGGTCTTATAATGATGATCATTTCAAAGTGGTGATGAGCATAAATAATGATTTGAGATATCTGAAACAACAGTGAGATGAAATGAAAATATTTATGATTTTTACTGGTGAAAAAATCATAAATATTACTAATACAATTGAAATTTGTTTGCTACCTTTGTAATCGAAGGAATGCTGTTGTTTGTTGTTATATGCTGTCGAGTCGGATCTGACTCATAGTGACCCCCCCTTGAGTTTCCAAGGCAGTATCACTATAGAAGTAGATTGCCCAACCTTCCTTCCGAGGAGTATCTTGTGGGTTTGAACCGTCAGCCTTCTGATTAGCAATCAAATGCCTTAGGCACTATGCTACCAGAGCTCCTAGAGATTAGGAAAGCTCATATGTGTGTGTGTGTGTGTGTGTGTGTGGTGTATATATATATATATATATATATATATATATATGTACTTTCCCCCCCATCCAAGTTTATAGATCTCCCTAAGTCTACCCCACCAAATTCTTGGATGTTCCATGGGACTCAGATGAAGAACCCTTGAGCCTCAATTCCCAGCGTGTGAACCAAACTCTCTGGTTAGAGATAGAAGGCCAAACCTTCTGGCCTCTCTCATTGCCAAAGTTGCAAGGATTCAAAAGAGTCAATTCCCAGCCAGTGGCAGGAGACAGAATATGAACATTCAAAACCAAGCTATGCTTAAGAGAAGAGCCTTTGTCTTTGCTGACAATGGAGGGGATTCACTGTGAAAAGATCATTCATTGTGTACCTTGAATGTTTGGTTAATGTGCCTTTGAAGGCTCTGGAACACACCACCAAGAGAATTCTTCCTTCCACAGTCTTTCATGCCACCGCACAGCAAATATTGAAGAGAGACAGGGCAGATCAATGTGTTTAGCCCACGAAAGATAAACATTTTCCTAGTTTATGTCTCCAGAGCAGTGAAGTACTACATCATGCTAGATCATGCTGTAGGTGAGCCTTGAGGGGGAAAAGACGGGATTTTCAGCCAGGGCACTGGCTGGGTGTTCCCGGCATTACTTTCTGTCTATTTTTTTCTCTGGTGTTTGTTTTTCTATCCCCATCCCTCCTCCTTCTCAGCCTGGCTCAGATTCAGCTCTGAACTGGAGCCCCAAAAGGCTGACGGCAGACTTCCTCTGTGAAACCCTCCTGAAGCCATCCAGGGCTCTGCCAGTGGGAGACAGGAGTCACAGGGCCGGGATACAGTCATTGCCACCTTCTTCCCTCCTCTCTTCTCAGATACCAAGGGGCCTCACCTCAGCTCCTGCCAAGCCCTGACAGTTCTGGAAGCCTAGAGGCTTCCTTTGACTCCCAGCACAGGTCTCTCTGCTATGTGCTGCTGCCAAGCCATGGGGCCAGCTCTAGGAATGTGTTTTTAATATTCATTGTTCACTCTGTCTGTTACCGATGTGTGCACTGCAATTATTGTAATTCTTTGCACATGTGTTGTTATGAAATGAGTGCCTTTTAAGCTATGCCAGGTTATTTTTTTATTTCTTTCTGAAACCCAAATATATTATTTCTACCTATTTTCAGTTAGTTTGCCACGCTTCTTTATTTTATTTCAAAGATCAGTCTGGGCGGCAAAGAAAGAGTGGAGTGTGCACAAAGCAAGGCCCGCCTGCTTTCCTCCTAGTAGAACAGTTGCTTTTCATTTAGGCCTGTGTGGTTTTTAGCTCACTTTCTTGTTTTCTTCTTCCCATGCACACAACCAAGCCAGCTCTCAGACATACACATCATACACAACCCACATGCACTGCTCCCACCATAGCATGGCGCACATAGGGGAAGGGCACATGGCCATGAACACATATGCATGCAAACAGCATTTGGCTGGAAGGTTTCTTAGACTTTTTTTTTTTCTCATTCTGTGTGTAGGGTAGGGATGGAAAGCTAAAGTAAGTCTTTTTTTCTTTTTTTAAAAAAGCTTTCATTGGACCTTTTCTGATACAATGTAGAAACTTTTACTGCTAGTGCACAAAAAAAGGATTGTATGTCTTCATTTATTCAGATTGTTTTATTTTTATTTTAACTTTTTTAATCAAAGAGAAATAGAAGATGTGAAACCACATCTAAAATCTGCTAATATTTCACTAATATTTTCAGTTTATTTACTAAATTTAGTGAATTAGGAACGACTGTTGTTTAGCATTTCAGAGTCTTGAGGTTCACAGAAGCTAAATTAAGAAGAAAACAGTGGAGGTATCCACCTGGCAAACATCACCAAAGATCCCCATTTATATCTTCCTTTCTTTAGAGATTCTCAGGCCACTCTGTTCCTGCCCAGGGAGGAATCTGACACGGTCACACCCCTGCCTGGCTAAGTATTTTACTTTCATTGTTAACTATATCCATTTGTCACCATGAAACATTATTATTTTAAGGTAGCAGGAAAGCAGGGCTGCATGCTGCATAATGGTGCTGTGACTCTCGTCGTCAAGAAGGAATCAAAGAAATGGACGATAGCTAATATGAGAAATCACACCAGAGAGAAAGAAACATGCAGAGATTAGATGAGAGAATGAGAAGTGAGAGATAGAGAGAATATGGGGAGGAGACACTGGGGGACAGAAAACAGAGACTGAGACCCACGCAAAATAGCTAGAATGCCCATGAAAAGATTTCTAAAAGGATGAGATAGCTGTTGCTAGGAAGCTGGGAGGAGAGCAGACAGATATGCCATCCACCAAAGATTTTTAACATAAACCTACATGTCTTTGTTTGCATCATCTTGGCAGTGAGGGTATTGGATAAAGAAGAAAAGAAATATGGAGAAGCTGCCTTTTTAGACATGTACTGTTTTAATAGCTCATTCTGTGCTGAGTGAATTTGAGCTGCTTATTGGGGACACGTCTAAAGTTCCTCCCCTGAAGGTCAGTACCATCACATCACTCAAGCTCTCCAAGGCTCAAAAGCATTCTGTCTCCAAAATACCTGCCAAATAAAATCAAAGTGTTCATCTATTTGGGCCTTGAGGAAATTCATGTCCCTCAAGGATCTGGCTTAAAACCAGGGGATCGACAAACTTTTTCTGTAAAAACCGAATAGTAAATATCTTAGGCTTTGAGGATTCCATGATCTCTCACAATTACTCAACTCTGCCATTGTAACCTAAAAACCATAGACAATGCATAAACAAATGGGCATGGCTATGTTCCAATATAATTTTATTTATAAAAATGGGAGGCAGGATGGGGATGGGGGGCAGATTTGGCCCACAGTCTGTAGTTTGTTGATCCCTTCTTTATCTGCCAAATCAAACCTATTCTCCAAGCCCAGCTCAAATATATCCCTAATCCATCCACTTTGAAGTGACTTCTTCACTAACCACAGACAACACTGCACATCTCTTTTATGGCAATGCTCACATTCTGCCTCATCCAGAGTCCTCACCTCACCTCTCTGTTGGAGATTTGGCATTTCTCACAGAGGCAGTCACAGTCCTTTCCATGTCCTTACTGGATAAAAGTTCAATAAGAAATTATTGATAGGAAAAATGATTGAAATTCACAGGAGAGTGGGTGGAAAGAAAAGTCAGAAAGCAGAGCTTCCTGTTTCTCCTCCAGAAGTTTAGGTACCTTTCAATATCCTGGACCAATGCCAAATGCCTTCTAGAGAAGCCCAACTTCCAAATCAGTTAGCCATCATCTAAAACACACAGAAGCCTGCCTATCAAAAATAAATTAGCTAGACATTCAATTCCCCAACCAGGAAGGTTGGTATTGCAAGTGGATTTGGGCTGAAACCACTTTCCTTTTTGAAATGCACCCAAGTTCTAAAATAAATAGCTCCATTTGATCTGAACTGCCAACACATTCCTCCAAAATCCATCCCTTGAGAGAACTTTGTTACCTGCTTCAGCTCAAAATCCACATAACTCCAAAGCATCTAAGCTTCTCATAGCAGGGTTAGAACAGTCAGGCCCTATGTGCCTCAGAAAAGGGTTTGAGAGCTGCAAAGAATGAACTGAGGAAGAGCGCAATAAAACAAATATTTATACAGTAAAGTAACTAAGAAATTTTTTTTTAAAAAAAGTAGCATGTAATCAGTTATTATTAAAAATTACAAAGAAACTTATTTATCTAGTTCTTTAGTCCTTTTGTCATATTCCTTGGACAAGGAGTAGTTTGGTTACATGACACTTGATTTTGACTAGTGATTTTAGGTGTATGTCATGTTTCTTAATTAATTTACAGTTCTCAAAGGAAGATATTCTATTTCTTGCATACTTTCTGGAGCATTACAATACAGAGGCCACAGCAAATGCTAATAAATGTGCAGGAAATAAGTGAAGATATGAGACATATTAACTTGCTCTTTGTGGAGAAATTAAGTTACCTATGTTGCTTAAAAACAAAAAATCAGAAAATGTTTCCCTTCTGTTAATATCTTAATCCCACTTCCTTCAGTACCTCTATTTTAAACCAAACTCACTACCATCAAGTTGATTCCAACTCATAGCAATCCCCACTTGGTTTCCAAGGCTATAAATCTTTAAGGAAGCAGACTGTCTCATCTTTCTTCTGTGGAGCGGCTGGTGGGTTAGAACCACCAATAATTTCATTGGCAGCCAAATGCCTTAACCACTTCACCACCAGAACTCCTACATCTATTTTAAGTTCTCTAAAAATTTTTACAAGGAGAGGGAAAAAACAAAATTTTGCTTGCAGCTATAATAGAAATCACTGGCAAAGCCCTCATCTAGTAGAATGTATGTTTCATGAGAGCAGGGATGAGACTGTATTGTTCTCCTCATGACTACACCCCCAGGTCTAGATTGTGAAAGGCATTTATCATATTTTCTTGAGTGAATTGAATGAATCAAAGATTTTCAATCCCACAACAGAGCAGAAAGATGGCCCACTGAGACTGCAGGCCGGATTCCACACTGTCGGTAAGTATAGAGATCTTCACTGAAGGGGAGAAAAAGTCTAGTACGTCTCCAACTCAGAAAAGAAATGATAACTGTGGTCAATATGGACCTGCCAGGAAATTATACCCATTATCTAGAACATTTTCATTTCATTGGAATGACAGACACAGATCAAATAGATTGGTGTTAATTGAAGTGATCAAATCTGAGAGAAAGTGACACTTGGAAGTAAGAGAAATGGGAGTAAGAGAAACAAAACCTGACAAAATGCTAGTTAAATTGTAATGGCTCCACTGTGTGATAGAAGATAACAAAGCTTCAAAAATTAAGATGCCAAGGAGAAGAATGAGAATGGGTAACAGCACCTAATTGGCTCTGGGAAGAGAGAGTGTCATTGACTTTATAAGATCAAGTAGCACTAAGAGTATTTAGTAGGGTTATCGTAGCCTGTTGGCAGAAAGAACTGAAAGAAAATACATCTAGAGTCAGTGTGTATAAAATAAATAGAAAAAAAAAGTCTTTGGACTGTAGAAAATAAGTCATTAGCTGAAATTAATTCAGGAAAACATGTCTAAATGAATAATAGTACAACCACTATAGTGTTTCTGTGGGACTTAACACAGAAGGAGAGTTTCATGATAAATAACTTTAGAAATTTGCAAGTTAAACAAATTTAAATGGTTTCTTTGTTGTGGGACAAATCAGACTCTTTACTATGTTAATGTTTGTTGTCAACCTTCAAGAGAAAAGTGTGGTACGAATGTCTTCCCAAAATTTTCAGTCACAGGACCCTATTTCATGCAGCACCTCGTGTAACTAGTATTCCATAAAAGTCTTTCATAATGACTACACTAGCATGATTTTTTTAGTCCTTTGTCAAAGTTATTTCACTATATTAGAGAGTTTAAGCAATTAAATTCCAAAATATGCTAGTCTATCCTACCTCTTTGGGGCTAACTAGAAAACTCACTCATGCCTAATATAGGCATCTACGTGCCTTGAGAAAATGCATGTGGCCCCTTTATGACATTCTTGTTGTTGTTGTTGCTATTTGCCGTTGAGTCGGACCCGACTCATAGTGACCCCTCCTTGGGTTTCCAAGGCAGTATCACTAAGGAAGTAGATTGCCCCATCTTCCTTCTGAGAAGTGGCTGGTGGGTTTGAACCGCCAGCCTTCTGGTTAGCAGTCAAGTGCCTTAGGCACTATGCTACCAG
>NW_006921650.1:7547173-7547787 GCF_000298275.1 Orycteropus afer afer | reverse complement strand
ATGAGATGGATTGATATGGTGGCTGCAATGATGAGCTCAAGTATAGCAGGGATTGTGGGGCTGGTGCGGGATCGGGCAGTGTTTCGTTCTGCTGTACAAGGGGTCTCTATGAGACAGAAACGACTCGATGGCACTTAACAACAACAACAACAAGTAAGTTCTGATTCTCCATGTTATAACTCATCTATTTAGGCAGTATTTAATAACAAAAACATAATAAAGCAGAATTATTTTGATAGTTCTTTTATTATAATAATAGGGTTTGTTCTGAAATTTTCAGTTAATCATTAATTCAACAAACAGTTATTAAGCATCTCTAGGTGCCAGACACTGTTCTCCATGATGGGAACACAAAGGTGAACAATCAGACAAGATTTCTGCTCTCTCTCTCTCTCTCAACAAAATCCTATCCAACAGAATCCAACATCATATCAAAAAAATAATACATTATGACTAAGTAGGATTTATACAGGCATGCAAGGATTGTTCAACATTTTTAAAATTTAACATAATCCACCACATAAACAAAAAAAAGAAAAAGAACTACATGATCATCATATCAATCAATGCAGAAAAGGTATTCAACAAAATCCAACACCCATTCTTGATTTTTT
>NW_006921650.1:7538351-7547073 GCF_000298275.1 Orycteropus afer afer | reverse complement strand
GCCCCATCTTCCTTCTGAGAAGTGGCTGGTGGGTTTGAACCGCCAGCCTTCTGGTTAGCAGTCAAGTGCCTTAGGCACTATGCTACCAGAGCTCCCATATGACATTCTTAGGATGGTATAAATACACATAATGATATCAGCTCTCTTCTGTACTTAAAAAAAAAAAAAAGATTTGAAGTAGTCTGTGGTAAGTAAATGAAAGGATGTCAC
Organism: Orycteropus afer afer; assembly: GCF_000298275.1. Classification (NCBI taxonomy): domain Eukaryota; kingdom Metazoa; phylum Chordata; class Mammalia; order Tubulidentata; family Orycteropodidae; genus Orycteropus; species Orycteropus afer. Next base: position 7,546,863 of record NW_006921650.1, on the reverse strand, counting down.
TCCTAATGTTAACCCCTGTCCCATCATGTTCTTGTTCATCTACTTAATTAAAAGCCTCGGGGGGAAAAAAATCAAGTTAAAGTCTGAAACAAAAGCATCAAGGTAAGAATGACATTAGCAGCCAGAATTTCAATTTCTGCAAGACTTTGCAAAATTTGCCAGTGATTTTTATTGAATGAACATCTGAGTAGGCCATCAAATAATGTTGAATATCAGCATTTAGCTACTTAGCTTGACATGTCAAGTACAGGCAAAGTCTATAGTCAGCATTCCAGGAACAGTAGAATGTGATAGGCAGGTCTTCACCCAGTGGTTCTGAGATAAATAGTCTTACTCTCATTCTTTGCTCTAAATCTCCTGCAAGATCTTGTGATTCTAATACCTTAATAGGGAAGTTGTTCATTTTGAATGACATAAGGTCATTTCATTATAACCTTAAAGAAACTACTAACATTAATGTGTGATGCTTTAGTTAGACTCCCTTTGAATATCCTTTTAATCATAAACACACAGTGCTCAAAAAATTTCTTTTAGAAGGATCAGCACAAGGCCGGTCCCTATGAGGCAGAGGTTAAAGATGTCCCAAATGTCCAAGTTTACCAAACTGCTCTACCACTCCATCATCTCTAACATCAACTCCTCTTCCTCCCCACAGTACTTTCTCCCCTGCCTTAGGGTTCCTTATTTTGCTGTAACGTCTCATAGAATGCACACACTGCCAAGTGGTGGAGGCAGGTAGGCTGGCACATCCCAAATCCATGGGTCAGGCATAGGTTTGGAGGATTCTCCTCACCCACATGATTACAGGGGCTGGCGGACCCAAATCTGCAGGTCAAACAACTGGCTGCTGTCTCAAGTCCAGGGGCGAGATAATGATAAGCAAAATGCAGGATCTGGAGCAAGAGAGAGTAAATTTTTTCCAGAACACTCACATATGTAACCTCAGCAAAACTAAGAATGGTCACTTGAGTCACATCCTCCAGCAAGGTGGACGCACCAAAAAAAAAAAAAAAAAACAACCCTTAAGATTTTGTCTATTTCTTCTTACTTCTCTGTGGTTTCTGAGGTTTGAAGGTTTCTGTTACGTTATTTAAGTATAAACCAAAACACAAAATAACCAAACCCACTGCCATTGAGTCAATTCTGACTCATGGCAACCCCCATTGAGTTTCCAAGGCTGTAAATCTTTACAGAAGCAGACCACCTCATCGTTCTTTGGCAGAGTGGCTGGTGGGTTAGCAGCCAAATGCCTTAACCGCTACACTACTAGACCTCCTTTTAGAGGCTAGGATTTACAATCCATCACAAAATGGAGGACTATGGCTAGAAGATCCATAATAAGCAATTCACTGCACTGCACACAGCCATGGAAGCTACTCTGACATCATTTATGTTACAAGGAAAACAACCTCAAGGAAGTTGATGGCTTTCAGTAACACCCTAACAATGCTTCTTTTACTGAAGCATTTATTGAGTATATACCATGTGGTGAGTCTTTTGTCCCTGGCCTACTTGGCTCTATCTTTGTAACTAAATTACTAAGCATCCAAGTCAACCAGGCAGTTTTAAAAGTACATTCAATGGCAAAACAAATAGACTGAAGGCCATAGGGATCAAGCTGACATCATGTACTTCCATTGGCTGAAATGAACGCAAACCTAGAAAGCTGTGCCTTTGTAGAACTCAGGTTCACACATATAGCAGGGTAGAAAAATTACTACAGCTATTTTCAGATGGGCAAAGAAAATGAAGTTTTTTTAAAATTTTTAAAAATTTCCTATAACTGTGGTGACCAAAGGTGGGACAGTCCCAGTCCCAGTTCATACCTGTTGTCCCAGTGTCCATCTTTGTCCCAGATCTCTAATTATTTAATGTATAATCGTTATTAACAGTTGCTTTGTTAGATCTCCACTTTCATTCCCAGCTTCTGCCATGGTCTTCTCTGGTAGCATGAGACAAGGATGTGCAATGAACAGATCGTTTTACTCCTGTGTGATATCCAGCAATCACTTATTTCCTTCTTCCCTGTTTTTTCCAGACTCAGCATAGCAAACACCTCCCTTTCAAAGATAGCATGCATGGCTCTTGCTGACAAAGGCAGTGTACTTATCATCTCAAAGAGAAACCCCATATCTATTAGCAGAAAAGTCTTAATAATTTTTTAATGAGGGGCCCTCTATTTTCATTTTGCACTGGGCCCTGCAAATTGTGTAACCAGTCCTGCTCTTAAGGGTTATCAGTCAACAAGAATATGAAACGTGTAGCTTGTTTTCCCTTTGCAGAAAAAGTCAATAGACCTAGCATCCCACTTTCGATCATTTCATTTCACCTCTAGGCCTGAACAAAAACATTAAGGGCAGAGGGAAAAGTGGTTTTTAAAGGGCATTGGAGTATTTGAAAGCCCTCCCAAAGTCTCCATTAGATGGTTCAGGTTGCTTCGTGTCATTCTGGAATTGCCTCTCCCACTTCCTGGCTAACCCCTGATGAAACACCGCCATTTTCAGCCAGGGGTCTTCTTGCCCTTTCTTCTACCCTAACACTATCTGTTTTGATTATGGAGTTTTGCTTCCTCTTTTGTAATTTTCTTTTTAATTCCTCTCTATTGTTTAGGTAAAAGTTTAGGGGTAATATTGTTATGAAAGCATATAATTCCAGACAGGGATAAGCTCTCCAGCATATCTTCATGAACCCAGAGTAAGTCCATTTTGAAAGAGAGAAAGAAAGGAGATTTGTAAAGGGCAAGGACTGGCCTTAACAGATCCTCACAGCAGGGAACAAGCCTGATGCTCTGCAGAGGTGTCTAGAAGGGAGAGTGAGCAAAATTGCCCTCAGCATAAAATCCCCCAAGGACTAATGTGCTCTTAGAATATTATCAAAATCCTCCTCCTCTCACTAGGCCCAGCACTCTATCCCATGAACCCTAGTTTCTTAATTTACTATCTATTCTGTAGACTTTCTTCTATAAATTCCCAAACTCTTCCTTCATATGTCTAGCACAGGCATCTACTCCATACACCTAGCATGGACATCTTTGAAGATTAATAATTAATCTAATTCTGAAGATTAAATAATATCATGTAGGGAGGGAAAGGAGGGAACACTACAAAAATAAAAAATAATAATAATAAAGATAATTAACAAATTAAAAAAATAATATCATGCAGGTAGAATGTTTTGTGCAGAAAACCTGAACCATAGCCATATTCAGTAAATGTTACCTGTAATCATTATTGCTTCTATTTTATTCCTGACTGAGCTGCTTCAACCTCCTATTGCTTTAAAACAATGATTTAACCTTTAAGAACCCCTCTTTTCTTGCCTGCATTTGAATTAGGCTATGTAAGTTCACTTTTAGCACCAAAATACCATGGCAACCTAATGACTTGCTCATCAGCACATATGGAAAAAGTGCAGAGAGTCAATGCTAGGCCACTAGATCCTAACACACAGGACTGGGAGATACCAATTCCTCCCAAATTTCTGGGGCAGCACTTCCCAAATGAGTGTTAAGGGGAAATTTTTCCAGGTTGTTAAGACATGGGTCAAGAAAGAATTCTTCCCCTATACAAATACAGTTGTTTATTGAAGCATTAGGCAAAATTAAGCAGGTATCTTATTTACTAGAGAGACATTCCAGAAACTTTGATGGGCTTATACGTACACTGTAAATATCAAGGGGGGGTTTTAGGATGCAGTTTCCTGAGTTTATGGAATCACTGATCGCTTTGTTCTCCAAACATGTATTGGAGAACTAAGATTGAGGGAAATAAGATTTGTGAATGTTGTTGAAGGACCACCCTCAGAATTGTATTAGGGATACTGTTAACTTGCTCTCTGCTTTCCTGCCACTCTATTATGCTGAGGGAGAATCCTGGGAAAATGGGGATAAGTTAGTTCTTGGATGACCCAGGTCCAAGACCAGCTGTATAATTTTTGGGCCTGGTACAAGATTAAAATGCAAAATGCCTTGTTAGAAATTTATTAGGACTTCTAAGGCCTCGACAACAGAACATTAAACCAAGCATTGTACCCTTCTGAGTGTGGCAAGGACCTCTGTGACTGCACAGATCCGACTCCATGAAGCTGGCCTTGCACAGGTCATTCATTCATTCAAAAAATGTACAGTGTACCTACTACATATCATGGGAGCTCTCGCGGCATAGTGCCTAAGGCATTTGACTGCTAACCAGAAGTCAAACCCACCAACCTCTCCTCAGAAGGAAGTTGGGCAATCTACTTCCGTAATGATACCACCTTGGAAACCCAAGGAGGGGTTGCTATGAGTTGGGTCCGACTAGATGGCAATGAGTTGTTTTGTTGTTGTACTATGTGTCATATTTTCTTGTTCCTGAAAACTTTGGAGAATAAAACATTTCTTTAGACAGAATCTAGAGCAAATCTGTTCTTCAATTTTTCTCTGATTCTGAATTTAAGCCATTGAGTTCCCCATGACTCACATGTCCTTGTGAAGTGGTCTCAGGGAGCTGACTGAAAGCAGATGGGAAGGAGGGCATTGGTTTCTGTTGCAAGTTGGGTTCTCCAGAAAGCAATTGAAGAAAGAATTTAGGATGCAGGATATTAATTAGGGAGTGCTGTTGGCATCAACACCTGTGGAAGAGAGAGGGAAGAAATAAGATTAGGGATTTCAATCAGTCTTAGCAATAACCTCAGCCTACCTCATGGAAGCTGTGGAGCTAGGATGGCTCTTCAGTGTCGTCCTAACAATGCAGTAATGGTGGAGTTTTATACTCCTGCACAGATCTGTCATTGAATGGGGGCAGCTAAAGGATGGAACATGACATTAAGCAGTTGAGGCAATCCCTGTAGGGGCTGACAGCTGAGCCTGTCCACTAATCGCACTCCCAGAAGATGGATAAACAAGTCTTCTTTGAAGAGGACTCTGGGTTTCCATATCACAGTGTCCACCATGGTTTGTATGTAGGAATCACCCTAAATTGGAGAATTCAGGATTGCCAATGGATGTGAAGTCTACAGTCACCAATTATGCAAAATGTGACTTCCTTTATATCTACAACTAGGATGAGCAACCATTTCAGTTTGAGACTTCCCAGATTTTAGCACTGATAGTTCCACATCCTGGAAAATCCCTCAATCTCAGCAAATGAGGGTAGTTAATCACCCTATCTCAACACAGTTTACTCCTTTTTATTTACAACTCTGAGTCCTGATTTCCAACTGATGGAAGAAAATTTAATGTAAGATTCCTCACTCTACTTGAAAATTTCAGTTATACATATTTTAAAATTCTAGTTATATCCATCCAAGAGTTGTCATCTCTCAAATTCTTTCCTTCCTTCTTCCTGGGGTTCATGCTAAACTCCCATCAACTGCTGTGATGAGTCTTTGAGAGTGAAACCGAGTAAAGTCAAAACTCAACTATTTCCCCCAGCCTGGTTAAGATAGATGGTTAGGACAGATAGGACTCCAGTTGGAAATAAATAAATAAACACAGTTTCTTCTCAACTATTTCCCTACCCTGGTTAAGACATATAGGACCCCAGTTAAAGACAGATGAGTAAACACAATAAGCTCAGTTCCTTAAGAACTGAATGGAATGAAAAACCGATTTGCACATTCTTTCCTGATAAACGCATTAATGTGTCTTTGAAAACTAACTTTAGCCTGTGGACATGCGCAGTGGGACAGAGAGGAACAAAGTTGCTGGGAACCAACACTCTCCCCTCTGCCTAAGTCCCGATCAGCTGATGACAGGAAGCCGGTGTGACTCATCCAGTCCACAAGCCCACTGCATTAAAAAGCGACTGTCCCTTTAAACCGAGGCGAAGGAAATTTCAGCCAATCGTCAACTATCTCACACCCAAATTCCTGAAATTATTATGAATATGCATAACCCTCTCTCCTGAAACTTAAAAAAACTGTAATTTGATTTAGATTCAGGGAGTCAGATCTGGGTAAAAGACCCCTGCCTCCTTGCATTACCGCTTTGCAATAAATAATTTTCTCTCCACTTGGTAAACTGTTTTGGCCTGACTGCGCACCGGGCAGGGACCTGAGTTTGTCCAATTTCAAGAGAAGTGGCTGATTTTGGCCTCTGTGGACTCAATTCTCTAAAGGCCTCCTGTTCCAGGTGAAACTCATCCTACTGTCATTTCTAGTCAAGGTTTTGAACTGATTCAGCCTGGTTCAGTTACGACTAACAAAATGACATTGAACAGACCTGAATTTTTTTTTAATGTAAGTGAACCAGGATGTTAACCAGAATAGGAAAAATTATGTGTTAAATCCCTGGTAAGGAGCTCTGGTGGAATAGTGGATAAGGCATTTGGCTGCTGGCCAGAGGTCAGCAGTTCAAACTCACCAGCCACTCCATGGAAGGAAGATAAAACAATCTACTTCCATAAAGATTGACAGCCTCAGAAATCTAATGAGGGCTGCTGTGAGTCAGAATCGACTCGATGGCAGTGAGTTTGGTTTGGTTTTGAATCCCTGCTAGAAATGTAATTTCTCTCTTAGAAAACAAGGGCAGCATATGCATTGCATAGCAACCAGATATCTTGAGTGGCTGAGTCTAAAACAGTTGTGCCTGCTCAAAGATGGTGGCCCATCACTCAGCTTTAAATATGTATCATTCTTCACAATCCTAGGAATAATCCAGTGTCATGCATCACCCTCCTGAAAGTGCTCACCACACCTCTTTGAAGTCTTCCATTCTAGGGCTTCAACACATAATATTTCCTGTTCTAGTTAACATCTGGATCACTCAAATTTTTAAAATTTAGGTCTGTTGTAGTTTTGCTTCTTGGGTCATGAGTAAACCAGTTCAAAATAGGTCAAAGGCCTTTTCCTGGTGTCTTTGGCCCTGTTTCTTCTACTCCTCTTGTTTTCTTGAGATGTCTTCAGCATCTAGAAAAACTTCTAATTCTATAAAGTTGTGTCCTTGTCAGCTTCCTCATCCCAACTACCAGGATCACTGGATCCTCAGCCCTCCTTAGCCCTTTCTTGTTTTTCTTGTCGGCACAAGGAAGATTAAGAGCAAAGCGAAAGGTGGTACCTTTTGAGGCCTGAAAAAGATGATGGGCTGTTAGCAGCACTCCATTTGCCCTCATCTCTTTCAAAGTTATACCTGCTCTCCAGTTCTCCCAGCAGTCTGCCAAGAGTCAGCAAAGGTACCTGCTCTAAGAATTCCAGATGGAGCTAACAGAACACAGAGCCTCTTATTATTGGAGGGAACTTTGATGTAAGGAGTCCTCTGTCTCTGCAGGATGCACAGGTCTTCTCTGCTCTAGGATCCTCGGCTTAAAATGGTGGCATCTTCCATCATCTCTCCCCCAAATCCACTCTCTCAGACTCAGTGCAGTGACCAGCTGCTACAGGATCTCCCCCTCTCTCAACTTCTCCCTTCTCTGTCCTGCCTAAAGGTTTTATTCATTTATGTCTTGGGTTAGGATTTGAACTTGGTTTAGCTTCATTGCATCTATTATCTTTTTTGTTTTGTTTTAATTTCTGTCTTGCACCTGGATCAAACTTTCTGAACTTGAAGCTCAAAATTTGTATCTTTGATCCAAGAGTGTACTGGAGCCAGATCATATAGCTCACGAGAGCCAATGGTTAGCATCTCTTTCCAACTTCATGTTCGGTGATGTCTCTTTGGTAGCTTTAAATCAGCCTTCAGAAGCCAACAGAACCAACAGAAACCAGCAAACACCACAATTCAGGACTATTTTGGGGGGAAGAGCTGTTTGTTAAACATTTTACTAGCACACCACTATTTTAATTCTGTGCTCTGCACTGATAAATCTCTCCTGGGCTAATGGCAGACTCATATCTCATGGTCCTGATGGATACAGTTGTGGGAGAAGGTAGAAAAAAGAAAAGAACATACAGCCAGTTAATGTCTCAAGTTGTAAACATTCAGTGGGCACAAGACACACATGTAAATGTCCTCAGTTCCCTGTCTCTGCTCCCCATCTCCCTCTAGTTGCAATATGAAGCATGTTTATTCCAAAAACTTAAGCATTAAAAAGTAGTCTAGAACCTGAGACTTCTTATCTAAGGTAATGTGATTATTTCCCCATTTTTAAAATAAGGAATATTGATGAGTTTCTTTACTGGATTATCACAAGGGATTCTGATTTTGTTAGAACTCAGGCCAAAGAGCTTCCTACACCAAGAGTGGTTAATTGATGTATCATGCAAGAAAGGATGTATCATGTAGGAAAGTTAAACAAATTGATTCCAGGACTACCAAGCAATTAGGATATAAATCATTTAGTGACACATTAAACAAATAACACAGTCAATGTTTTGAAAGTAGATCCTGATTATATCCTGTTACAACAAATAACATATAATTAATTCCTGTCCCTAAGTAAGTTCTGGAAGAGCAGGGAAGGGGATAAAAGCCTTGAGCCCCAGGCTTACAGGTGAGGAGAGACAACGCAGGGACGCCAGAGTAGCAGGCTGGAAGAGCAGGAGAAAGGGGATTAAAAGCCAGGAAGCCAGACAGAGGAACAGTCAGACAGGTGGGGGT
>NW_006921650.1:7530500-7533150 GCF_000298275.1 Orycteropus afer afer | reverse complement strand
TACTTTACCAAGCATGATGTCCTTCTCCAGGCAATGGTCCTTTCTGATAACATGACCAAAGTAGGTGACATGAAGTTTGGCCATTCTCGCTTCCAAGGAGCATCTGATTGCATTTATTCTGGGACAAATTTGTTCATTCTTCTGGCAGCCCATGGTATTTTCAGTATTCTTTGCCAGCATCACAATTCAAAGGCATCTACTCTTCTTTAGTATTCCTTATTCATTGTCCAGTTTTCACATGCATATGAGGTGATTGAAAACACCATGGTTTGGGTTAGGCACACCTGAGTCTTCAAAGAGACATCTTAGCTTCTTAACATTTAAAAGAGGCCATTTGCAGCTGATTTGCCCAATACAATACAATGTCTGATTTCTTGAATGCTGCTTCCATGGGTATTGATTGTGGATTCAAGTAAAATTAAATCCCTGACAACTTCAGTCTTTTCTCCATTTATCATTACGTTACTTATTTGTCCAGCTGGGAGGATTTTTGTTTTCTTTATGTTTAGGTGTAATCCATACTGAAGGCTGTAGTCTTTGATCTTCATTAAGTAAGTGGTTCAACTCATCTTCACCTTCAGCATGCAAAGTGTGTCATCTGCATATTGCAGGTTGTTAATGTGTCTTCCTCCAATCCTGATGCCACGTTCTTCTTTATATAATCCAACTTCTGAGATGACTTGCTCAGCATACAGACTGAATAAATATGGTGAAAGGATACAACCCTGACATGCATCTTTCCTGACCTAAAATCATGCAGCATCCCTCATTCTGTTCGAATGACTGCTTCTTGGTCTATATACAGGTTCCTCATGAGCACAATTAAGTGCTGTGGAATTCTCATTCCTCACAATGTTATCCATAACATGTCAATAAAACACAGATAAACAGCTTCCTGGTATTCTTTGTTTTCAGCCAAAACTTGTCTGACATTGGCAATGATACTCTTCATTCCACATCCTTTTTTGAAGTCAGCTTGAATTTCTAGCTGTTCCTTATCAATATACTGCTGCAACTATTTTTTAATTCAGCAAAATTTTACTTGTGTGTGATATTAATGATATTGTTCAAAAATTTCCACATTCTGTTGGATCACCTTTCTTTGGAATGGCACAAATATAGATCTTTTTCAGTCAATTGGACATGTAGCTGTCTTCAAAATTTCTTGGCATAAACAAATGAGTGCCTTCTGCACTGCATCCATTTGTTGAAACATCTCAATGGGTATTCCATTCATTCCTGGAGCCTCATGTGGTAGTTAAGTTTGTGATCAACTTAGCTAGTCCTGGATGAGTAGCTGGGCAGCTGAATATAGTATTCCCCATGATGAGACTGGTAATCAACTCCGTGGTGAAATCTACTGTGAGCAGCTGAGTAGCTGCCTTAGGGATGTGGTCTGCTTCCTGTATGTAAGGAGAAGCCTTGGAAAATGGTCTCTAGCTTATGGCACACCTGAACGCTGCATGTAGTGGAGTTGTTTTTCAGCAACCTGCCATGCTCTGCCAACCTTGGGACTTTCAATGGACTTGAATTAATGGCCTGCCATGTGGTTTGGTAACATTGGGACTGTGCCTTGTTACTTGTCGACCTTGGGTTTGTCAGCCTCAGCAGCCAGGAGCTAAGTGAAGAAAAGCCTCCAGCTTCAGTGGGCCGGGAGCATGAGGCAGAGCTGAAGCCCAAGGTTGAGGGGCTTTCACCCAGCCCCTAAAGCCTGGCACTTTGAGCTCAGACTTAAAGCCTCCAAACTGTAGGAGAATAAACTCCTGTTTGTTAAAGCCATCCCATTTGTGGTATATTCCTGTCAGAGTGGCACTAGGTAACCAAAACACCTTGTTTTTTGCCAATGTCTTTAGTGCAGGCTTGGACTTCTTCCTTCAGTACTAGTGGTTCTTGATCATATGCTACTTACTGATACGGTAGAATGTTGACCAGTTCTTTTTGGTACAGTGACTGTCTATTCCTTCCATCTTCTTTCGGTGCTTCCTGCATCGTTCAGTATTTTGCCTATAGAATCCTTCAATATTGCTATTCAAGGCTTGAATTTTCTCTTCAGTTATTTCAGCTTGAGAAATGCTGGGCGTGTTCTTCCCTTTTGATTTTCTAACTTCAGGTCTTTGCATATTTCATTATAACACTTTATGTTGCCTCCTTGAGCCACCCTTTGAAATCTTCTGTTCAGCTCTTTTACTTTATTAATTCTTCCATTCGTTTTAGCTACTTTCAAAAACAAGTTTCAGAGTCTCTCCTGACATTCATTTTGGTCTTTTCTTTCTTTACTATCTTTTTTTCCTTTTGCTTTCTTCATGCATGATGTACTTGATGCATCTCACAACTCATCTGGTCTTTGGTTATTGATATTCAGTGTCTCAAATCTATTCTTCAGATGAACTTTACATTCAGGTGGGATATATTCAAGATTGCATTTTGGTTCCCATGAACTTTTTATAATTTTCTTTAGCTTCAACTTAGATTTGCATATGCAAAATTAATAATCTGTTCCACACTTGGCCCCTAGCCTCATTCTGTGAGGGTTATATAGTATATGTTGTTGTTGTTGTTTGCCGTCGAGTCAGCCCTGACTCATAGCGACCCCTCCTTGGGTTTCCAAGGCAGTATCACTATGGAAGTAGGATTGCCCAACCTTCCTTCT
>NW_006921650.1:7525025-7530170 GCF_000298275.1 Orycteropus afer afer | reverse complement strand
AGTGCCTAAGGCACTTGACTGCTAACCAGAAGGCTGGAGGTTCAAACCCACCAGCCACTCCTCGGAAGGAAGATGGGGCAATCTACTTCCATAGTGATTTTGCCTCGGCAACCCAAGGAGGGGTCGCTATGAGTCAGGTCCAACTCGAAGGCACATAACAACAACAACAACAACAACATAGAAAACAAAGAGTGAACTCTAGTGTAAGCTGGACTTCAGTTAATAACGGTTGTTAGTTGCCATCAAATTGGTTCCAACTCATAATGACCCTCTGCACAATAGATGGAAACACTGCCAGTCCTGCACCATCTCCTCAATCATTGCTATGCCTGAGCCCATCTTTGCAGCCACTGTGTCAGTCCATCTCATTGAAGGTCTTTCCCTTTTTTGTTCACCCTCTACTTTCCCAAGCAGATGTCCTTCTCCAGAGACTGGTCGCCTCTGACAACATGACCAAAGTATGTGAGACAAAGTCTGGCCATTCTCACCTTTAAGGAGAATTCTGCCTGTATCTCCTTCAAGACATACCTGTTATTTCTTCTGAGAGTCCATGGTATTTTCATTATTCTTCACCAGCACCACACTTCAAATGCATAAATTCTTTTTCAGTCTTCTTTATTTATTGTCCAGCGTTCACAAGAATATGAGGTGATGGACAGTACCATGGCTTGGGTCAGGTGCACCTTAGTCTTCAAAGTAACATCTTTGCTCTTCAACACTTTAAAGAGGTCTTTTGCAGCTGATTTGCTCAGTGCAATACGTCATCTGATTTCTTGACGGCTGCTTCCATGAGTATTGACTGTGGATCCAAGTGAAATGAAATCCTTGACAACCTCAATCTTCTCCATTTATCATGATATTGCTTATTGATCTGGTTGTGAAGATTTGTGCTTTCTTTATGTGTAGGTACAATCCATACTGAACACTGCAGTCTTTTATCATCATCAGTAAGTGCTTCAAGTTTTCTTTTTCAACAAGCAAAGCTGTATCATCTGCTTTTCACAGGTTGTTGAAGAGTTTTCCTCCAATATTGATGCCATGTTCTTCTTCAATAATAATGTATCGATATTGGTTTATAACTTGTAATAAATATAGCACAGAAATGTCAGATGTTAGTAATAGAAGCAGTGTGAAGAGGGGAGACAGAACATATGGGAAATCTGTACTTTATGCACGATTTTTCTGTGAACCTAAAACTGTTCTAATAAAGTCTTAAAATTCTAAAAAGGAAGAGAGAGAGAGAGAGAGAGAGAGAAAGCCAAAACTAGCACAACAGAGTGGATCCAAGTTAGAATTTGTGGTCCAGGAGGCTCCTCTGAAAAACTGACATTTAGACTGAGATCTAAATGACAAGAAACAGGTGGCTGTGTTAAGAACAGGACTGTCTGGCCAGAGCAGAGAGCCAGATAGCCAGATAGCCAGTGCAAGAATGAGTTTGGCATTTTCAGGAATCAAAACTTGGCCAGCGTGGATGGGTCATAGTCAGCAGGATGAAGGCTTTTTGAAATTAGGTCAAAGAAGTAATCAGAACTCAGACCATGGAGGCTCCACAGCTAGAGTAAGAAGTTCAGAATTCATTCTAAGGAAGATAGTAAACCATTGGAGTGCCTTAATAAGGGGAGTTATGTGATTAATTTACATTTTAAAAGATCCCTCTACTTTGTTCAGAGGGGAGAGGGGAATGGTGAAAAAAGCCAGAATACCTGTCAGGAATCCAGATGGCCAGAAAAGAGAAAAGAGTGGTGACCACTAGTAACCAAAATAGATTCCTTGCCACATCATCTGGTTTTTGTTTTTTTGTTTTTTAATGGAAACAAATCTGGTGATTTGTACTAAGGTGGTGATAGTGGAGAACAGAATAAAATGGTTTCAGGATATGAGTTGGAGGTATAATCAATAGGACTTATTAATTGATTGTAAAAGGTGAGAAAATAAGGTTAACGCCTAGATTTTTGGCTTAAACCCATTTGGGAGTGATGATGTTGATTACGTAATTTAATAAGATGAGAATTCTAGTAGAGAAGCATCTTTGAACAGAAATCAAGATTTTGTTTCAGCCACTTTAAATATGCCTATTTCACATTGTTATGATGTCTGTAACTTGTTTTAAAATATTTCAGCATCAACAATGTGATATAATGCATGTATGTGTCTGTATACACATGCATACATTAATTTAAGCTATACTTTAGAGACAATCAGTTGTCCTAATTCAGAATTAAAGCTTCAGGAGTGCTTGGATAACATTATATCAGAAAGTCAACCCTCCAGATGTCACAGCAACTAGTGTTTCAGCTAGCATTATTACTAATCAACCCCAGACATTTGGCTAATTAGCATAATGGATGTTACAAATGGGTTTTCATTGATGAAATTAGTGGTGATTGATTAAATCAATGAAAATCAAGATACATACATTGACATTTCATGAACAGGATGTAATAATCTAGCACATTCTTTAGCCTATACCCTGTGGTTAGGGTTCAAGTTTTGATTCCTTAATGATGCTGTGTCCATCCATTGTTTCTGAGAATTCTGGTTGCCAGATGCCAGATATGAGAGTAAGACTCCCTTCTCTAGAATATTGTTATATCTGACTCAAATTAATCTTTCAGGAAGTGTGGCTGGTTAACCTGAAAGGACAAAAAGATGAGAATTCAGCAACCTTAAATAGCATACATCAGCAACAAAACAAGGATGCCTGCTCTCACTGCTTCTATTCAACATTGTATAGAAGATTCTAGCCAAGGAACTAAGTCAAGAAAATGAAATAAAGGGCATCCTGATTGTATAGAAGAGAAACCATCTCTACCTGCAGATGACATGATTTTGTATGTAAACAATACTAAGAACTCCACTAGAAAACTATTAGAACTAATAAACGAGTTCAGCAAGATTGCAGCATACAAAATCAAAATGCAAAAATCAATCATATACCTTTGCACTTAAAATGAACAACCCAAAAATAAAATTAAGAAAGCAATTCCATTTATAATAGCATCAAAAAGATACCATACTTAAAAATAAAGGAACAAAAGAAGTCCAAAACTTATACTTAGAAAAATAAAAAAACTTGTTGAAAGAAACTAAAGAACTAAGTAAATAGAAAGACATCGCATTTTTATAAGCAGAATATTTAATATGGCTAAGATGTCAATACTCCTCAATTGCTCTACAAATCAACACAATCCCTATTAGAATCCTCACTGCTTCTTTGCAGAAATTGACAATCTCACCCTAAAATTCACATGAAAATTCAAAAGGACTCAAAGAAAAAAAAACAAATTTGGAAGACTCATACTTCCTGAATTGAAAACTTACTACAAAGCTACAATAATCAAAATAACTTGCTACTGGAATAAGGATAGACATATTGACCAATGAAACAGAATTGAGAGCCCAGAAATAAACTCTCAGATTTACAGTCAATTGATTTTTGACAAGGTTGCCAAGACAATTCAATAGAGAAAGAAAATCTTTTCAACAAATGGTGCTGGGATAACTGGATATCAATATGCAAAAGTATGAATGTGGACCACAACCTCACTATATTCAGCCATATACAAAAATTATTCCAGAATGGATCAAATACATAAATGTAAGAGCTAAAATGATAAAACTCTTATATGAAAACATAAAAGTGTATATCTTTGTGATTAGGTAATAGTTTCTTAGATATGATACCAAAAACATAACCAAGAAAAGAAAAATGGATAAATTTGACTTTATCAAAATTAAAAATTTTATGCTTCAAAGGACACCATCAAAGAGTGGGAGAACAATGTAGAACAAAATTCAAAATCATTTAAGAAAAAAAAAGACCAGATGTACTGGTCTGATATAGCCTGGTAAGACCCCTAAGACTACGGCCCCTAGAGATCCTTAAGGTCTGGAATTGAACTCAGTCTTGTGGCTTCCAGACAAATAATAGATAGGCATATGGAGTGAATGTTTACATCAGGTAGATATACTACTTGGAGTGATCAATCATGGGAGAACAGAAGAGCAGTGTTTGCACTGGGAAACAGCTCAGGGGGCAGGAGTGCATGGGACACAGGGAAGAGGTAACTACAATGAGGAAGTGGGAAGAAAGCTTCTACACAGTGGGAAATTGCACTCAATGTCATGAGACAAAATGTGTATGAAGTGCTGTTGGAAAATGAATTTGTTTTGTAAACTTTCACCCAAATCATAACAAAAAAAAATTAAAACTAAAAATAAAAAAAAATTTTAAAGCCAATAAATCAACCTGCTTAGGAAAAAAAATCATAACTCAAAGGACACCATCAAGAAAGTGAATAAACAACCCATAGAATAAGAAAACAGTTCTGAAAATCATATATCTAATAAGAGCTTGTATCTAGAATATTTTTTAAAAGTATGGTTACTCAATAATAAAAAGGCAAATACCACAATTAGTAAATGAACAAAAAAAAATCTTAATAAACAGTTCCTCAAAGCAAAAATAAAAATGATCAATAAAACATGAAAATATGTTCAACATAATTAGTTATCTGGAAAATACAAATCAAAACTACAGTGAGATGTCACTTACTAGGATAACTATAATAAAAAAGATAAAGTCAAATAATGTCAGTGAGGATATGAAGAAATTTGAATCCTTATATAGTGCTTATAGGGATGTAAAATTGTACAGCATCTTTGGAAAACAGTCTGACAAGTCCTCAACTGGTTAAAAACAGAGTTAACATATGACCCAACAATTCCACTCCGAGGTATATCCCCAAAGCAAATGAAAACATATGACTACACAAAAACTTCTACATATGTGTTCATAAAAGCATTATTCAAAATAACTAAAGAGTGAGAATAGCTTAAATGTCCATCAACTGATAAATGGAAAATAAAATATTGTATATCTGTATGATGAAATATTATTTGTCAATAAATAGAAATGAACTACTGATATATAGTATAACATAGAACTTTGAAAACATTATGCTAAGTGAAAGAAGTTAGTCACAAAGGACCACATATTACATCATTCTTTTCACATAAAATGTCCAGAATAGGCAAATTGATATAGAGACAAACTACTTTTGTAGTTGCCTAGAGCTGAGGGAGGAGCTCTGGTAGTGCAGTGCCTAAGGCACTTGACTGCTAACCAGAAGGCTGGTGGTTCAA
>NW_006921650.1:7521376-7524925 GCF_000298275.1 Orycteropus afer afer | reverse complement strand
TAAGCTGTAAAGTTCTGTAGCCAAATTATAAGCAGGCTGCTTGGAATTTAAAATATTCAGCTGCTAACCAAAAGGAGCTCTGGTAGCATAGTGGCTCAGGCACTTGACTGCTAACCAGAAGGCTGGTGGTTCAAACCCACCAGCCACTCCTTGGAAGGAAGATGGGGCAATCTACTTCCGTAGTGATACTGCCTAAGAAACCAAAGAAGGGGTCGCTATGAGTTGGGTCCAACTTAATGGCAAATAACAACAACAACAACAACAGAGCTGAGGGAAGTAGGAGAATTGAAATGTGATAGCTGATTGTTACAAGTTTTTTGGTTGGGGAATAATTTTAAATGTTCTAAAATAGATTGTGATGGATGCAGAAATCTGTGAATAGACCAAAAGTCATTGAACTGTATGCTATGTGAAATATATCTCAACTAACCTGTTAAAATAAAAAAGAGCAACTTAAATTAACTCATAAACATTTAACACATATCTGTAAATTTGGTCTGAGACTTGCTTTTATTATTACTCAGTATGAAAGCTTATTATTAGCTATCAAAAAGATCCTACTAGTTTTATATGACTAATTCAGACAAGACCAGTTAACAATAGCCATTCTAGAGAAAATGTTGAGAGGCAATTCAATATGGCATTTGAAGAAGAAAGGACAGACCTAAAGTTAAATATTTAGTAGTCAACAGAATGAATGTACATGATATTCCAAGATGATATTCAATGAACTAAAGGAGATTAGCTAGGACACACTCAGCAAAATACACCCACAGGCTAATTTCCACCCACCACCTATTTTTTATGGTCCTGTGAGCTATGAATGACTTTTACATTTTAAATGGTAAAAAAAAAAAAAAAAAAAAAGAGGAACCATTTTTTGTTACACTTGAAAATTACATTAAATTCAAATTTCAGTTTCCATGGTAAAGTTTTCTTGGAACAAAATCACGTTCATATACTTACATATTATCTATGGCAGCTTTCACCTTATAGTAGTGAAGTTGAGTAGTTGCAAAAGAGACTGCATAACTTGCAAAGTCTAAAATATATATGATCAGCTTAGCACAAGTCAATAGGTTTGCCTTATATAAAAATAGGGATACTGCAGCCTTAGTAACAGGAAAAAAGGAGTGAGTATGGACAGGATGCAGGTAGATTAGTGATTTCATTTGGGAAAGAAGCAAGTTCCTGTTTGCTGCTGTTTTGTCAGAGAAAAAAGGAATTAAGGGGTGGGTTTGTAGTAGCTTTAGAGAAAGGGAGAAATATTTCTTTTGGAGAGTGAGAAAATATCATGGATTGATTGAATATGTGTCAAGTTGGCTATGCCATGATACCTAGTATTGTGTGGTTGTCCTCCATTTTGTGACTTATTCTCCATTTTGTAATGTGTTATAAATCTTAACCTCTATATGTCAACAAGGCAGGATTAGTGTGGGGTGTATCTTGAGTCAAAGCCCACAAGAGAGTGTGATTCTAGTCCCACACTTACTCAAGTCTCACCTTTATTTAAGTCATACTGTTATGCAAGTCACACACTTGCTTGAGTCTTTCATCTTACAGTAAATAAAATGAGAGTGAAGTGAGCAGAGAAGGAGGGACTTCAGTACTACCAAGAAAGAAGAAGCAGGGGTGGAGTGTGTCCTTTGGATCTGGAGTCCCTGTGCTGAGAACTTCCTAGACCCAGAAGAAGACTGATGCCAAGACATGGAATGCTGGGCCCACAGATGTTGAAAGAAGATATGCACCTTCCTCTAGAGATGGTGCCCTAAACTCAGACTTCTAGCTTCCTAAACTGTGGGAAAATAAATTTCTATTTGTAAACACCATCTCCATATAGCGATATTTCCATAGTGATATTTCCGCTATAGTTGCACTAGATAACTAAGACAAGACAGTGTGTCTGGAGAGGGAAGAGTATTGACAGGAATGGTATAATGCCCCTTCTACAGTTACAGTCATGAATTTTAAGTGAGTCTAGTCAGTCAGTACAGCTATATTTTTACTCAAACATACCCAGTCAAGAAGGATGAAGGAGTGAAGAATTAAAAAAAATATATATATTACTCACTGTTATTGAGTTTGGTCTGATTCATAATGACCACTCCTTGGGTTTCTGAGGCAGTATGTCTAGGAACTCTGGTGGCATAGTGCCTAAGACATTTGACGGCTAACCAGTGGGCTGTCAGTTCAAACTCACCAGCCACTCCTCAGTAGGAAGATTGGGCAATCTACTTCTGTACAGATAACAACTCAGAAACCCAAGGAGGCATCACTATGACTTGGATCCAAATCAACAGCAGTGAGTTTGTTTGTTGTTGTTGTTTTCTTAAATGTCTACAGAAGTTGATTGCCCATTCTTCCTTCCAAGGAGTGGCTGGTGGGTTTGAATTTCCATCCCTCTGGTTAGCAATCAAATGCCTTAGGTACGACACCACCAGAGCTCCCAAAGGAGTGAACGGTGCTTTCAAAAGACTGTTGAGTGTAGTTGTGGTTAAAAAGAGAAAGAGAGAAAGACTGCACAGAGCCTCTTCAACAAAGGAAAGGGGAACCAATTAAGACAGAAACAGAAGATAATCCTGGAGCCCTGAGCTTTGAAGAGAAAGATATAGAACTGGACTAAACTCCACCTAGTAGAAGAACCTGCATGAAAACACCAAAAAGGAAACATACAGTGCTGCAGTCTTTCAGAAATCCTGACAGCACGGACAGGTTGGATATTGCCAAGTAGTGTTAAGACCTAAGAATTAACCTAAAAATTGGACCTGCTAGCCAGGGGCTGCACAGAGGACAGCACTGGTGGCTGATGAACAAAAGGCAAAGCAGCGACGAGAAAGGCAGGCTGAACTGTGGACTATTGCCTGTCTGGAGGGCACAGCCATTTTGAATGTTTACAAGTGGTTCAACCATTTTGGATATTTAAAGCAACAGCATTCTCCCAGATTCCAGGGACTTAAGAATAGGCTCCACTTCCAGGAACCACAAGAACATTCAGGACACAAATGACTGGAATGTTTTTGTCTGAGTGGGAGACAGCAATGGTGCCATATGACACAAGTACACCCACACCTCCTAGAGCTCCACTTACTGAGTTAGAGCCACCACTTCCTTCTCCACCAACTAGCCAACAATAAATGACCACCGAGAAGAACCTGACTAACCTTTAGCTGCTATACACAAATAGTTAACAGAGATCTAAATACAACAATGTCATGATGTCTCGGAGACAACAGACCATCACAGACCACATAAAGAAGCAAGATAAAGTGGTAGAAATAAAGGAGCAGGATACAGACCCAGGGCACATCCCTGAGGAAGAAGCAGCACTAGAACTCCCTGAGAAGGAATTAAAAAGAATTATATTTAGGTATCTTCATATGAATGAGAGATAGATCAAGGAAAACACTGAAAAAATTCAGGAAAACAAAGAAAAAACCCTAGAACAATTTCAGAAGAAAGTACAAGAACAAAATGACAAAATAAATGAAAAATTAGAAATGATACAAAAACTACAGATAGAAATCCAGAAGATTAATACTAAATTGTCAG
>NW_006921650.1:7517383-7518796 GCF_000298275.1 Orycteropus afer afer | reverse complement strand
ACTTACCAACAAAAAAGAGTCGTGAGAGGAGTTCTGGTAAGATGGCGGACTAGGCAGAAAGACTGCACAGACCCTCTTCAACAAAGAAAAGGGGAACCAATTAACACAGACACAGAAGATAATCCTGGACCCCTGAGTCTTGAAGGAAAGGATATAGAAGTGGACTAAACCCCAACTAGCAGAATTTGCATGAAAATACCAAAAAAGGAGACATACAGAGCTGCAGTCTGGCAGTGATCCTGAGCGATCTTGACAGCACAGACAGCTTGGAGAGTGCTGAGTGGTGGTAGGACCTAAGAATTAACCTAAAAATCAGCCCTGTTAGCCAGGGACTGCATGGAGGACTGCTCTGGTGGCTGGGGAATAAACGGAGAAAGCTAAGACAAAGGCAGGCTGAGCTGTGGACTTTTGCCTGTACGGAGGGTGCCACCATTTTGAATGTTTACAAGCAGTTTGACCATTTTGGATATTTAAAGAGACAGTGCTTTCCCAGATTCCACAGGCTTAAGAACAGATTCTGCTTGCCAGCAACCCCAAGGACACTCGGACCTACACTACTGAAAAGGTGCGACATTCCTCTTGTTACTCTTATATCCCACACCCGCTAGGGAGATGTGGCCATTCCCCACTCTCACCTACCTTCTGGGCCCACAGGAACTCCATCCCAGTCTGTGTACTCAGACGGAGCCTGAGTGCCCTGCCCTATCCTCCACCGATTTTTTTCTCTTTTTTTATTTTTATTTTCTTTTCCACTTTCTTTTTTCTGGTGTTTAGTTTGCTTGTATTTGTCTGTTTAAAAACTACTATTATTGTTAATACTTTTGTCCTTTTTACTATTATTCTTTATTCTTCCCCTCCCAGGTCCTAGTTTTCAGCTTTTTCTTTTCCCTGTTCCTGGTTGAAAAAAAAATTTTTTTTTTAATTTAATTTTTTCCCCCTTTTTTCTCATGGTTAACCCCATTCCCTGTTTTTCTTTCTGCATTTTTCCCATTTTTTTCTTCATTATCATCCTTCTCTACCTTTTTTCTCTTAGTGCCCTATCCCCAAATATTGCAGGTTTTCTTGTTTTCCTTCTTCTTTTTCTCTTTTTTCTTTTTTTGGTTACTGTTCCTATATGATTATATGGTGTGTTTTTTATCCGTGTGCTTTTAGTTTTTTTAATGTTATTCAATTGTAATTTTTGTCTGAGTGGGAGACAGCAACAGTCCCCATAAGAAACAACTACACCCACACCTCTTGCAACTTCACTCATTAACTGAGAGCCACTACTTCCTTCTCCACCAATGGGCCAATGATAAAAAACCACCAAGAAAAGCCTGAATCACCCTTGGCTGCTCTTCACAAACAGTTAACAGAGATCTAAATACAACAATGCCATGATTCCTCAGAGACAACAGACCATCACAGTCCACA
>NW_006921650.1:7475970-7505457 GCF_000298275.1 Orycteropus afer afer | reverse complement strand
CAAAGAGTCAAAAGAGAACCTACAGATTTGGAAAAATATTCATCAATGACATATCTGGCAAGGGACTGATCTATAGAATTTATAGAAAACTCTAATATCTCAACAACAAAAAGATAAATAACCCAATTTAAAAATGGGCAGAAGACATGAGTAGACACTTCACCAAAGAGGATATTCAGGCAGCCAACAAACACATGAAGAAATGCTCACAATCCTTTGCCATTGAAGAGATGCAAATCAAAACAACAATGAGATACCATCTTGCTCCAGCACTAGTTGCAAAGTTCAATAAGACAGAAAATAACAAATGCTGGTGAGGATGCAGAAAGCTTGGGACTCTCATACATTGCTGGTGGGACTATAAAATGATCCAACCACTGTGGAAAGCAGCATGGTGATTCCTTAAAAAGCTGGAATTAGAAATACCATTTGACCTAGCAATTCTATTACTAGGTATATATCCTAAAGAAGTGGGAGCCAGGACAATAACAGATATATGCACACCCATGTTCATCAGACCACTATTTACAATAGCCAAAAGATGGAAACAACCTAGGTGCCCATCAACAGATGAATGGATAACCAAACTATGGTACATACACACAATGGAATACTATGCAACCTTAAAGAATAATGTAGAATCTGCAAACACCACATAATGTGGATGAACTTGAAGGACATGATGCTGAGTGAGTCAATCACAGAAGGAAAAATATCGTATTAGTGCGTTATTGTAAAAAGTCAAGGAAAGGTTTATATATGGAAGGAAATTTTCTTTGTCAGTTACCAGGGATGGGAGGGGTCGGGAGGGGAGGGAATACTGTTAGATAGGTAGAGACAGATATTGATTTAGGTGAAGAGAAGGGCAATGTACCAAATGTGGGTGATCAACTCAGTGGCATTGAGGAAAAGGAAGACATAGAGAGGTACGTGGGAAGTACAGACAACAAAGATGAACCCTTATGCACATACAGTACTGCATTGCCAGTGAAGGCAAACATGTATATACAGGTGGATAGATGGGTGGACAGGCTGAACTATTAGATATGTCTATGCAGGGAGGGAGCTCTGGTAGCGTAGTGCCTCAAGCACTTGACTGCTAACCAGAAGACTGGCAGTTCAAACCCAACAGCCACTCCTCAGAAGGAAGTTTGGGCCATCTACTTCCGTAGTGATACTGCCTCGGAAACCCAAGGAGGAGTTGATATGAGTCGGGGCTGACTCCACCACACATAACAACAACAACAATATGCAGGGAGGAGTGTTCCCATGACCATGTATAGGGTTGATAGACAATGTTTCTGCAAGTGTATTGGTATGCTCTGTAAGAATTCCCAGGTATATAGAAGAGCTGACAAGGAACAAAGTTGTAGTCACTTCTTGGCCACAACCAGCTACCCAGAGGGAACGAGTAGTTGGACCTGTGCATTTGGGACCATAGTCCCAGGGGACATCAAGCTCAATTGGCATAACATGCTACACAAAAACACTGTTCCACATCCTACTCTGGCAAGTAGTGAGTGGGATCTTAAAAGCTTGCAATTGACTATCTAGATGCAATGATGGTTCTCTCCTTGTCCAGAGCAAAGAAGCATGAAGAAAACCAAAGATTTATGGAAACAATTAGTCCAAGCAACTAGTACACCATGCAATCCTCAGCCTATATGACTATTGGACCAGAACTAGATGGTGCCTGACTACTACTGTCAACCACTTGGAGGAGGATCTATGTAGGAGATCTTGGATAGAGTAGGAGAGCAATGTGGAACAAAACTCAAAATCATTTAAAAAAAAAAAAAAAGTGACCAGATTTGCTGTTCTGATAGAGCCTGATGGAACCACTGAGACTATGACCCCTAGCTGCCCTGCAGGTCTGGAATTATACCCACTCCTGTGGCTTCCAGCCAAACAAAAGACAGACATCTGAGCTGAACATTTACATTAGGTAGATACACTCCTTGGAGAGAACAATCATGGGAGATTAGAAGGGCTGTGTATGTACAGGGAGACAGCTCAGGGGGCAGGAGTGCATGGAGGGAAGGACACAGGGAAGAGGTAACCATGGGAAGGAAGTGGGAGGGGAGCTGTTGCATTGTGGGAAATTTCAGTCAATGTTATGAGACAAAGTGTATGTGAGCTGCTGTATGGAAAGTGAATTTGCTCTGTCAACTTTCACCCAAATCACAATTTAAAGAAAGAAAGAGATGAATATGATTGGGGACGGGCCAGAGACAAACACTGACTTTCTCATATCAGCTAAATCTCATCTCTGTGTTTGTTTTTTCCCTTTTGGTCTGTAAGAGGAAAAAAAAAAATCATCATCCCCATTGTTCATCAAGCCAGGCTGGATGTAGTGGCATCTCCAACAATAAACCTTCTTTCTTCCTCGCCTTTCAGCCTCACCCACCTGCTCTTTACCCTGTTCCACTTTCAAGTACTTCTATAAATGTAATACCTTCCAATCACACAGAGCTGCTCACCTAGTATTGCCAGCAGATCTAGTTCTTTTTAACAGTGTGTACCCTTTCACTGCCATACATCAAGACATGAATTCTATTCAAGCCTCATTAACCCTTCTAACAAGCCATCTCTTCTCTGCATTTAAGTGTCAAGTTCATACTTTTCAGCAACCATACTCTGTGAACTCCAGGTGAATCACCTCCTAATTTGCCATCACTGTCCCAGGGTTGGTCCTCCTCCATCATTCTCCTAAGACAAAATTTGAGTTTTCTGCTATATCCAAGTTTATCATGTTTATTTTCTCCTTCTCTCCAAATTCTCATTTCAGCAGCCCCTCTATCACATTCCTTTTGCAATTTATTGACCTTTGAGTCCCTTGCCAAATACAAATAACCTCAAATAAAAGCCAGCATTTTGAAGAAAGAGGCAAGCAGTACTCTGAATATATACATACCATGATGTCCCATGGTGGGGAAAGTAAAGTTGTAATTCCGTATTTATGTATACGTTTAGCAAATTGTTTAACATGCAGGGAACATCAACTGTAAAATTCAAATATAGACCAAATCATACTTGACAAAAGTGCAGAATTCAAAAAACAAACTATACATATATAGAGAGAACATAGGAGACCTTCCAACATAAAATTCAAAACCAAACTCATTGCCATCAAGTCAATTCTGACTCATAGTGACCCCCTTGGGTTTCCAAGGTGGTAAATCTTTACAGAAGCAGGTTGCCTAGTCTTCCTTCCACAGAGTGGCTGGTGGGTTTGAACCACCAACCTTCTAGTTAACAGTCAAATGCCTTAGGCACTATGCTACCAGAGCGCCTTCCTTCTAACCAAGATTGTGAAAAGAAAATCAGTAATCACATAAAATAAAATCCTCATGTACTAATAAAACATTGCAAACTAATATGCAGGCTTTAAAATATAGAAAAGAAAATAACACCAAGAATTCCATTAAATATGCAGCTGCATTCAAACTCAACCACACCCTTGCTACACATAAATTTTGGGGAACGCTCAGTTTATTTCTTTCAACTTTATGTTGGCTCCTCTTTCTAACATTTTCTAATGTTCAGAAGCTTTTAGAAAATGCCAGTTCCTTCTCTAAGCACTGTATTTGTAGTTGGCTGCCATGCATTTTAATCTATCACAGTAAACACCCACTGAAGAACTTCAGCCGGTCATTTTTTTCCCAAGTCTCAGTTTCTTCACTAGCTTATCTGTGATAATAATCACTGCCCTGCTTACCTCATCTGATTGTTGAGGATCAAAAGAAGTGTGCTTTGGAAATTGTAAAGTTCTATATAAACACAAACCAAAACCAAAACCAAACCCCCTGCCATTAAATCGATTCCAACTCACAGCAATCCTGTAGGCCAGGGTAGAACTGTCCCACAGGGTTTCTAAGGCTGTATGTGAATCTTTACAGATGCAAACTGCCACAACTTTCTCCTGCAGAGTGGCTCATGGATTCGAACCACCAGCCTTCTGCCTGGCAGCCTAGAGCTTAACCACTGCACCACTAGTGCTCCCTACATAAACACAAACTCTTCTTTTTTTACACTAATGATTATATAAATAAAATAAGCTTTTTATTTTCATCAAAAACTAGAAAAATGTGATATACAGCATAGTATGTTAACACGGCTGTCTTTTCACATAGATGGACTGACAGGTGCTTATTTACTATCTTTCACATCATAGGTGCTTAATAAATAGTTGCAGAAATGATTTTACCTCTTCCACCCCACGTCACTTGGAAGACTAAGGTGCACCTGAGCCAAGCCATTGTGCTTTCAATAGCCTCATATGCATGTCACAGCTGGACAATGAATAAGGAAGACAACAGAAGTTGATGCTTTTGAATTGTGGTGTTGGCAAAGAATATTGAATATACCATGAACTGCCAGAAGCATGAGCAAATTGATCTTGGAAAAGTACAGCTGGAATGCTCCTCAGAAGTGAGAATGGCCAGACTTCTTCTCTTGTACTTTGGTCATGCTTAGTAAAGTGGAAGGTCAGTGAAAAAGGGGAAGACCCTCAAGGAAATAGATTGACATAGTGGCTACAGTGATGGGCTCAAGCATAGCAACAATTGTGAGCATGGTGCAGGACTGGGCAATGTTTTGGTCTGTTATACATAGGGTCACTGTAAGTCAAAACCTGCTCAACGGCACCTAACAACAACAACCTGATTCCTTGATGCCTAATTTTGTTTTAAATAGGACACAGTGCTTAACTAGAAGCAAAATTAAAATGTAATAAGTCTTGAGATATAAAAGCAGTGACTTAAATTCATTGTTGTTGTTGCTAGGTACCATCGAGTCACCTCCAACTCATAGCAATCCTATGTACAGCAGAATGAAACAATGCTGGGTCCTGTGCCAGCCTCACAATCCCTACTATGCCTGAGCCCATCACTGCAGCCACCATGTCAAACCATCTTGTTGAAGGCCTCCCCCTCTTTCGTCGACCCTCCACCCTACCAAGCATGACATCCTTCTCCAGGGAATGGTCCCTTCTGACAACATGACCAAATCAAGTGAGACGAAGTCTGGCCATTCTCACTTCTAAGGAGGATTCTGGCTGTATGCACTTCTTCCAAGACAGATTTGTTAGTTCTTTTAAATTAAATTCATAGCAAGGTATAAATGAACTTTTACTAAATTAGATTTCTTTTTTTAAAATTGTGATTTGGGTGAAAAAGTGAATTGGTTTACCATTCAACAATTCATATACATTTTGTTTTGTCACATTTATTGCAATCTCCACATTGTAACTTCTTACCTGTGTTACCATTTACCTTTGTTCTTCTTTCCTGTTTAGAAGTTTTATCCCTGGGAAAATGCTACCCTTTTGATCTCATATGGTTTGTTGCTCTAGTGAGTATGGACCTCCCTGGTGCATTGTTCGCGTTATAGATCTCTTTATCATTTGGCTGAAAGTTGAGCCAGTCTTGGTCGAGTTCAGTTCCAGTCTTGAAGAGTGTCTAAGGGCCATATTCCTTAGACTGGGGTTCCTCCAGTCTCTATAAGACCAGTAAGCCTGGTCTTTTTTTTTACTGATTTTGAGTTTTGTTCTACATTTTTTCACCCACTGTGCCAGGGACCTACAGTTGTGACCCTTTCAGGACGTTAGAAATAGTACATGAACACCATCTAGTTTTCCTGGTCTCATGCTTACAGTGGCTGGAGTTCAGGTGGTCCATTAGTCCTTTGGACTAATTGTTTCCTTGTGTCTTTGATTTTCTTCACTCTTTTTTTGCTCCAGATGGGGAGAGATCAACAGTTTCATCTTAAATGGCCACTCACAAGCTTTTAAGACCCCAGTCACTACTCACCAAAGTAGAATGTAGAACATTGTCTTTGTGGACTATGTTATCCCAATTGACTTTAGTGTCCCCCAAGACTATGGTCCTGAGCCCTCTGACCTAGTGACTCATTCCCTTAAGATGTTTGCTTATGGCTAAGAAGAAAGTCTCAATAAATATAAAAACATCAGAAAACTACAAAGCATCTTCTCAGACCACAATGCTATAAAATTAAAAATCAGTAACAGGAAAATCAAGGGAAAAAAATCATACATGGAAACTGAATAACATCTTGCTTTAAAACTACTGGTGATAGAAGAACTAAAAAAATTCCTTAACTTGAAATGAAAACACAACATACCAAAATCTTTGGGACACAGCAAAAGAAGTGCTCAGAGGACAATTAATGTTAAGGAGTTTTTAGTTAAAAGAGAAGATGGGATGGTCTTCTATCCAGGCATACTCCTCTGACTTTAATAGATTCATTGTTGGTCTTGTTAGATGCCATCAAGTTGGTTCCAAATCATAGTGACCTTGTGTATGACAGAACAGAACATTGCTCTTTCCTGTGCCATCCTCATATTCATTGCTATGTTTGAACTCATTCTTGCAGTCACTGTGTCACTCCATCTTTTTGAGAAAATAACTCTTTTTCACTGGCCCTCTACCAAGCATGATGCTCTTCTCCAGGGGGTCCCTCCTGATAACATGCTCAAAGTAAATGAGAAAAAGTCTTACCATCCTCACTCCTAAGGAACATTCTGGCTGTACTTCTTCCAAGACAGATTTGTTCATTCTTCTGGGATTCCCTGGTATATTCAATATTCTTCACCCACCATCTTTATTAAAATAGGCTCATTAGCTTCTATAAAATGACATTTATCCTATACCTTGGATTAATGGCTTAGAAATGAGACTTCATAGACAACCAAAGCACTGTAAGTAGAAACAATGTTTCAAAGTCACTTGAGATATTCTTTCAAAAATGTGGTTTAGAGAAGCAATATTGGGATGAAATTGCTTCAGTGTTCACATGTCTAGAGATTCACCCTAGATTGAGAAAGATACGCAGATACACGACCCTTTCAGAATGTCTTGCACTAGATCATGCCGTAAGGGACTACCAGTAGCTTATGCTGAGGATTGCTACAAGAAACAATCTCAGAAATGCATTTCTCTGACTATTACGTAGACATTGCTTATCAAATAAGCAAGGGAATTTTTTTCCTTGAAATACTTTTAACTGTTTTAACAGTATAATTTATTTATAAAGACAATACATTTATAAAGACAATTATTTACAAAGACAATTTTCAAACAGGTACTTGTAGACAATAAATGTTCAAATAAGACAACACAAATTATAAAAGATAAAACAAACCTACTGCCCCCCTCCCACCAAAAATAAAACTGCCAGTATTACTTCAGTTACTGCTTAGAGATAATTATAGTTGATATTTGGGCAAACATCATTACAGGCAACCTTTTTAATATGTTTTTGTATATAGCTATATAGACATAAATGAAATCTTATTTTACATGCTATGTTCAACCTTTTGTATTTAAATTGTTGTTGTTGTTGTTAGGTGCCATGAGGTCATCTTGGAGACCCTATACACAGCAAAACCAAACACTGCTCAGTCCCACGCCAGCTCCGCGATCCTTGCTGTACTTGAGCCCATGACTGCAGCCAGTGTGTCAATCCATCTCATTGGAGCCCTTCCCCTCTTTTGACTACCCTCCACCTTACCAAGCATGGCATCCTTTTCCAGGGAATGGTACCTTCTGATAACATGGCCAAAGTAGGTGAGACAAAGTCTGGCCATTCTCACTTCCAAGGAGCATTCCAGCTGCACTTCCTCCACAAGAGATTTGTTAGCTCTTTTAGCAGTCCATGGTACTTTCAGCATTCTTCACCAGCACCACAACTCAAAAGCATCAATTCTTCTTTTGTCTTCCTTATTCATTGTCCAGCTCTCACCTGCATATGAGGCGATTGAAAATATCATGGCTTGTGTCAGGCACACCCTAGTCTTCAAGGAGACATCTTTGCTCCTTAGCACTTGAAAAAGGTCCTTTGCAGCCTACTTTCCCAGTGCTATAAGTCATCTGATGTCTTAACTGCTGCTTTCATTGGCATCAATTGTAGAGCCAAGCAATATGAAGTTTTAAACAAGTTCAATCTTTTCTCCATTCATCGTGATGCTGCTTATAGGTCCAGTTGTGAGGATTTTTGTTTTCTTTATATTGAGGTGTAATCCATACTTCAGACTGTATTCTTCAATCTTCATCAGTAAGTGCTTCTAGTCATCCTCACTTTCAGCAAGCATAGTTGTGTCATCAGCGTATTGCATGCTGTTAATGATTTTGCCTCCAATCTCGATGCCATGTTCTTCTTCATATAGTCAGCTTCTCAGATCATTTGCTCAGCACATAGATTGAATAAGTATGGGGATACAACCCTGACACACTCCTTTCTTGATTTTAAACCATGCAGTGTCCCCTTATTCTGTTATTTAAATTAGCTTAATAAAAATTGATGCAAGTCAACCCTCTTAGTGACTATCATTCCATTGTGTAGATGTACCAAAGTTTACTGAGCAAATATCTCAGTGATGAAGTACTAGTTTGTTCTAAATTTTCACATTAATATAAACAACACATGTTGAACATCTTTGCATATACTTAAGTTTTTGTGCCCTTATCTCTTAGGATAAATTTCTAGATATGGTATTTCTGAAGCAAAGAATATTTACCTATTACTGCATAAGCCCAAATTGACTTCTAGAAACATCTCAATGTGCTCTCTCCTACCAACAGTCCTGAGAGTGACCATTTTCATTTTTTTTTCATACTGATAGGTGAATGTACTTTCAAATATATACTGGCTATTCTTTTATGAATTGTCCTTAGTCCATTTTTTACAGACATCTTTATCTTGTCAATCTACTTCCATAGTGATACCACCTCAGAAACCCAAGAAGAGGTTGCTATGAGTCAGATCTAACTCCAGGGCAGTGGTTTTTTTTTTCCCCCTTGCTCTTAATCATTTATAAAACCATTTGCATAGTACAGCTTTGTCACACGGGTTGTAAGGTTATTCGTTATTATTGTTGTTGTTAATGGTTGTTGGTTTCTCTGTTTAACATTTTGTCCTTTGCTGTTTGGGAAAGAAGATGGAAACACAATTTGCCACTCACTCAGGAAATTGCAATTTCCTCTTTATCCTTTAAGACCCAACTTGAATCCTAAAGTTTTACCTCTTCTCCCATCCTATTGTGATCTCTCCCTCTGCCTAACTTCCAACATATTATCTGTACAATTTATTTGGTGATTTATCTCACAGTGCCTGGTGACATATGTAAGTGTCACTCAAGCTTTATTTGTCCAGCCTGAAAACAACTCCTTAGACCAGCACCATATCTTAGTTTCTGTATTTTCCCCATCCCTTCAAAGCAGGTGTTCAATAAACAATAGATAATAAAGGCTTTTTTTTAAGTAATGAATAGAGGGGGAAGTAGGAGATAGAGGTCACCTTGAATTTCCAGGTTATAGAGCTCGCTTCCATTTCTTATGTCAACATTCTGATCCTAAGTAAAACTCATTCCAATGATGTCAGTTCTTGAAAGAAATCTATTTTTATTGCCAGGGCATCTGTATATCCCAGGTAACCCAAAGCAGTCCCAGTTTATGCCTGCTGTACCAGTGTAATTATTAGAAGTGCCCCTTTCCTCTTAAAAGTTTTGGAAGATTAATTATATGCTCACTCTATTTTTTTCTGACTTGTTATTTATTTTCTAAGTTTAAAATTTACCACAAAACTTAAAAGACTTGGTAGATGAACATTATTTATTCATTAAGCTTAGAATTTATTTCCTAAGCTTAAAACTTACCACAAAAGTTAAAAGACTTGGTAGATGAACACCAAATTTTCTAAGTAGAATGCAAATGTTGGCCCCTTCTTCATAGTTTAGTCAATTAATTAAATTTATATAAAAGGAAGTGTGAAACAGCCAGGATTAAAGGAAGTACTCAATGTGCAAATAAAAGCATTTACTTTTCATATAGTTGATTTTTTCAGAAGGTTACAAAGTTCTGTTTTGTTTTGTTTTATTGTGTACATGTTTTCTTCAACTTGATTGAGACCCTTATGCACTACCATTTTCCTTTCTTTTTTGTATCCCTTCCTCCTAATACTCAAAACACTACTATGTACTCAGTGGGCATGTAATAAATTCTGCTGTGAAAGCAGTGGGGGCCTGGAAGTTTTAATTTGCTTTTTGATTGAGGGCTTCTTTCCTCTTGACTCCTACCATGTCATCACAGACATGTGAGGGAATAGTATTGATTAGAACACTGAATGGGAAGTGGTATCTTGAAACTTAGCTGAATTATAATATTTACTTTTATGTCTTTGGCTCAGTTGTCCATGGATACAGCTCATCTGAATTAGATGCGTCTGAAAATTCAATTACCCCAAATGGAAACATCTGGATCCTTTTTTCCCCTCCTTTAATCCTTTGTCCTGGTGACTCTGCCAGACAATCCATATCCCTTGTTGGTTTGGCAGGACATAGAAGGGCACAGTTAGAAGTAGGGGTAGCTGGTGAAAATGTTCCCCTGTCTGCTTTTTTCAGAATATGCAGTCATTCTCCTCCTCTGGATGTTATGATGACAGCTTTTTATCAAAGTAAAAACCTCATAAGAAATTTTAATAGAACGTCATCTTTTCTAACTACCAAAGATATACCTGAAATGATGGCAGAGCCCTACTAGAACTCATTTTTCCCAACCTGGAGTACTTTTTCCTATAGCAGATTCTAGATTGTCTTGAGTTTCTGAGGTATTATCTCTACAGAAGTAGATTGCGCAGTCTTCCTTCCGGGGAGTGGCTGGTGGGTTTGAGCCACCAGCCTTCTGGTTAGCAGTCTAATGCCTTAGGCACTATACCTCCAGAGCTCCCAGATGGTCTTAATATTGGCTATTACCTTGTTTCAATATGTAATATGGGTGCTGGGCTGATAAACTATAGAAAATACACTTAAGTGTTATAAAACACATTATTTGAAATAAATTTGAATTTTATGAAAAGCAAAAGGGATTTTCAGGGGGGGAAAAAGAATGCCTGATATCTCTAGTAGATACTGAAGAATAAAATGAACTTCTTTTTGGATGGACAGTTTCAATCAAATTCAGACAATCTTGTTTGTATTTATTTAGAAGCTAAGAGAAAAAATAGGATCTGATAGGGGAAATCACAGCCTACATTATGAGCCATCATATATAGCTCATTCTTGCCCAGAACCTTTTTCACAGAAAATGAAAAGTTCTGTGAAAAAAAAAAAGAAGAAGAAGAAGGAGACGTAGACATGTTTGACCTGTGATTTTAGTTTCAACTTAGGAAAAGCCAAGAATGAGATCTGATTATAATTATATCTTTAGGTGATAGAAACAGCCCATTTAGAGAAGCTGAATATCTCCTTTTCTAAAATGGAAAGAAAGGTTTTGACTCTTTGGGCAAGCTGTGACTTCATGCACTGGAAAAGCTACAAAATATTACTGACCAAGAGAAACAATTTTTATATAAGCTATCATAAGTCTGAGAATACTAAAAAGATATTTACACATCTATTTATTCTTATTTTGAACATAAATTCTTATGTTTCCTTGCTCAAAAACAAATGTTCAAAGCTTCATTTCTGTTTCTAGCACACTTCAGAAAATTATGCAAAAGTATATTTGACTCGTGTCAAAATATTTTTTTAAAATATTGATTTTTAAATCATTGCTGATTTAGCTATTCTTAGGTGAAAACTGATCTTCTTTTCTCCTGCCTTCACCTGCTTTAAGGCTCATATAAGATATTAAGGTTGAAAGGACATAGGACATATGACATTGGAAAATATCATCTAGAATGAAAGGGGGCTTGAGACCAAAGCCCATACGTTCCAGTTGAGGTAGAAAGTGGAAATTGGTTGGTGGAGTGGATGGAGAAAGGCAGGAGGAGATGGGACCCATGAGTCCTGGTTTCCCTTCTCCAGCCTTAGGCCTCGAGCCTGATGGAGACAGACACATTGTTGGAGAAGGCTGAAAGCAGAGGTGCTCCTGCCCTGATTCCCATTTGGTTCCCTAGTGGAGATCACTGAGCAGGGTGATCTGTGCCATGATAGGGCAAGTCTGCAGTGTAAAGTGGGTAAAGCAACTTGGCCAAAGGAGAGATCTGCCTCCCTAGTTCTCTAGTGGGTAACCCAGATTCTACATGTTCCCAGGGAGGGAGAGTTGAGAGAAGGTCAGTAAATGGATGTGTTGAGATCCAGAAATCCTGTCATGGTCCCTACCATAGTAAGGGGTGAGGAGGCTCCAGAGCGTTTGCAGGGTGGACTATACAGCCCCAGAAACCGGATAGAGGATATGGCAGATAGTCAGAGGGTCTTTAGAAAGAAGCTGAGTGGGGGCACGGTAGCAGAGGGACCACTAGACCTTCCCCAAATGGGATAAAAAAAAAAAATAGAAGGAACAGGTATATGTTCATAAGTCACAGATTTCAGGGTGAACACCTAATAAAATTCATAATATTCACATTTGAGGGCAAAGTGAGCTGAATTTTCCAACTACTCAACATATATTTATTTAGTCGTTTCATAGGAGAAAGTTTATGGTCTTCAGAAAAATGAAGAAGAAAGACTAAAAGTTCTAGCTGTTGAAAAGTTGCAAGGCCACCATCTACTGGTAATTTGCTCAAATTCTAAGCACATGATCCTTAAAATCTGCTGACAATTTAGGAAGGAAACATCAAATAAATTTCAGATACTCTGACAAATAGCATCACAATTTCTCTATATGCTCAAAATTGTTGTTGGTATTCATCTATGACTTGAGAGTTTCTAGAGAAGTATATAGAAAACTAACACAAAGATTTTATTTCTAAATTATCTTAAGTGTTATACAAATTTCTTATTTTAGAGATCATTTCAGTCAATAGTTGTGAAAACACAACATGACTGGGTGTTGAGAAGGCTATAAAAATATTTGGAGAGGAAAACCTATAAGGGCCACATGTGGCTAGTGACTACCCTGTTGGACAATACAAGTCCAAGATGACAATTAGCACGGGTACACAATTGATATTTATTGAATGAATGATTGCTTAGCCTGTCCAAGTTCCACAGAGTACTGATTCCTACTTACATATTTTTTCACTGCACAATTATTTGGAACTAACTGAATATGGGAAAGGAAAGAAAGAAGGGGGCCAAATTGTTTGAGATCAAGCCATAAGGAGAATTCTGGTGCCATTGATAGAATGAGAGACACTGGGAAAGGAGATTTGGTTCATGAGGGAAGATAATGAATATTGGAGCTCTCTCTGAAGGGTCCTTCTCATGAAGAACAAGGTTGCCTTTGATAATGACTAGCACCTGCAAAATTTTCTGTCAGAATCACTTAGATCTCTTGGCCTGCACTGTCCAACAGCTGCCCATAATCCTGCCCTATCTGCTCTGGAATCAAAGTCAAACTCCAGCTGTGTTGTGCTGTACTGTGGTTTTTCTTGCCTGAGCCATGATTCTCAGTGTGCCAATCTGAACTTTATACCTACCCATTTCTCATAGATATTCTGAACCCTAAACTGCAACTTGTGCTCACTCTGCTACTATCTTTTGCCCTCATCCAACCCTTGGCCATCAGCTTCTGCCCTGACCCTGTTCTAGCCTATGCCCCTTAAACTGTGTATTGTCTAGCCCAGCCCATCTACCTGGACTTTAAATCACGCCTGTGTCACCAGTTCACCTGAATACCTCAGCATCTATAATAGCCCTCAAAGATCCCTGCCTCTTAGTATTTACATCTTTGTATAGTCCCCTCCTCTTGAGTCAGTTGGAGTTAAGACTCACTTATAATCAATAGAATACAACAGAAGTGACGAAATAGCATTTCTAATATTTACAAAAAGACTCTGGGTTCCATCTTACTCTCTTGCTTGGAAAGCCAGCTGCCATGTTGCAAGATACACTGTATAGAAGGCAAAGACCAAAAAGCGGTCTCAGTCCAACAATCCATGAGGACCTAAAGCTGCCAATAACCACATGAGAGAATTTCGAAGCAGAACTTCCCCCAGTCAAGCTTCCAGAAAAGAATGAATCAGTTTTTGTTAACACTTTGATTGCAACCTTGTGAAATACCTGAGGCAGAGACACCTAGCTAGGCTGCATTCAGATTCCTAACACACAGAAATTGTGTTATTTTAAGCCACTAAATTTTGGGGTAGTAATTTTTTAAGCAGCAATGCATGGATAATACAGAATTGAACCCAAATTTTGCTCATAAATACTTCTTATGTTAACTATCCTACACTAGCAATCCTGGATCAGTTGCTATAGAGATATATATCAATGATGTACTTAATCTTGGACTTTTCAAATGAGTACAAGATATTGAAATCAGAATGTCCACAAGATATTTAATAATAACAGATCTGGAGCCTAGCAAAAGGAGAATGGTAAGTCCTAAGCATAAGGCTATGAAGGAAGTCATGACAATGTGTCAAGTGTCTTTGAAGACTGATAATAAATAAGGAGCATTTGTCAAATGAATGAGGGGAATAATTCACTTTTTCTCTAGTGAGTCTCAGTTGATGGGAAGGGGGAAGTTCATCAAAAACATATGTGGATATAACATGACCAGTGATTGGCAATTAGTTCTCTTCTTCAGCAGTTCAATAACACTGCCCCTACATTTTATTTGAATTAATGTTTGGGCTTCATGTTTAGCATTAATGATAGGGGTTTAGAAAATTGTGGGGGGCAGGAGTATTTTTCCAAACTTGAGATGGGGAGACAATCTTCTAAGCAAGATACAAAACTCACAAGCTGTAACGGGAGAGACCAATGGGGTGACTACATCAGAATCTGTAAAATCAAAGCCAAGAAGTGAAATTAAAAGATGAAACACTGCAAAACATTAAGAAAGAAAAAAAAAAAAAGTGGAGATTTAAATATACTTGCTGTCTCATCTCTATGATCTTCGCTAGATTTGAATCAGAATCTCCAGGAACAAGGCCCATTCGTGTGCATTTTTCTAAGTTCAAGGCAAGTGGAACTTAAAAACACATTAGTAAAAAAAAGGTAGATAGATAGATAGATATGGCATTGTAGTTATTGTTGTCTTCAAGTTAATTCTGACTCATGGTGACCACACATGTGCAGAGTTCTGCAGAGTTCAGAAGTAGATCAGCAGGGCTGTCTTCCCAAGCTCCTCTGGATGGGCTCATATCACTAACCTTTTGGCTAAAAGTTGAGCATTTACCCCTTCGTGCCACCCAGGGACTCCTAGAAATACATTATCCATTGCCATTGAGTTGATGCCACCTCACATTAAGCTAGGGGCAAGAGTAGAATAGCCCCATAGGGTTTCCAAGGTTGCAGTCTTCATGGAAGCAGACTCACATCTTTCTCCCATGGAGCATCTGATGGATTTGAACCACCAACCTTTCCATTAGCAGCCAAGTGCTTACCCACTACACCACCAGAGCTCCTTAGTCTCTTGTAATTAGCCCACAACATAGGATTCCATACAGGCCAGGTCTATGGAATGTTTAGTACAATCGAGTTTTCCAGAAGGTCACTATTATAGCACAATCATCTCAGTGATAAGCCTGTGTCATGGCACAGAACTGTGCCATGGAGCACTGATAGGATAATCAATTCCTTTTGTGTTAAAAGTATGCCTAGCCAATGGACTTCAACAATCAGTGACTCTTAAGCAGAAGAAGTTCTTCTTAATACTTGCTAGTACCTCACCGGGGCAATAAAATCTTAAAGTTTCATTACAAGAGAACAGATAATGTGCAAACTATTTCCAGGGGCCTAGTAGAAATCGCTTATTTGCCCAGGAAAAGACTGTACACTAACTAAAATGTCAAACATCCATGGGCAGAATATACTCTGATACCTATTTGTATAAGACAATAGAAAGATGGGCAGTTAATGAAGGAGCACTGGCAGTGCTCCTAGTGTTTAAAGTGCTTGAGTGCTAACCCAAATGTGGGTGGTTCAACTCACCAGCCACTCCATGGGTGAAAAATGTGGCAGTCAGCTTCTGTAAAGATTACAACCTTGGAAATCCTCTGGGGCAGTTTTACCCTGTCCTTTAGGGTTCCTGTGAGTCAGAACCAAGTCAATAGCAGTGTGTTTGGTTTTGGTTTGGGGACAGTTAATGACACAATAGGAACTAGCTGCATCAGTACCCATATTGATTTTGTGATTGTGTGATTGATCTTGGATCTAATATAAAGTGGCAATTAAGTTAAAATAAACCACACTTGAGTATCTCTAGATACTTTTGAATCTTGTTACCAGCGGTGAGTGAGTATAGTAGAAAATTTAAGGATATTAGAGGCAGACAGTCCTGTGCTTTACCAGCTGGACAATCAAGGAATTTCTTAACTCCAACATCCACGCCTGTCAAATGGGGATAATAATAGAGAGTGCTCGGAAATTAAATGAGAAAATGTGCTAGTTTAGTGCTCAGCAAATAGCACAAAGTGTGGCACATAGTAGAAGTTCAACAACTTTTATCTTCTTTTTCTTTGGTGCTGCTTAGCAACATGACCATGACACACATTCTTGCAATTTCATAATATTATTGTAAATCTTGATGATTAGAGATCACTGATTAGATTTTAGATCAATATTGAAATGAAAATCTGTCTTTTGATTGCAAAAACTTTCAAAATATGGAGTCCATAGGGGTGAAAAGAAAGAATGCAAGGGATCTCTGATGATTTTTTTTTAAAAGCTTGAAATAACTGACTTAACTGAAATATGTCCGGATATCCTTTATAATTATTTGCTCAGCGTACAAATTGAGTAAGTATGGTAAAAGGATACAACCCTGATGCCCTCCCTTCTTGATTTTAAACCATGCAGTGTCCCCTTGTTCTGTTCAAACGACAGCCTCCTGGTCTATGTCCAGGTTCCTGATGAGCACAATCAAGTGTTCTAGAATTCTCATGCTTCTCAATGTTATGCATAATTTGTTATGGTCCACACAACTGAATGCCTTTTCACAGTAAATAAAACACAAGTAAACATCTTTCTGGTATTCTTTCCTTTCATCCAAGATCCATCTGACATCAACAATGATATCCCTTGTTCCACATCCTCTTCTGAATCCAGCTTTCAGTTCTGGAAGTTCTCTGTCAATATACTGCTGCAACCATTTTTTAAATTATCATCAGCAAGATTTTACTTGTGTGTGATATTGATATTGTTCAATAATTTCCCTATTTAGTGGGATCACCTTTCTTTGGAATGGATACAAATATTCATCCCTTCCAGTCAGTTGGCTGGGTAGCTGTAGTAGTTAAAGTTCTATGTCAACTTGGCTGGGCCTGGTTGAGTGGCTGAGCAGCTGGATATAGCTATTCCCCATGGTGAGACTGGTAATCAGTTCCATGCTGAAATCTGCCACAAGGAGCTGAGTGGCTGCTTAAGGGATGTGGTCTGCTTCTCAAGTATAAGGAGAAGTTTTGGGACTGGTCTCCAGCTTTTTTGCATGCTTGAACCCTGCATGTAGCCGAGTTGCTGTTCAGCAGCCTGCCATGCCCTGCTGATCTTGGGACTTCTTGTGGACTTGAATTAGTGGCCTGCCATGTTGTTTGGTAACATTGGGACTGTGCCTTTGTACTTGCTGACCTTGGGCTTGTTAGCCTCAGCAGCCAGCCACTGTTTGAGTGAAGAAAAGCTCCCAGCTTCAATGGGCCAGGAGCAAGAGGCAGAACTAGAGCCCAAGGTTAAGGGGCTTTCACCCAGCTCGTAGAGCCTGGCATTTTGAACTCAGATTTAAAACCTCCAAACCGTAAGAGAATAAACTCTTATTTGTTAAAGCCATCCCATTTGTGGCACCTTCTGTTAGAGCAGCACTAGGTAACCAAAACAGTAGCTGTCTTCCAAATTTCTTGGCAT
Organism: Orycteropus afer afer; assembly: GCF_000298275.1. Taxonomy (NCBI): domain Eukaryota; kingdom Metazoa; phylum Chordata; class Mammalia; order Tubulidentata; family Orycteropodidae; genus Orycteropus; species Orycteropus afer. The sequence continues at coordinate 7,487,714 of NW_006921650.1, read as the reverse complement.
AAACGAATAATAATTTTAAAATAAAATACTCACATATTCCCTAAGCAAATAAAAGAACATCAATTCCTTTGTAGCTTACTTCACATCCCTTCCATAATAACCACCACCCTGAAGTAATAAATCAATGGAATCATCTTATATATATTCTTCTGTGATTTGTTTTTTTATTCTCATCATGATGCTTTTGAGACATTGATTGGCATAGATATATTTAGAGCATTTTCCCTGTTGTAGTATTCTTTTTTAATATTACAATTTATGTGTTCATTTTACTATGAATGGACATTTAGATTTCTGTTTGCTTGTTTTTCTTTTCTATTATGAATAAGCCTTCCTTGAACTCATGTGTGTGTGTGTGTGTGTGTGTGTACAAAGTTTTCTGGGAGTGGAATTGCTGTAAATTTAGGGTATATAAGCACGTAGAGAATCTCTGTAAGTAGTGTTAAATGTTTTCCAAAGTAATTGTGCCACCAGAAATGCACGTATGTTCCCATCACTCCCCATCTTTGCTCAAAGATGATATTGTCTGATTTTTTAAATGGTTGCCTATCTGATGGTATGAAATGGTATCCATTGTAGTTTTATTAGGCATTTTCCTGATTACTAATGATGTTGAATGTATTTTCATGATTATTGACCTTTTGTGCTTCCTCTTTTTAAAAAATACTTCCTCATGTATTTTGCCTATTTTTTTTCTTATTGAATAAATTTTAATTTGTGGAAAATCTTTATATATTCTGAATATCAATCTTTTTGGGTTATAAATGCTACAAAAATATTCTCTCAACTTATAATTTGTCTTTGCATTCTTTTTACATGGGTATTTAAGGAACAAAAGGATTTAATTTTCAAGTGTCAAATGGCTTACATTATTTTTAGTCTAATTTAGCAAATTCTGACCTATTGTGAGGTCATAAATTTTTCCTCTTATGTTTTAAGTTTTTGCTTTTTCCATTTAAGAATTTAGAATTGATTTTTGAATATACAGTGAGATTGTTGTTGTTGTTATTGTTATGTACCATCGAGTCAGACCCAACTCATAGTGAGCCCTCCTTGGGTTTCCGCGGCAGGAGCACTACAGAAGTAGATTGCCCCATCTTCCTTCCAAGGAGTGGCTGGTGGGTTTGAACCGCCAGCCTTCTGGTTAGCAGTCAAGTGCCTTAGGCACTATGCTACATAGAGTGAGATAGGAATCCATTTTCACTTTTGCCCATATAAGTAATGTTTTGGTCTGGCAGTACGGTTGTGACATTTAGCAATAAAAATACAGAACACCAGTTTAATTTTAATTTCAGATTAAAAAACAAAAATCCTCACAACTGGATGAACAAGCAACATCATGATAAATGGAGAGAAGACTGAGGTTGTCAAAGATTTCATTTCACTTGGATCCACAATCAACACTCATGGAAGCAGTAGTCAAGAAGTCAGACATCATATTACACTGGACAAATTAATTCATAAGACCTCTTTAAAGTGTTGAAGAGCAATGATGTCACTTTGAAGACTAAGGTGGGCCTAACCCAATCCATGGTATTTTCAATTGCCTCATATGCACATGAAAGCTGGGCAATGAATAAGGAAGACCAAAGAATTGATGCCTTTGAATTATAATGTTGGCAAAGAATACTGAAAATACTATGGACTGTCAGAAGAACGAATAAATCTAACCTGGAAGAACTATGGCCAGAATGCTGCTTACAAGTGAGAATGGCCAGACTTTGTCTCACCTACTTTGGTCATGTGGTCAGAAAGGACCAGTCCCTGGAGAAGGATATCATGCTTGGTAAAGTGGAGGGTCAGAGAAAAAGGGCAAGGCCATCAATGAGACAGACTGACACAGTGGCTGCAATGATGAGCTCAAGTATAGCAAGGATTATGAGGATGGCACAGGACTGGGCAGTGTTTTGTTCTGTTGTCCATGGGATTTGCATGAGTTGGAATCAACTCAGTGGCACCTAACAACATTCTGCTCCTATGTCTATATCTTTCTTAACTATAATATATTTATAATAAATGGTAGCATAGTGCCTAAGGCATTTGACTGCTAACCAGTAGGCTGGTGGTTCAAACCCACCAGCCACTCCTCAGAAGGAAGGTTTGGCAATCTCCTTCCACAGTGATATGGCCTCAGAAACCCAAGAAGGGGTCACTATGAGTCAGATCTGACTTGAGGGCAGTGAGTTTTTTTTTTTTTTTTTTTTTGGTTTTGGTTCTTCTTCAGGACTATTGGTTAATACCTACAGACCTATGTTAATAGTAGCAAAAATGGCATTCTTACCTTGTTCTTGACTTTATTGGGACTGCTACTAGTGGTTTTCCATTTGGCATATGTCAAGCTTATTGGTTGAGATATATAAATATATATATCATGTTGAGGAAATATCCATAAGCCCTTTTTAATTAAGAGATTTTTTTAAAAAAATGAATATTAAATTTATTAAATTCCTTTTAAGGATCTTTAGAGATTATTATAAGAGTTTTCTCTTTCATCATTAAATATTACACTATGTTAATGAATTATAAGTAGATTAACAATATTTTATATTTAAATGGATCATAGTACATTATTTCTTAATTGCCCTCCTGAATTTTGTTTGATAGCTTTTTTTATTAGCATTTCTTAAGTGCTATTTTCATCAAATAGGTTTGTAGTTTTCTTTTTTGAGTGTATGTGTGTGTGTGTGTTTGAGTAAACTCAAGTAAGGTGTGAGAAGGGGAAGGATAGGAAGCAACAGGAGATCTTAGCAAGTGTAACTTTTAAAAACAATTTTAAGCATCGTTTACAAATAGAAAGTGGTGAAGCTCAGCTTTCTTGCTATCTCTTTCTTCTTCTTCGTCTTCATCTTTGTCTTTGGCTTCATATTCCTGTTCTTCTTCTTCCTCTTCTTCTCTCCTCCTCCTCCTTTTTCTTGTTCTTCTCTCTCTCTGTCTCTCTGCCATACACACACACACACACACACACCCCCCATGCCTCTTCCCAGAAACCCCCAAGAAAGATCCTCAGAGCAGCAGGAAAACATGTGATTTGATTCCAAATCTTCATTTTGCAAAGAAGCTAAGACCTAAAATAATTAAATGGCTTGTCCGAGTTCACATACATGGTCTCTCCTTGCTAACGGTGTCTGAAAATTGAAATGGAGTAGGTCCTTGAGGGAAAGCTACTATAGCTTTAAGTCAGAGAAAGGAAGGCTGACTGGACACTTCATTACAGTCTTCAAAATGATGAAGAGAGTTCAAATAAGCAATAACAACCTGTCCTTTTCAATGTTCTTTCTGGACAAAACAAGTAAAATAGCTGTAATTAATTCAAGAGGGATTTAGGTCAATAGTAAGATCTTCCTGAATGAATGAAATCCAAAATAATAGGAGGGACTACCAAAGGAAGCTGTGGACGAGATTTTTCTGAAGCTTTTAAGAAAAATGTAGACTGCTGTTTTTCTGCAATGATTTCAGTACTATTAGGCTGAATCAGATTAAATTGCTGATCTTTAGTTATTTTTACCTACCAAAACAGTAAATTCATCTAGTCTAATTTAACACATTGAGGCAAGGAGATAGGTTTAGCCCTAGAGGACATCTTGTCTTCCTTTTTAGCCCTGAGTTTTACTCTAGCCATATAGAATATGTAGGACAGAAAAAGAACTTGATTTAAACTTCCAAGAGATCCTTGCCTAAATTAAACTCTTGGCATTTGAAAGCCAAAATTCCTGATATTTCTATTTGTACAGCCAGTCATTCCAGAGCTGATAAACTATAAACTATGTGTAAAATGAAATGTTATCATTAAAATCCATATTTTGGATGTTGAGTGCACTTGTGGTGCCAAAGTATTCCATCTCAATGAGATCTCTAGCAAACAAGGGCTTCAAGCCAGCATCAGCCGTGATGATTCTGCTGATGAGATTTTGTATTAATGTTGTTCTAATAGGTTTGCTCTCTCCCTCATTTCTGGGTCAGATGTGATCAAGAGGGCAGTTTTGCAGAAAATTTGCCCATGGTCAGTGGCTTTGGGTCAATGATTATTAATTACTGCTGAGCTTTGACATTAATATCTTAACTTTTCTAGTCCAGGGAACTGCATTGCTCAACATTGTTGTGACTTCTTCCTCTATAGCTGTCCTCTGATCAATTCCCATTCTAAGAAGTATTAGATTCCTGAGAACAATAGATATTATGGAAAGAATAAGGATGGGCAGAGAAAATGAATGGAGTCTTTCCCAAATGAAAATGCACAACTAGCTATTTATTTGCCTGGAACATGTACAAGTACAAATGATGATTTTGTTTACTCACACTGATGTGATGTGACACATCGGAAAGGGCTCTTAAAACCCAATACAGCTCTAAAATGTAAGCCAGAGTCTCTGTCTTTGCCATTTGCAATGTCCCTGAGCTCCTCAACATGGCATTATATTTCCCATAGGACTGCCAAGAATTCCTATCCATTCTGTCTTACTATTAACCAAACTAAAAAAAAAAAAAAACAAACTCACTGCCATCAAGTCGATTCTGACTCACAGCAACCCCAGTTGGGTTTCAGAGATGGTAAATCTTCATGGAAGTAGATTGCTCCATCTTCCTTCAATGGAGCGGCTGGTGGGTTTGAACCACCAACCTTCTGGTTGGCAGCCAAATGTCTCAGGCACTATGCCACCAGAGTTCCTTGTCATACAATTAGAAGAACAAAATTTAACATTTGATTCAATTCAGTAGTGGTTTGTGTGAGCATCTTAACCCACCCACACCATAAGCTCCTTTATAAGATTGATGACATTTACTTCTACAACTTTATGAGTATAATGGCCTTAGTCATAAAGAGTCTAAGTATCTAGCCCCTCACTGCTTCATCTGCAAATGAGATTTGAAATTCCTACTCACAGTGTTGCTATGAGAATTAAATGAATAATGTGTTTGAAATAGTACCTCACACAAATTAGACACTTAATGAACATTTGGTTGCTTTCTTAACCTTTTGTATCAAATATGATTTCTAGCACAGTGATGGGCACACAGATGCTGAACTTGTCACCACAACACCCTACACATGCTGTCATTGTTGCTAGGTGCTGTCGAGTTGGCTCTGACTCATAGTGACCGTATGCACAACAGTACAAAACACTGCCCAGTCCTGTGCCAGCTTCACAATCACTCCCATACGTGAGCCCACTATTGCAGCCACTGTGTCAATCCATCTTGTTTAGGGCATCCAATCTTTCATTGGCCCTCCACTTTACCAAGCATGATTTCCTTCTCCAGGGAATGGTCCCTTCTGACAACATGACCAAAGTAAGTGACACAAAGTCTGGCCATTCTTGCTTCTAAGGAGCATTCCAGCTGCACTTCCTCCAGAGAAATTTGTTAGTTCTTCTGGCAGTCCATGGTACTTTCAATATTCTTCGCCAACACCACAACTCAAAAGCATCAACTTTTCTTCAGTCTTCCTCATTCATTGTCTAGCTTTCACATGCATGTGAGGCATTTGAAAATACCATGGCTTGGGTTTAGGTGCATCTTAGTCTTCAAAGAGGAGCTCTAGTATCATAGTGCCTAAGGCACTTGACTGCTAACCAGAAGGCTGGCGGTTCAAACTCACCAGCCACTCCTCGGAAGGAAGATTTGGCTATCTACTTCCGTAGTGATACTGCCTCGGAAACCCAAGGAGGGGTCGCTATGAGTCGGCTCTGACTCGACAGCACATAACAACAACAACAGTCTTCAAAGAGACATCTTTGCTCTTCAGCACTTTAAACATCTTGCAGCAGATTTTCCCAGTGCCCAGTGATGTCATCTAATGTCTTGGTATTGATTGTGGTCCCAAGCAATATGACATCCTTGACACCTTCAATCTTTTTTCCATTTATCATGATGCTGCTTATTGGTCCAGCTGTGAGGACTTTTGTTTTCTTTATATTGAAGTGTAATCCATACTGCAGACTGTAGTCTAATTTTCATCACTAAATGGTTCAAGTCATTTTCACTTTTGGCAAGCAAGATTGTGTCGTGTGCATATCACAGGTTGTTAATGAATCTTCTTCCAATCCTGATGCCACACTCTTCTTCATATAGTCCAGCTTCTCAGATTATTTGCTCAGTATACAAGCTGAATAAGTATGGTGAAAGGATACAACCCTGATGCACTTCCTTCCTGATTTTAAACTATGCAGTATCCCCTTGTTCTGTTTGAATGACAGCCTCCTGGTCTATGTACAGGTTCCTCGTGAGTACAATTAAGTGATGTGGAATTCCCATTTTTCTCAATGATATTTTGTTATGATCCACTCAATCAAATGCTTTTGCATAGTCAAAAAAATACAGGTAAACATCTTTCTGGTATTCTTTGCTTTCAGCCAAGATCCATCTGACATCAACAATGACATCCCTCATTCCATGTCCTCTTCTGAATCCAGCTTGCATTTCTGGAAGTTCATGGTCAATATAGTGCTGCAACCATTTTTAAATTATCTTCAGCAAGATTTTATTTGTGTGTGATACTAATGATACTGATTGATAATTTCCACATTCTGTGGGATCACCTTTCTTTGAATGGGTACAAATATGGATCTCTTCCAGTCAGTTGGCCATGTACTTGTCTTCCAAATTTCTTGGCATAGACAAGCAAGTGGCTCCAGCATGACATCTGTTTGTTGAAACATCTCAATGGGTGTCCCATCAATTCCTGGACCCTTGTTCTTCACCAATCCTTCCGTGCAGCTTCGACTTCTTTCCGTACCATTGGTTCTTGATCATATGCCACCCCCTGAAATGGATGAACATTGACCAGTTCTTTTTGGTACAGTGCCTCTGTGTATTCCTTCCATCTTCTTTTGATGTTTCCTGTGTCATCCAATATTTTGCCCAGAGAATCTTTCAATATTGCAACTTGAGGTTTGAATATTTTCTTCAGTTCTTTCATCTTGAGAAATGCCAAGTGCATTCTTCCCTTTTGGTTTTCTAACCAGGTCTTTGCACATTTCATTATAATAATTGACTTTGTCTTCTTGAGCCACTCCTTGACATCTTCTGTTCAGCTCTTTTATCTTGTCATTTCTTCCATTCCCTTTAGCTACTCTCCACTCAAGGGCAAGTTTCAGAGTCTCTTCTGACATCCATTTTGGTCTTTTCCTCCTTTCCTGTATTTTTAATCAACTTTTGCTTTCCTCATGGATGATGTTCTTGATGTCATCCCACAATTCCTCTGGTTTTCGGTCACTGGTATTCAACATATCAAATCTATTCTTTAGATGGTCTCTAAATTGAGGAGGAATATAATCAGGATCATATTTTGGCTCTCATAGACTTGTTTTAATTGTCTTCAGCTTCAACTTGAATTTGCATATGAGCAGTTGATGGTCTGTTCCACAGTCAGCTCCTGACCTTGTTTTGGCTGAAGATATTGAGCTTCTCCATCACCTCTTTCCACAGATGTAGTCTGTCTGATTCCTATTTACTCCATCTGGTGAAGTCCACATGTATTGCAGCCATTTATGTTGTTGAAAAAGATACTTGCAATAAGCCGTTGGTCTTGCAAAATTCTATCATGTGATCTCCAGCATCATTTCTATGACCAAGGCCATTTTTCCAACTACCAGTGATTCTTCTTTGTTTCCAACTTTTGCATCCCCATCACCAGCAATAATCAACACATTTTGATTGCATATTTGGTCAAATTCAGACTGCAGAAGTTGGTAAAAATCTCCAGTTTCCTCCTCTTTGGTTTTGGTGGTTGGTGTGTAAATTTAAATAATAATAGTACTGACTACTCTTCCTTGTAGGCATATGGATATTATCCAATCACTGATAGCATTGTACCTCAGGATAGATCTTGAAACATTCTTTGTGACAATGAATGCCATGTCATTCCTCTTCAATTTGTCATTCCCAGCATAGTGGATCGTACGGTTGCCTAATTGAAAATGGCCAAAACCAGTCCATTTTAGGTTACCAATGCCTAGGATATTGATCTTTATGTATTCCATATCATTTTTGACAACTTCAAATTTTCCTACATTCATACTTCGTACATTCTGTGGATATTTGCAGCTGTTTCTTCCCATTTTGAGTCATGCCACATCAGCAAATGGAGGTTCCAAAAAACTTTACTTCATCCACATCATTAAGTTCAACTCTACCCTGAGGAGGAAGCTCTTCCCCAGTCGTATTTTGAGTGCTTTCCAACTTGAGGGGCTCATCTTCCAGCACTATATCGGACAATGTTTCAGGGCTATTCATAAAGCACGCCAGTAATACATTAGACAGTGTTTCTTTGCTATTTCATAAGGTTTTCACCAGCCAATTCTTTGAGAAGTGGATGGCTTCTTCCTTTTCTGAGTCTGTCTTAGTCTGGAAGTTCCACTGAAACCTGTCCACCATGGGTGACCCTACTGGTATCTGAAATATCGATGGCATAGTCTCCAGCCTCACAGCAACATGCAAGCCACCACAGCATGCAAACTGACAGATGAGTGGCGGAACTCTACACATACACCATCCCTAATCTCATCCCAAACCTATGTTCTCCATCCACTTACTCAATCTAGAAGCCTCAAACTCATCCATAATATCCCTCACCTGCCATATCTGATTAGTCACCAAAGTCTACTTATCTTACCTTTTATATTTCTTGCACATAGTCACTGCAGGCCACCTGCAGTGCCATTAACCCAGATAACATCATCTTTTGTCTTATTTACTGAACCCTCTCCAAAATTGCTTTAATTAGCTGTGTGAATTACAAATCAGACCAGGTCATTCACCTGCTTAAAACCATTCAATGCCTTCCCATGGCCAAGGACCTCTAAGATCTGGCTTAAGCCTACCTTCCTAATTCATCTCATACTACTCCCCATTTCATAGTTTATATAGTCCAACACAACCACACTATTATGGTAAACATACACACATGTTCCTCTTCCTGCCTTGGCTCAGGTGTCCCCTCTTCCTGGCCTTTTACCATCCCATCCTCCCCTTTCTTCCTTTGTCTGCCTAATTCTGATTGGATCTTTAAGACTCAGCTTAGGCAAGCTATTTCTGAACCTCTCTCTCTCTCTGCTCCACCTCAGTCTGGATTGGGTGTACCTTTACTATAATCCAATAAATGCCCTATTTTTGTATCCATCACTGTGCTATCACTGACATCTTCCTCTCCCTCACCTCTCATTTCTATCCCATTACTTAGTGCTGTCAATTCTACCTTCAAAACACCTTTCTGACTAATCTACATCTTTCCTCTTTCCCCTCTGCTCCTACCTAGTTCAAGCCTCCTTCATTTTCCACCTGACCTGCTATGGTAGCCTCCCCAGTGATTTTCCCAATTCCATTGACTACAAAGCAACCAGAAGGATATTTTCAAAGTCATATTTACAGGTCATGTAAGTTCTCCATAGAAACCTCTTTATTGACTGTCTTACACTGAAGATAATGTGGCCTTCAAGGTCTGCATATGCTGGCCCCTGCCCACCTCTCCCGACTCAGATCCTATTATTCTCACTCTCACTCATCAAGGTCCAGCAATGCAGGCCTTCTCTTGTGTTCTCAAACTAGACATGGTCATTCCTGCCCCAGGGCCTTTGGAACAAGCTATTCCTTTTGCCTAGAACTTTCCTCTCTTTAGTAGCCTAAATATAATTTTTCCAGAGAGGCTTTTCATATCTCCAGTCTCACTGCACTCACTCACTCACCTACTGCCATGGAGTCGGACCCAACTCCTAGGCTACCCCTCCTTGGATTTCTGGGGAGGTGTCACTATGGAAGTAGATCACCCAATCTTCCTTCCGAGGAATGTCTGGTGGGTTTGAACCACCAGCCTTCTGGTTCGCAGTCAAATGCCTTAGGCATTATGCTACCAGAGCTCCCAGTCTCACTTAGATCCTCCTAATTTCACTCATAGCACCAGCTGTTGTTCCTTCATGGAACTGATCACAGTTTATAATTATACGTTTATTTATTTGTTTAATGTCACTCGCCCTTATTACACTGAAGCTCTACGAGGAGCAGAATCATGTCTGGGTTTTATTTTGTTTTGTGTTTGTTCTGTTTCTAATCACTATATCTAGCACCTACTGGTGGCAATCAATACTGCTGGCATGAATGAGTGAACTGTACTTCTATGTTATTTTTTAGTTACCTGTAGTTGCGATCTGCTTTCCAGTTCAGTATCCAGTTCATTTCTATTCCCCTTCTACTCTCACATGTAGATTATTAGTTCCACAATCATTTCCCTTGTACTCCATTTGGATAAACATCTAAAAGTTGCCTTAACTCTTTAAAATTTCTTTGCCTTTGAAAAAATTCTATTTCACTCTACAAATCCCTTGTTTTGCTTCTGAGTCAAATCCCACTTGATGGCAATGAGTTTGGTTAGTGAGTTTTACATCTTTTTTTAAAAATCTTTTTCAATAGAAAATGTCAGTTCCAAAGCACAATAATTTCTATATCAAACATAGCTATATTAATAAATGCAATATTATACATAAACTAAATTTATGTAAAATCAAGTTGGGATGTTATTTAAAATACAATTTATAAATAAAAACAAAGAACTTAAAGGAAATATATCCAAATGTCATCAAAACTAGGTGTTGAGATTGGGTGATACATTATCTAATTCTTTATACTTCTAAGTATTTTCTAAGTTTTCTGCAAGTAACATATATCTTTTTTTTTTCCCCAAGGCTGGGGGAAAAAAAATATATATATAAGAGTATTGTAACAAGCCCAGAAATTTTGAGTGGTTTAAATTAATGTGACATCACACAAGGCAGATATAGAAAAATTAAGTCATTTGTCTAATTTGTCTACATGAACTATACTTTATCAACAGAAGATTTCGCATCATGTTAATAAAGCAGCAAGACAATTAGTTACCTTTTTTAAGATGGTGTATTACTTTCCTAGTGGCTGCTATAACAAATTACTACAAACTTGGAGACTTAAAACAACAGAAATTTATTCTCTCACAGTTCTGGAGGCCAGAAGTCTGAAATCAGCATCACTGAACCAAAATCAAAATGTCGGCAAGGCCACACTCCTTCAGGAGACTACACAGGAGAATCTATTCCTTGCCTATTTCAGCATTTGCTGGTTGTCAGCATTCCTTAGCTCGTGGCTGCATCATTCCAATCTCCATCTCCATTATCACACTGCCTTCTCTTCTTCTGTCTAAAATCTCTTTCTGCCTCCCTCTTATAAGGATATGTGTGATTGCATTTAGGTTCCACCTGGATTACCCAGGAAAATAGGCCATCTCTATATCCCTATCTCGAGGAGCCCTGGTGGTAATGGTTGAGCACTTGGTTTCTAACCTAAAGTCGGCAGTTTGAATCCACCAGCCACTCTTCAGGAGAAAGATGTGACTGTCTGCTTCAGTAAACATTAAATAAAGCTTTGGAAACACTGTGGTATAGTTCCACCCTGTCTTACAGGGTTGCTATGAGTCAGAATTAACACAATAGCATACAACAATAACAAAGCCTTATCTCAAGATCCTTAATTTCATCATATCTGCAAAGTCCCTTTTGCCATGTTAGGAAACATATTCACAGAGATTAAGATGAGGCTATATTTTGGGGGCCATTTTTCAGACTACCCCAAATGATGAGTCCATGATTGGTGAATAGATTATTTTATTTTATCTTATATTTTAAATATAATGTTGTTGTTGTTGTTGTTATGTGCCGTCGAGTCGGCCCCGACTCATAGCGACCCCTCCTTGGGTTTCCGAGGCAGTATCACTACGGAAGTAG
>NW_006921650.1:7473476-7475305 GCF_000298275.1 Orycteropus afer afer | reverse complement strand
TTCTCTTTAACCTCACTTTTGTGCGTCCTCTTCTCCTTACTGTGGCCTTACAATTTGGATTTCACCAATTTTTCTTAATGGGAAGGTTCTGGAACAGAATATCTTTTTATAACAAAAGAAATATAAATCCATTATAAAAAGATGTGCTGTTGGGTTCTGTAGAATGAGTCCTTATTGTTATATTTAAAATATTTTCAAATTTACAAAAAAAAAATCAGGAACTTACCTATTATATATCTTGTTTTATATAACAGAGTTATGATTGATAACTGAATGCAGGCAGGTGATGCAGAGGAATGTATAGTTAAAACCACAAATCAAACTGAATTTAAAAATATGTGTATTTATTTCTGTTTAATATGTAAGGGTCCAGAGGTGGACAGTCCAGAGATGACATAGATGCTCCATGGAATCAAGCTGTTGAACTTCTACTTTTTTGTTCTGCATGTTTGGCTTCCATCCCCAAACATGATTCAAGATGGCTGCTGGAGTCCCAGCCATTCCATTCACATTGCAGAAAGGAAGAAAACAGGGAAGAGAGACCCCCTCAACATCATGAAGAAAATCCCAAAATTACATTCCTCCTTATATTCCATTGGCCAAAACTGATTCACACAGCCAAATCTAACTGCAAGGGTGAAGGGAATTGGAATATACATTCTGGGTTAACATGGGCCCTGCAAAAATATTTGGAAGTTCAATTCTAAGGAAGACAGATGTGGAGAATGGGGTTTTGGAAGACAAGAAGTAGTCCCTGTGTCAAGAAGCAACTTCTTTCTATATTTAAGCATAAACTAGAGTCTGGAGATAGAGCCCTCGTGGCACAATGGTTTCAGCCTAGAAAATGTATGGGGCACCTCTACTCTATCACATGGGATCACTGTGAGATGAAAATCAACTCACTGGCACTTAATAACAGAGTCTGCAGAAAAGAGGAAGCAAAAAATTTTTCTCTTTCTTGATCATTGGACAATCCCTGAGTAGTAGCACAAATGATTAAGCACTTGGCTACTAACCAAAAAACTGATGGTTTGAATCCAACCAATTGTTCCATGGAAGAAAAGCTTAACAATCTACTTCCATAAGATTATTTTTGTTGTTAGGTGTCATTGAGTAGGCTCTGACTCATAGTGACTCTATGTACAACAGAACAAAACACTGCCCAGTCCTGCACCATCCTCACAATCTTTGCTATACTTGAGCCCATCGATGCAGCCACTGTATCAATTCATCTCCTTGAGGCACTTCTTTTTTTTGCTGCCTCTACTTTACCAAGCATGAAATACCTACAGGGAATGGTCCTTTCTGACAACATGACAAAAGTAGGTGAGACAACACCTGGCCATTCTCACTTCCAAGGAATATTCTAGATGCACTCCTTTCAAGATGATTTGTTCATTCTTCTGACAGTCCATGATATTTTCAGTATTCCTCACCAACATCATAATTCAAAGGAATCAACTCTTCTTTATTCATTGTCCAGCTTTCATGTGCATATGAGGTGATTGAAAATACTATGGCTTGGGTTAGGTACACTTTAGTCTTCAAAGTAATATCGTTTCTTCTTAACACTTGCAAAAACAGCATGGAGGCCACATGTTCTGACCTCCTCTAATCCCACAAGAGGAAGACAGGATTACCAGCAGTAACCCAAGGCCTATTCCTGCCAGGAGAGACATGCTGCCTCCCCCCTCCAGCCCTTGCTCCAACCGTTCCTCCCAAAGCACCCACCACCTCTCTCCTGGGTTTGATAATTTGCTGCAGTGGCCACACAGAGCTCACAGATTATGGGGTTTATTAGGGAAGCTACAATTCGAGTTCAGGAAAAA
>NW_006921650.1:7466738-7473246 GCF_000298275.1 Orycteropus afer afer | reverse complement strand
TTCTGCCTCCAGGAGGCCTCCTTTTGAGCCCGGAAGGGTGGTCAAACTAGCCAATCACAGTATCAGAACTCTAAGCATGTGAGAGAGAGGGGGAACCTCCCAGAACATTGTATTGTGCCACGCCCAACAGAAATAACCCAGGTGGATAGCTTCAGCTATCAGGAGCTCCTCAGTTGCTCATAGAAAATCCCACCTTGGAATTTACAAAGACTCATGGGTAGAAAAGCCACACTAAGTAATTTACTACACTGCAACACTGTAAAGAGGTCTTTTGCAGCAGATTTGCCCGGTGCAATACATCTGATTTCTTGACTGCTGCTTCCATGGGTGTCAATTGTATATCCAAGTAAAATGAAATCCACAACTTCAATATATTCTCCATTTACTATGATGTTGCTTATTGGTCCAGTTGTGAGGATTTTCGTTTCTTTATGTTGAGGTGTAATCCATAGTAAAGACTGTAGTCTTTGATCTTCATCAGTAAGTACTTCAAATCATCTTCACTTTCAGCAAGAAAGGTTGTGTCATCTGTACATTGCAGGTTGTTAATGAGTCTTTCTCTAATCTGGATGCCATGTTTTTCTTTATATAGCCCATCTTCTCAGATATTTGCTCAGCATACAGATTGAATAAGTATAGTGAAAAGATACAACCTGATGCACACACTTTCTGATTTTAAGCCATGCAGTATCCCCTTGTTCTGTCTGAACAACAGCCTCTTGGTCTATGTACAATTTCCTCATGAAAACAATTAAGTATTCTGGAATTCCCATTCTTTTCAATGTTACTCATAATTTGCTATAATCCATACAGTCAAAAGACTCTTCATAGTCAATGAAACAGAGGCAAACATCTTTCTGGGGTTCATTGCTTGCAGCCAAGACCCATCTAACATCAGCAATAATATCTTTTGTTCCACATCCTCTTCTGAATCCAGCTTGAATTTCTGACAGTTCCCTGTTGAAATAAGATTAAATTGACAGTTTACTGTCAATATAAGTTTACAACCATTGAAAACCATATGGAGTGCAGTTCTATCTTGATACACATGGGGCCACCATGAGTCAAAGTCAACTTCATGGCAATGGGTTTGTTGTTATTGTTTGTTATTTATTTATTTTTCTTTTTTCTTGCTTTGATCATTAGATGTGTTTTCATTATAGGTAGAAGTGATGGCAAAATAATACTGCCCCTAAGTAGTGGATAGAGGTTTCCCCACAGCCCATGTGAACCACTGAATTGGAATCAGTGAGTCTCTACCTTTAGATAACACATGGATCAATTTAAAAGCAAATTATCAAGCACCTATATTATTGAATGAGCTCTGGTGGCTCAGCACCTAAGGCATTTGACTGGTAACCAGAAGGTTGGCAGTTCAAACTCCCCAGCCACTCTGGAGAAGGAAGATAGGGCAATCTACTTCCATGAAGATTTATTGCCTCAATAGGGGTCACTATAGGTCAGAATTGGGAGCTCTGGTAGCATAGAGCCTAAGGCACTTGACTGCTAACCAGAAGGCTGGAGGTTCAAACCCACCAGCCACTCCTTGGAAGGAAGATGAGACAATCTACTTCCATAGTGATACTGCCTCGGAAACCCAAGGAGGGGTCGCTATGAGTCAGGTCCAACTTGACAGCACATAACAACAACACAACATGGGTATCAACTCAATGGCAGTGGGTTTGGTTTTTAGGTTTTGGTATAATGCTATTGAGAACACAGAACTATGCTGGGTACTCTGAGAATCAAAAAAAAAAATAAAAAGTAATGATAATAATAGTAAAACACTGTACCTATACTCTCTGGATGAGGCACTGGTGGTTCAGTGGTAGAATTCTCACCTTTCATGCAGGAGATCAAGGTTTGATTTTCAGTAAATACACTTCTACCACAATTAGCATTCTCTGTCAATGTAGGTTTGTGTGTTGTTGTGATGGTCTGAACAGGTTCCATCAGAATTTCCATACTAAGGCAGACTGGGAAGTAAGGCCTGGCAATCTAATTCTGAAAATCAACCAATGAAAACCCTATAGATCACAACTGTCTAATTTCCAGCCAAGCATGGGGATGGCACAGGACCAGGAAGCATTTAGTTCTGTTGTACATGGAGTCACCACAAGTTTGAGGCCCACTTGACAGCAGCTAATAAAAACACCAGTACTCTCTGGAGATTTACAATTATATTAAGAAGCTAAGAGTTTCACACAAAGAATGGCAACATATGACAAAGGCAAAACAAGGATTGGATTTGCCTCAGTCCCTCTCAACACCCATCACTTTCCAAATCAGAATGTAGTTTTTGTGATTATTTAATAACAACATTCCCATCCAATAGGCTGAGACTTATCAATAATTAAGAAACTACCTGGTCAATCTTTAATCCAATTGTTATCCCACTCTCACCTTCTCAACAGGAAGGAAGTTCAGGTTGCACCTCAACTGAAGACCTTTATATCAGAAATCTTCCCCACCAACCTTCACCCAACTGGCCTTACCATTTCGGCTCTACCCACCACAGAGGTCTTCTGAGAAATGAAAAATAGTTCCTCCTCACAAAAAATGGACAAATTTGGTTTCAAGAAATCAGATTTTCTCAAATAATTTGAGCTCCTCAAGAAAACAAATACAAAAGTATCCACCATTAGATGTGTTTTAACTTTTAAAAGAGTTAGGCAGATGATCATTCTCTATATCTTTATGAAGAATTTCCCTTCTTGACATTGAATCACATACAATTTCCCCAAAAGGGAATAAAATGTTCCCTGGAAAAATCACAGCCTTTTCTTTTCTGGCACTCTGGACCCAGGCCAACATAAAAGAAACAGTCAAATAAAGGGCTGTGATAAGCTCCTCAGGTGACAAGAGAATGTTATCAGAAGAAATCATCTCTTCCTCCCTGTGACAAGATGGTATGGATCCTCAGCATACTCACAAAAAAACTGGGGCCTCCAAGGAATAGAAATTCATCAAATACTCAATGGGGAATTGTGCAACACAGCAATGGAACCCAGTGGGAACACAATTTTATTAACTCCAAAAAGTTGTACCAATTGGGTTCTTAGGAATAGTCCCCAGATTGATATACATGGAGATATAAGATTTTAGTAAGAATGTGATAAAATATGTGAGAAATAGTCTTTCTTCCTTTAAGATTCCAATATTAAATTTGGGGACTGTATTAGTCTATAAAATATAATCATTATATTATCCGTTGGGCCACAGCAGGGAATCATGCATAATAGGGACACAATCTGAATGCACACTTAGATGTGCAAAAATTTAAAAATGCAACCTCCTTATTTGTCTATTACTAAATGGGTCTTTGCCATTGGCTGGGTAACAAGAACAAAAAGTAAATCGATGTTCAATTTTAATGAGGCAGTTGTTAGTTAGTTGCCTTCTAGTTGATTCCAACACATGGCATCCCCATGTGTGTAGAGTAGAACTGCTCCATAGAGTTTTCAAGGCTTTGACCTTTCATAAGCAGATTTCCAGGCCTTACTTCCAAGGCACCTCTGGGTTTGAACTGCCAACTTTTGGGTTAGTAGTCTAGCATTTAAACATTTGTGCCACCCAGGGACTCCTCTGGTTGAGGTAGTGCTTAGTTTTTCCAAGAAAGAAAGCTCATTCTCAGGTTTCTCAGTCTTTCACTCCTTTGTTCTCACTCAAGATAGTGCCCAAGGATGGGGCATGGCTTGAGTTACCAGGTGGTGATGTCCTCACATCCTTACAAGTAGTGTACTTTGACACTTCCAATCTCTGAGGCAATGTGCTTTGCCTACCAGTTTGCTGTCTACCCTACTGTTACATGTGCCTTAAGTTTGTGGTTAGCATGATCCAAGGTCTGTTTTTTGATTTGAGAACTGCTCTCCACTTTCCAAAGGAACTCTTCACATTGTAACTTAGAAATGAATAGAGATCTACATTCTGGTTTAGGTTACCTGCCAGTTTCCTAGAAAGCAAAACTTTCAACCTGGGAAATATTCCATCCAAAGGAGCATACATCTTTGACAG
Organism: Orycteropus afer afer; assembly: GCF_000298275.1. Classification (NCBI taxonomy): domain Eukaryota; kingdom Metazoa; phylum Chordata; class Mammalia; order Tubulidentata; family Orycteropodidae; genus Orycteropus; species Orycteropus afer. Next base: position 7,469,232 of record NW_006921650.1, on the reverse strand, counting down.
TAATTCATCCATTCCTGGGCTCTATAAATATCTCTTAAGGGAAGAATTTGTTCAAGAAAAAATATGAGGGCTTTTGAATTTTTCTTTTCCAATTGAGTAAATGATTCATTCATTAAAAGCCTAAGTGATAATCATAAATAGAAGTATAAGATACAAGAGCTGGAAGGAACAGATCTGCTTTACAGGCCTGAAAAAAACAGAGGCTAGGTCTAAGTTAATCTAAATGACTTACTCTCGGAAAACTAGTTAGTTACTAGCATAGCTGGAATTTGAATCTGGATCCCTGACTCTTAATAACATCACAAAAGTTTAAAAGATACTTTCTTACTTATCTAACTTTTTACTGATTTGTCACAAACAAATTGGAGTCTGTATTCATACTTAGCAAAAATTAAAATGTTAATGTGCATATTGTTACTGTTGTTATTGTTGTGTACCTTTGAGCTGATTCTGACTCATAGTGACTCCATGTGACAAAGTAGAATTGTGTTACAGGACTTTCTAGGGTGTAATCTTCACAGAAGTAGATTGCCAGGTCATTCTCCTGCAGAGCCACTGAATGAGTTAAAAACAAAACAAACAAACAAACAAACAAAAAGCTGAGTGCTTAACCATTGTGCCACCAGGGCTCCGTGACTATTGTTATTATTCTTTTTAAATACCCAAATTGGGTATCAGTGGTATTAATATGAACTAATTAAAAGTCTTAAAGTATACTATAGCCTCTTTTCAAATTCATACAAATACCTATTTTAAAAACTGAACAGTTCTAACAATTTAAAAGATAAAGCACAGAGATTTTTCTCCTGGGTCTTGATGTTATCTTTGAAATGCTGTATTTCAAGCAAGCAATTTTAATGACACCAAATAAACTATTTTAAAATGATTCTTTTACTCTTAAAAATGAGAAGAAAGAAGAAAATGGCTAAAGGAAGTATTTGAGTTACTCAGTAACTGATTAATTCAAAAGCACAATTTAACTTTATTTTACATCTCCATCTTGGTCCAAGAATAGAACTATCTGATTTCAACATTGAAATCCTCTTGAGAAACTACTCCAGAAAATAGAGAAGGATGGAATCCTCCCAAAATCATTTTATGAAGAAGCATAACCTTGATAACCAAAACCAGGCAAAGACATCACTAAAAAAGGAAAACTACAAACTATATCCCTCATGAATATGAATGCAAAAATCTTCAACAAAACACTAGCCATTAGACTCCAACAACATATCAAAAAAAAAAAAAAAAAAAAAAAAAAGCGGTAAACTACATACCAGGTATGCAAGGATGGTTAAACATTGGAAAAACAATCAACGTCATCCATCACACAAATAAAACAAAAGAAAAGAACCACATGATCATATCAATCAATGCAGAAAGGGCATTTGATAAAATCAACACCCATTCCTGATCAAAACTCTCAGCAAAGTAGAAATAGAAGGGACATTCCTCAATATAATAAAGGGCATATATGCAAAACCAACAGCCAACATTATTCTCAATGGAAAGAGACTGAAACCATTCCCCTGGCAAACAGAAACCAGACAAGGATGCCCTCTATCACCACTTCTATTCAACATCAGGGAGCTCTGGTAGCGTAGTGCCTAAGGCACTGGTCTGTTAACCAGACGGCTAGCGGTTCAAACCCACCAGCCACTCCTCAGAAGGAAGATGGGGCAATCTACTTCCACAGTGAAACTGCTTCAGAAGCCAAAAGAGGGGTTGCTATGAGTTGGGTCTGACTTGATGGCACATAACAACAACAACAACATTCAACATCATGTTGGAAGTCCTGTTGTTGTTTGTTGTTGTTGTGTGCCATCGAGAGCAAAAAGGGAAATTAAAGCCATCCAAATTGGTAAGGCAGAAGTAAAACTATCCCTATTTGTTGATATGATCCTTTACATAAATAACCCAAGAGACTCGGCAAAAAACTACTGGAACTAATTGAGAGATTTAGCATAGTGGCAGGATACAAGAGCAACATACAAAAATCAGTTGGATTCCTCTAAACCAACAAAGAAATTGCTGAAAAGGAAATAAAGAAATCAATACTGTTTAAAATAGTTACCCTAAATAAAATACTTTGGAAAAATCTCACTAGGGACACAAAAGACCTATACAGAGAAAACTACAAATAACTACTCTAAGAAACCATAAGAGATCTACATATATGGAAGAGCATACCATGTTCATGGATAGGAAGATTGAACATTGTGAAAATGTCAATTCTACCCAAAGCAATCTATACATTCCATGCAATCCCAATCAAGATCCCATCAGCATATTTTAAGGATATGGAAAAACCAATCACTAATTTCATATGGAAAGGAAAGAGACGTCGGATAAGCAAAGCACAATTGAAGTAGAAGAACAAAGTAGGAGGTCTCACACTCCTGGATCTCAAAACCTACTATACAGCCACAGTAGTCAAAACAGCCTGGTACTGGTACAACAACAGACAAATAGACCAGTGGAACAGAATTGAGAA
>NW_006921650.1:7464995-7466445 GCF_000298275.1 Orycteropus afer afer | reverse complement strand
AGGCTGGCGGTTCAAACCCACCAGCCACTCCTCGGAAGGAAGGTTGGGCAATCCTACTTCCATAGTGATAACTGCCTCGGAAACCCAAGGAGAGGTCGCTAGGAGTCGGGGCCGACTCTATGGCAAATAACAACAACAACAACAATTTATGGTTCAAACCCACCAGCCATTCCTCGGAAGGAAGGTTGGGCAATCTACTTCTGTAGTGATACCACCTCGGTAACCAAAGGAGGGGTTATTATGAGTCGATCCGACTCAATGGCACATAACAACAACAATTTATGGCATAAACAGATTGTCAAGTTGTTGTTGTTGTTATGTGCCGTCGAGTCAGACCCAACTCATAGCAACCCCTCCTTGGGTTTCCAAGGCAGTATTACTACAGAAGTAGATTGCCCCATCTTCCTTCTGAGGAGTGGCTGGTGAATTGAACCATCAGCCTTCTGGTTAGCAGTCAAGTGCCTTAGGCACTATGCTACCAGAGCTCTCAGATTGTCAAAAATAACCCAAAATGCACAAATAGCTGAAGATAAACTAGATAAATGGGACCTTCTAAAAATTAAATTTTTATGTGCTTCAAAAGTCTTCTCCAAAGAGTTAAAAGAGAACCTATAGATTGGGGGAAAAAATATTTGGCAATGATGTATCTGACAAGGGACTTATCTCTAAATTTATTTAAAAAAAAAAAAAAAAACTCCAACACCTCAACACCAAAAAGCTTAACAATCCAATTTAGAAATGGGCAGAAGACATAAATAGACACTTCACCAGAGGATATTCAGGTGGCCAGCAAATACATGAAGAAATGCTTATGATCATTAGCCATCAGAGGATGCAAATTAAACCAACAATGAGACACCATCTCTCCCCAGCACCAATGACAATGTTCAACAAGACAGAAAATATCAAATGCTAGTGAGGATGTGGAGAGATTGGGACTCTCATACACTGCTAATGGGACTGTAAAATGATACAACCACTATAGAAAGCAGTATGGCAATTCCTTAAAAAGTTGGATTTAGAAATACCATTTGTCCCAGCAATCCCATTACTAGGTATATATCTTAAAGAAGTGAGAGCCAGGAAAAAAAAAAACAGATATATGCACACTCATGTTCATCGCAGCACTATTTACAACAGCAAAAAGAGGGAAACAACCTACGTGTTCAACAGAAGAATGGATAACCAAACTATGGTACATACACATGATGGAATACTATGCAACACTAAAGAATAATGTAGAATCTGCAAAACACCGTGTAATACGGATGAACTTGGAGGACATTATGCTAAGAGAAATAAGTCAATCACAGAAGGACAAATATTGTATTAGTTCATCATTGTAAAAAGTCAAGGAGCAGGGAGGCGGGGCAAGATGGCGGACTAGGCAGAAGGATTGCACAGACCCTCTTCAACAAAGAAAAGGGAAACCAATTAACACAGACACAGA
>NW_006921650.1:7453080-7457928 GCF_000298275.1 Orycteropus afer afer | reverse complement strand
CAAGGAAAGGTTTATATATGGAAGGAAACTTTCTTTATTAGTTACCAGGGTTGGGAGGGGAGAGGAGGGAACACTGCAAAAAAAAAAAAAAAAAATCCTCTTGAAAAACTCTCATGAAGAGATTGTCTCCCAATCTTGTCCATATCTTTCCCTGTTTGGATAGTATATCAATACTATATCAACACTATGTACTGTAGTATATAAACACAATAGAAGATATTATTCTTTACAGCTAATCAAATTAGTCATTTGAGCACCTCAGGATGTACAACATAAAATAATAGCTGTGTAGATATTCAGTACACCATAGAATATGCTATGGTGAATTATTGGGTCTCATGAGAATATCCTTAAAAAGCTGAGCTCCCAAGGGTGGTGGGCGAAGAATTGGAAGGGGGAGGCTCAAAAGTGAAGCCAATAATTAGGAAGACAAACGGTAAACAGATTGGTAAAGAGATTTCCAAAAATTGAACACATGTCAAGTGTGTATCGCCCTTGCTGATGATTCATTAAATGAAGATTAACTTCAGCAACTTATTGACCAGCACACCAATAAATCCTGAGCTACATCACCTGTGATGCACAGAATGGACAACCCTGGATATATCACCAAGGGGATTGACAAAGTGCCATATGATATAAGAAATTCATGAACCTATTTAAACCCTGTGCTAACTATGTGGGTTTATGTTTGTGTGTATGTGTGTGTGTGTGCTGATTCCATGACTGAATGTAAACATTTACCATGCTGATTATTGTGAGGAGTAGATACGGTACATAGAAACAAGTAAGCATTATTAAAGGACTTTACAGATTATCTAGAGACACTAAATGTATGTATTTAATCTAGAGAATTTACTCATATTTCTAAAAAAAACACTGCAATAATTTACAATGTGGACTTTTGCCTATTACATCATCTCTGCCTCTGTCTCCTCTTCTTTATGCCTACTTCTATGTAAGTAAACATTCATACAAAACACACTGTTTTAGCTCTTGCTGTAAGTTCTGCCAAGAACAAAGAGGTGGTATAAGTTTTGTAAAACATGACTTAAATAAGAGAATAAATAATTATAGATTACAGTGAATTTTCCACTGGGAACTTTCACTAAGTCTTCTTCAATTATTTGTGTATATTGCATTAAAGACTTTCCTGACTGTGTAAGTTAAACTTGAAAGAGTGATGTTTCCCAGCCAGAGAGAGTCAATCTGCCAAACTCCTGGAATATCAATAAAGCCCACAATAAAATCCAACTAGCACTTTAAGGTCTTGGGAAAGACAAAAGAAGTTGTCATCAACTCCTCCATTCTTCAGTTTGTATAGAAGTTACAAGAATGATGGGGATGGGTCTGTAGATGTTCAGAAATTTCTGGGCTCCCTCCTTCTACACTCACTTTTCCATCAGACCAATGAAGGAGCTCAGCTCACCTCCATTCAGACTAGCCACAGTTCTCATCCAGAGTAGGGAGCAGAAGGAATCTTTCTCTGCCAATACCACCTCGGGCAGGAGCTCTGGTAGCATAGCACTTGACTGCTAACCACAAGGCTGGCGGTTCAAATCCACCAGCCACTCTGCAAAAGGAAGATGGGGCAATCCACTTCCATAGTGATACTGCCTGGGAAACCCAAGGAGGGGTCGCTATGACTCGGGTCTGACTTGATGGCACATAACAACAACAACAACACCTCAGGTCAAGTCAACACAGCATCAAGCTATGTCTTGCCAGGGTGTCTAGAGCCTGAATTCTGCTTCCTTCAACCCACTCTCCAGTACCTTCATGTCTGGATCTTCCGTCCTGGAGCCCTGAGTCTCTATTGCCCAAACTCTTTGTCTGTCACTGCTAATGCCTGTCCAAACCATTCTACCCACCTCTTCTGTAGCCTGACATGTTATTGTAAGTGAAGTCCTCTCATACACAGAGAGAGAGAGAGAGAGAGAGAGAGAGAGAGATTTCTTCATTCTGAGACTTTAAGAGAACAATGGTAACTGTGGCAACCCTTGTTATCTCCCCAAGGAGTTTTTGAGAGATTGATGTTTTGTATTGTTTTTTCATCCTAGGAAACACTGGCCTCAAAAGGTAAAAAAGTCACTGGCAAGAGAAGTGTTTCTAGAAGGCCCTGAAAATACAATCTCCTTTCATGACAGTTAGCAAAATGTCTTCTGCACTTCTGAGGCTCTCATTCCCCCTCTGTGCAGCAGTCATAGCACTCAAGTATATGAAGCATTCTCATCATTTTTATGTGGCCCATCCTCTGTTCTAATCCTATGCATTAGTACAGCTAACTGCAGCTCACTTGGTGCTGCTGTTTGCACAGCTGGACATGTCGGATAGAATAAGTTCATCCCTTCAAAGATGAGCTTAAAGCTGCCATCTAGTAGTGTCTTCCTTTCTTATACCTACGACCATTCCTTATTGTTCTCACAAGCACAGTGACTTTTAATGAAGTCATGCCTTTTAGTGTAACGCTGCAGGTGCACAAATGCTGATAAACCTCCTTAACTCACTGTCAGATCAGCATGTTTATCTTCAAGCTGCAGAATGTATTTAATTATAAGATACGAAAAGGTTCTTCAGGTTTGTTCTCTGGGCCCAGAAGCTAATGATGAATCCATAAAATGCTGTGTCTCCCCAACGTGTATAATAACTAGTTGCTGATCCTCTGAAGAACTCATTCGTGGTAGCATCTGGACTATAAGGTATAAATTTTAAAAAATAAAGAATAAAATAGTTTATAGAGATCCAGGAAATCTTACAAAATACAGAGTTAATATAATTTAAAATAAAAACATAATAATAATAATCACAACCATTGCTGCCAAATCAATTGTGACACAACTAAACCTACGTTTAATTCTATGCAAAATATAAGGGGAAAGATGTCAATATGATAAAGATGTAGCCAGCTTCCAGAACAAGCTATAGGAGTTTACTTTTAAAATGCAAATACAGCTGTGGTTGCTATTCTTGTTAGGTGCTATTGAGTCCATACCGACTCATGATGACCCTATGTGTTACAGAGCAGAAACGCTCCATAGGATTTTCTTGGCTGGAATCTTAGTGGAAGGAGATCACTAGGCCTTTTCTTTGGCACCAGTGAGTGGCATAAACAGTTAAGGGTAAGCCTTAAAGGTTGGTGGTTGGAACCAACTCAGAGGTGACTCAAAAGACAGACCTGGTAATATGCTTCTGAAAGATCACTTTTGAAAACCCTATTGAGCAGTTCTACAGAAGATTTCAAAGGGCAGTGCAAGAAGACAAAGTAAAGCCTTATGATGAAATGCAGAAAGTCCTAGAGTTAGAAAAACAAAAGGGAAGAACAAGCTCAGCATTTCTCAAGCTGAAAGAACTGAAGGAAAACTTCAAGCCTCAAGTTGCAATATTGAAAAATTCTATGCAAAATATTGAATGATGCAGAAAACATCAAAAGAAGATGGAAGGAACACACAAAGCCACTGTACCAAAGAGAACTGGTCAATGTTCAATCATTCCAGAAAGTAACATATGATCAAGAATCAATGGTATTGAAGGAAGAAGTCCAACCTGCACTGAAGGAACTGGCAAGAAACAAGGCTCCAGGAATTGGTGGGATACCCACTGAGATGTTTCAACAAATGGATGCTGCACTGGAGGCACTCACTTATTTATGTCGAGAAATTTGGAAGACTGCTACCTGGACAACCTACTAGAAGAGATCCATATTTGTGCTGATTCCAAAGAAAGGTGATCCAACAGAATGTGGACATTGTCAAACAATATAATTAATACCACACATAAGAAAAGTCTTGCTGAACATAATTCAAAAACAGATGCAGCAATACATTGACAGGGAACTTCCAGAAATTCAAGCTGTAATCAGAAGCGGACTTGGAATGAGGGATATCATTGCCAAGGTCAGATGGATCTTGGGTGAAGGCAAAGAGTACCAGAAAGAAGTTTATATGTATTTTACTGACTATGTAAAGGCATCCAACTGTGTGTATCATAACAAATTATGAGAATGTTGTGAAGAATGGGAATTCCAGAACACTTGATTTTGCTCATGAGGAATTTGTACACAGACCAAGAGGCAGTCATTCAAACAGAACATAGGGATGCTGAACACTTTAAAATTGTCAAGGGTGTGCATCAGGGTGGTATCTTTTCACCATACTTATTCAATCTGTATGCTGAGCAAATAGAAATTGGACTTGATGAAGAAGACTGCAGAATCAGGATTAAAAGAAGACTCATTAACAACCTGCGATATGCAGATGACACAACCTTGCTTGCTGAAAGTGAAGATGACTTGAAGTCCTTACTGATGAATATTAAAGACTATAACCTTCACTATGGATTACACTTCAACAAAAAGAAAAGGAAAATCCTCACAACTGGACCAATAAGCAACATCACAGTAAATGGAGAAAAGTTGACAAAGATTTCATTTTACTTGGATCCATAATCAACACCCATGGAAGCAGCAGTCAAGACATTGCACTGCACCAGGAAAATCTGCTGCAAAAGACCACTTTAAAGTGTTGAAAAGCAAAGATGTCACTTTAAAGACTAAGGTATGCTTAACCCAAGCCATAGTATATCAATCATGTCATATGCATGTGAAAGCTGGATAATGAATAAAGAAGACCGAAGAAGAATTGATGCCTTTGAACTGTGGTATTGGTGAAGAATACTAAAAATATCATGGACTGCCAGAAATACAAACAAATCTGTCCTGGAAGAAGTGCAATTAGAGTTCTGGCAAGATGGCGGACTAGGCAGAAAGACTGCACAGACCCTCTTCAACAAAGAAAAGGGAAACCAATTAACACAGACACAGAAGATAATCCTGGACCCCTGAACCTTGAA
>NW_006921650.1:7437337-7445940 GCF_000298275.1 Orycteropus afer afer | reverse complement strand
GTTTCCAGCCAAACAAAATACAGGCATATGAGTTGAACATTTACCTCAAGTAGATACACTCCTTGGAGAGAACAATCATGGGAGAAAGAAGGGCAAATCAAACAAAACCAAATCTGATGCCGTGGAGTCAAATCCAACTCACAGCTACTCTGTAGGACAGAGTAAAACTGCCCATAGGATTTCCAAGGCTGTAAATCTTTACAGAGGCAGATTGCCACATCTTTCTCCTGTGAAGTAGCTGCAGGGTTCAAGCTGCAGACTTTTTGGTTAACAGCCATGTGTTTAACCACTGCACCACCAGGGCTCCTATGAACCACTTAAGGGCCTGCAAATATTTTTTGTTGTTGTTGTTATGTGCTGTCAAGTTGCACCGACTCTTAGCGACCCCTCTTTGGGTTTCTGAGGCGATATCACTACAGAAGTAGATTGCCCAACGTTCCTTCCGAGGAGTGGCTGGTAGGTTTGAACCACCAGTGGTTAGCAGTCAAGTGCCTTAGACACTACGCTACCAGAGCTCCTGCAAATATCTTTAGGAGGCAATTAACATCTTATTGTAAATTATATTTAATCAGATTGCTTTCTTCTTAATATCAAATTTCCTAGGGAATGGAAGTTTGAAATTGGAAGAAGGTTGATCAAGGAGGGAATAGATGCACAGAAAAGGGAAAAAGGCAGGGTGGGGGGGGATGGAATGCAGAACTTTCCCAGGTTAGATAGGGCTGAGAAAGTTTCTAAGAGAAAGGGCAGAGGCAAGTTGGGGGTGAAGGAGGAAGACCCAAGCAGTTGACCCTCTGAGCAGGGATGAGCAGTGCAAATGGAAGAGAAGACTCAGTTCCAAAGACAAATAGGTTTAGTGGAAAGTTCACTAAATAGTGAGTCAGGAAACCTAAGTACTAATTTGAGACCCTCCATTGGGTCACTGTCTGTTGTTAGACAAATAGCAACCTCTAAGTATGTTTTTCATCTGACAGTGATGAGTACCTGCCTACCTCACCACATAGCTGTAAGTATAGTAGAAGAGAATGCCTTATGTACAACTTACTGGAAGTGTTTTAAAACTATAAAGTGTAAACAAACAAAAAAAATTATAAATCCCTACCTGGAATGGCATGTAGATCCACTACTATAATTACCAATTCCATTAGTCAGTTACAGAATATTTATTTAGAGCTGACTCCTCGCCAAAGGAGACTTGGTGGCACATTGGTTAAGGGCTCAGCTGCTCACTATACGATCAATGATTTGAACTCACCAGCTGCTGCCCAAGAGAAAGATGTGGCAGTCTGTTTCCATAAAGATTACTCTCTTGAAAACGTTATGGGGTAGCACTACTCTGTCCTATAGGGTCCCTATGAGTTGGAATAAACTCGACAGCAATGGGATGGGACCCCTTGCCATGCAGTCTGCACAAGAAATGCCTCGATATCCTTTCACTCAAGTTTCTCAAAATTCAAGGGAAGAAACCAGTGAATAAATAACCACACACAGGATGCAAAATATATATTTAGCATAAAGTGCTACAGGGGTATGAAAGAAGGGGACCCCCTCTGCCTGGAGAAATTAAGAAATTCTTTTCAAAAAGCTTTGAAAAAGCTGGGTCTTGCTTGATGAGTAGAAATTCACCAGAGTGAACAACGGTAAGAGGGAAAAGCAAGGGCAGCCCCTTGCTACCACAGTTGTAGGTTCCTAGTCTATGGTGCTCAGTGCTGCTTGGCCTGAAGAATATAAAGCATATGAACTCCAAAGCTCATAACTAACTAACTCCCCCGGCCTGATTCCATGCTTACCAAGCAGTCCTGTGATGATAATTTGGCTTCCCACTTAGATTTGCCTCCAGGGAAAGCACATGCTGGTCAAGGAACTGGAGTATCCAGACCACTGCCTGTTATATTGCTCATTGTAAATTAATAAATCAGCATTCTGTCTGACACATTTTTTTTTTTTTTTTGTAAGTGCAGGAGTAAAACTATCATTTATAAGGCAGATGTAAAGGAAATTAGGTGAAAATTCACCAGGAAATCAGCCTTCAGGCTGCCGATGAGGACAATGACAGAGGAGCTGTGCAAACACAATTGGATGAGAGCTCCTGACAAAGCTGTATTACACAGCACACCCCCACCCTGGTCCCCCACAGGTAAAGTGCTCCCATTTTTCTCCATTGTTATAATTCCTTCAACTAGTCCAGTCAAAAGTCAGCATCAAATGTCACTCATCCCAGATTCCTGCAAACCCGGATCTGAAGAGAAGAAATCCATTGCTCTTCTTTTCAGGTTGTTCCCTTAATTCTTCCAAATAGAGGGGGTTCAATAACCAGGGTATTCAATAACCAAAGAGGCCATCCACTGCCTTCATCAGGAATGTATTTTAGCCTTTTATGCTTATTTTCACTCCAACTACCTAAGTGGGGGACGTTGGAGCCCCAGCCATGATAAGCATTGTCTAGTTTTGCTTAAAGGAGTCCTGGTGGCACAATGGTTAAGCACTCACCTGCTAACATAAAGATTAGTGATTTAAATCCAGCAGATACTCCACGGAGAAAAGATCTCACAATCTGCTGCCATAAAAATCACAGCCTAGGAAACCCTCTGGGGAAGTTCCACTCTATTATATAGGGTTGCCACAAGTCAGAATTGACCCATGGCACCTAACAACTCAGCAGTCTTGCTAAAGCAACTAAAGACATGATTTCTGAGTTATGAGGGCCTGGAAGTATAATGCTTGCACAAATGGCACAAAATCCTGACACAGAAGTAAACTTATGTGCACAAAATGTTATGATTGTCCTCATTTTGGCCAGATATCGTGTTTAAAAATTTCTATAAAAATCAAAACTCCACTAGACGAGGAAGCTAGTTCCTAAAGATCTATACCTTGGAACAAAGAGAATCTGAAATACTGCTGAACCTCTCTTATCTGACAGTTTATTTCTGGATGGGTGGAGTCTCAGTTCCAGACTTTGGTCTCAAGCTTTGCTCATGCTAAGCAATGCTAAGTTCTCTTTGCAGGTTGTCTCAGTGAAAAGTGGTTTGTGAAACTGGAAACTTTTCAGTTTGGAACTGGAACCTGTGTCAAATATGCTTCATTCTTTCACTCTTTCATTTTTTTTTTTTTTTAAACCAGTTCTTCTGTGAGAAGCAAACATTTTTATCCTTGTAAAACTTATCATCAGCTATATATTGACATTTTTCATTAATACTGATGGTTTATTCGTGTGTCTCTTTTAATTTCCATTGAAATATGCCACATTTAGGGGTTAAAATCTTCTTAATTCCCAACAATTTTACTCTCTGCTCTAATTCAGTCAGGAACTCTGGTGGCACAGTGCCTAAGGTATTGAACTGCTAACTAGGAGGTTGGTGGTTCAAATCCACCAGCCACTCTATGGAAAAATGTGGCAATCTACTTCTGTAAAGATTTACCGACTTGGAAATCCAATAGGGGTCGCTCTGAGTCAGAATTGACTCAATGGCAGTGGTGAGAATTTAGTCAGAATCTTCCTTCAAAATTGCCCCTGTTGCATTGACAGATAAGTTTTGTTGATAGCATGTGTTCTTGAAATTATGCAATTTTACCCCTGTGGTCTTCTTCACAGGAACCCATAACCCAGTCTAATAATGAGAAAAATATCAGACAAGTCCCAATTGAAGGATACCAGGTTAAATGCCTGACCAGCTCTTCAAAACTGTCAAGATCATCCAAAATAAGGTAAGTCTGAGAAACTGGCATAGTCAAGAGGAGTCTAAGATACATGACAACTAAACATGATGTGATATCCTTGACAGGAGCCTGAAACAGAAAAGGGACATCAAGTTAAAACTAAGGAAATCCAGTTATAGTATGAATTTTGTTGCTGTTGTTGTATCATTGATTCTAACTCGTGTCTACCCCATGTGACAGCAGAACTGCCCCCATAGGGTCTTCTAGACTGTAATATTTATAGAAGCAAATCGTTTGGTGTTTCTCCTGCATAGCTGCTGTGTAGGTTGGAACCACCAACATTTTGGTTAAGTGGAGTGCTTAGCCACTGCACCATTAGTGTTCCTTAGTATGGACTTTAGTTAATAATAATGTCAATTGGTTTATTAACTGTAACAAATGCACTATAGTAGTATAAGATATTAATAATAGGGGAAACTGGGTATGGAGTATATAGGAAATCTGTGCTATCTTCACCATTTTTCTGTGAATCTAATACTGTTCTAAAATAAGTTTCAAAAAAGAAACCAAACTCACTGCCATGGAGTCGACTCCAACTCATAGTGATACCCACTGGGTTTCCGAGGCTGTTAATCTTAATAGGAGTAGAATGCCCCATCTTCCTTCTTCTTGAACTGCTGACCTACTTAGCAGCCAAATGCCTTCCCCAGTATGCCACCAGAGCTCCTTTACTCCTGTTTAATGCTTACTAAAGGCCTTCAATGTCTATAGCTCATAGCCAGAGAGTCTTCAAAATGCTAATATATGGTGTCCCTCTTCTCTCTGTTTCCCTCTCCCAGTAAAATGTCTGCACATATTTCATGTAAGCACTTTATCTTTCAGTAATAAAATCTTCTATTAACTCTCAACAGTCATTTGAAGGCTGCTGCTCCCTCTTCTCTTTAAAACAAATACTGTGGTGGAGGTTTCATATCATTGTCTCGTCCCCAGAACAGAGCCCGCACATGACACTTGTTTTCATATGTTTCCTCCATTGGGATGTTTACAACTTCAATTCCTGGGGCAGCTTTCTCACGATATAAGCCTTAAGTTTTCATTAAATAAAGCCCTTTGGGGCCCAAGCTCAGCTGCTGGAAGTGGTAGAGAGATGCCAAGAGACCCTTCACTAAATCAGTCCAAGAGAAATCAATACTAGGGAAAGCTGGGGTGTGCATGTTTTCAGCCTTAGTATTAAAAGTTCTTCAATATGTACTAAAGCCATCCAGATGCAAACTGTCTGGGACCCAACGTCCCTAAATAGCATATTCTTTTACTGGTGAATCAGTTGGGATTGGGTTGCATTTTGTTGTTTCTGTTTGTTTGTTAAGTAATCTACAGAAAAGAGCCAATTGGCCTTGATATTTCACTTACACTCAAGTTGGCTTGCCTTCAGAGCCAAGAAGACCTAGATCTTCATTTATTATTCTATAGAAAGACTATAACCAGCCTGGAGTTGGTTTTCATACTCAAACACAAAGAAAGGCCCACATAAATCTGAGTATAATTCCACTCTCCTTATAATTGATGTGATGACGCAGCAAGTAACAGGCAGCAAATCAATATACCGCCATCCTCCTCAACACCGACCTGTGCTCAGAAAGCAGGGAAGATGGTCCTATCTAGCAAATATTTACCGCAGAGAATCCTTTATACTTTGCAAATCATTGATTTAGAAAGTGTTGGCTGGTACCAGGAAGAAAGCCTATTAAATCCCAATAATGTACACTCAGCACAAAGCAGAGCTGATGCTGGGGAAGAAATGAGCTTCCAGTCCTTCAAGGAAGAAAAAAAAAAAAAGCCTTATATCAAATCATCATTTACATCAATCAAACTGATAAATACATAACTGTATCTTATGATCAGATCACACTCGAAAATATTTCAAAGTAGAAATATTTTCTTTTCTATTATAAAAACAAAAATATGACTAAATTGCAAAATAAATTTTATAATTTAGCCATATTTTCATGTTTGCATTTAGACATCTTCACAAAGATTACTATGCGAACTGTATGGTTCCTCAACATTTCCATACTTTAGCTTACTTGAATAGGCAGCACGCTGACCAGGTACACATTTTACATTCCATTAGAGAGAAGAGATCCTGTCTCAAGAGTCAGGAGCATCCCTGTAGATAGGACAGCAATTAGCATGGCTGGGAGAAGCATGATGAACATAGTGCTGTCATAGCCATCAAAGGCCCTGGAGGTGAGGCCCTCAGTGCGTCTGGTACCCTCCAGTGGAAGAACACTCACATTAGGCTCCCATATACACAAAATGCACAGATTTGTTTCACTTTAATATTCAGGGATTGTTGTTTTCTGAATAATTAAACATCTACCTACAGCTGCCAGAGTACTGTTCAAAATGAGGTTTAAAATAGTGTGCTTAGCAATTAAACCTCACTCAGGAAATTGGCTAGTGCTACTGCAATGAAGTGAAATATACAAACACTGTTTTTCCACTTAAATAAAAACCTTAGGGGAAACCCCATATAACAGAGATTCTCAGATGTCAACACCCCCTTCTCCACCCAAGATACTGAAGATAGGATCAAATATATTGCAAGATGTCTGCGGCACTTACAGGCTTTTCAGATGCCTGCCTGACACAGCCGCCAGTTTCCCTTTGCGCTCCATCAATTATTTCTTTGTTTTGCCTGGATGGTGCTTGTAAACTCCTCAAGGTGTGCTCCTGGGCAGTTATGCTCATTTGAGATTTTTCCCTTCAGATCCCCACTTGGCTGCCTCTGAACCAAAACTGATTTGCAGGCAAAAGAAGACTGCTGAAAATTTCATGACATTTAGATTTAAAAAGCACATGGTAGTAGCTCAATAGGTTTGCTTACCTTGGATTAAAACCTATTAACGTTCCAGCGTTTTCCTCTCCACGAGATTCATTTCTGACTCGCGTGTGGTGACTTGCAGAGCGCTTCATTACAGCTCTGGGGCCCAGGCGATGCCACATAAGCCATTAAAAATGAGTTTGCGAGAGTACAAAAAAGAAACCTTTGTAGAAGAGGGCCAATTTGTTTCGAAGGCGCTGCACTGTAAGAGCATTCACAAAGTGGCACACATTATCTCAGATTCAAGCTATGCCGTTTTTCACTCCTATTTTTAAATACCAAATAGAGAATGGGGAGAGTCGTTTCTTTGTGACAGCAGCTTTGGTTCCTACCCTTATTTTCTGCCATTACAGCTCCAGTTAGGCTGTATGAACAGCCCTGTGTTTTTTGCCTCGGATAAAAAAATCAATAAATCTGCATTTGGAAAGTCATCTTATTCTCTATGCCTCAGTTTCTTTATCTAAGCAAAATAGCTCCAACATCAAACACAGGTTTGGGCAAGGGAGCCAGTTAATGAACATAATTTTTATAAGTAAAAATCAGTAGGGCAAGTAGAACACAAAGAAATACTGTCATTGTAATTAAAGTTGGCAACTTTACTATGTCATCTCAAAATTCCCCCATTGTTTTCCTAATAATTGCCATTTCATTTGATTTCAATTAATCCTATCATTATTTACATATTTTCTCTAGCCATACAACCCAAGACAAATACCTTGAATCAGGGTTTTCAACCTCAGCACTACTAACATCTTGGACTAGACAATAATTTGTAGTAGGGTCTGAACATGGGCATTCTAGAATGTTTTGCAGCATCCCTGACCTCTACCAATTAGATGCCAGTAAAGCCCCCATCCCAGTTGTAACAACCAAAAATATCTCCAGACATTGCCAAATGTCCCCTGGGGGTGGGTGGGCAAAATCATCCCAGTAGAGAACCACAGCTTTCAGTTTATCGAGCTTGTATTGTTTTTGGTTATAGTTACTGTAAGTGCAAAACAGCAAAAACAATTCAACTAGTCAAAGCTTAGAAACCAGTGGCCACAATCCAAGAATATATCATACATAGTCTGTGAGACTCAGATATTAACCTGGACTGAAAGTTAATAAAGTCCACTAACGTCAAGAATGAGGATGCAGCTGTCTATAGAAATTAGAGGAGCTCTATAGCATAGTGCCTAAGGCACTTGACTGCTTACCTGAAGGCTGGTGGTTCAAACCCACCAGCCACTCCTGGAAAGGAAGGTTGGGCAATCTACTTCCATAGTGATACTGCTTCAGAAATCCAAGGATGGGTCACTATGAGTCGGGTCCGACTCGACAGCAAATAACAACAACACAACGACATAGAAATTAGAGCAAAATTGGTGGAGTCAGGAAGGTAGCTCAGAAGGGCCCCCAGAAGTACAGCCTACCTATCCACTTGATGGTATATATGGAATGCCTCCTCACCCTACAAGGCCCCTGGGACAGAGCTGGTCAAAGGGAAGATAGTAACAAGAAGAATTTGCGTGTTGGGCAGAGGCTAGCTAAAACGGAAAAGGCACAGGGCAAAATAGTATGTGGGAAAGAAAAAAGAAGAAGCAGTGGAAAAGATGAGAGAAAAAGGGCAGGAGAGAAACAAAATTGATGGTGAAATAGAGGAGAGAAAACAAGGGAAAGTCTAAAGGTGTCAAGATATGCCTCGCTTCCAAGTTTGTGTGGACCAAATCTGAGCCTACCCTTCTCTCTGCTCTGGCTGCCTGCCTTGTAATTGTCTTATCCCACCACTGATGTGGTCCTTGATGAACTGCATCTATCTTCTTATAGGTTACTCTGCCCATTAGGTCCTGCAATTAGGAATCAGATGTCTAAAGAGACATTACCTACTGCTCTGCCCAGTCTGCATCCCAAATTCTGTCTTTTCCTTGTTCAAATTTAGTTAACTCAGTGGCTCTTGGCTGCAATACCAGCCATGTTCCAACACAATATTGTTGTTGTTGTTGTTGTTTGCCGTCGAGTCGGCCCCGACTCATAGCGACCCCTCCTTGGGTTTCCGAGGCAGTATCACTACGGAAGTAGG
>NW_006921650.1:7432910-7437237 GCF_000298275.1 Orycteropus afer afer | reverse complement strand
GGAGGGATGGACACTGGGAAGAGGTAACTGGGGAGGAAATGGAAGGGAACTGTTGAATTGTGGTACACTGTGGTCAATGACATGAGACAAAGTATATATGAACTGCTGTATGGAAAGTGAATTTGCTCTGTAAATCTTCACCCAAATCACAATAATAACAATTTTTTAAAAAAAGTAAAAAACCAATAAATAAATAAAGACAAGAAAAGAAGAGAAGACCAAATGGATGCAGAAGAGACTCTGAAACTTGCCCTTCAGTGAAGAGTAGCTAAAGCAAATGGAAGAAATGACAAGGTAAAAGAGCTGAACAGAAGATTTCAAAGAGCAG
This sequence comes from Orycteropus afer afer, assembly GCF_000298275.1. Classification (NCBI taxonomy): domain Eukaryota; kingdom Metazoa; phylum Chordata; class Mammalia; order Tubulidentata; family Orycteropodidae; genus Orycteropus; species Orycteropus afer. The sequence goes on along the minus strand of NW_006921650.1, from coordinate 7,436,909 downwards.
CTCGAGTAGACAAAGCCAATTACTACAACGAAATGTGCAAAGACTTGGAGTTAGGAAAAGGGAAGAACACGCTCGGCATTTCTCAAGCTGAAAGAACTGAGGGAAAAAATTTAAGTCTCGAGTTGCAATATTGAAAGATTCTATGGGCAAAATATTGAATGATGCTGGAAACATCAAAAGAAGATGGAAAGAATACACAGAGCCACTGTACCAAAAAGAACTGGTCGATATTCATCCATTTCAAGAGGTGGCATATGATCAAGAACCAATGGTATTGAAGGAAGAAGTAGAAGCTGCACTGAAAGAATTGGCAAAGAACAAGGCTACAGGAATTGATGGAATACTCATTGAGATGTTGCAACAAACAGATGCCCCACTGGAGGCACTCACTTGGTTATGCCAAGAGACTTAGAAGACAGCTACCTGGCCAACTGACTGGAAAATATCCATATTTGTACCCATTTCAAAGAAAGATGATCCCACAGAATGTGGAAATTATTGAACAATATCATTAATATTGCATGCAAATAAAATCTTCCTGAAGATAATTCAAAAATAGTTGCAGCAGTATATTGACAAAGAACTTCCAAAGGTGCAAGCTGGATTCAGAAGAGGACATGGAACAAGGGATATCATAGTTGTTGTCAGATGGATCTTGGCTCAAGGCAAAGACTACCAGAAAGATGTTTACTTGTGTTTAATTGACTGTGCAAAAGCATTTGATTTTGTGGATCATAACAAATTGTGGATAACATTGAGAAAAATAATTCCAGAACACTTAGTTGTGCTCATGAGGAACCTGTACATAGACCAGGAGGCTGTCGTTCGAACAGAACAAGGGGACACTGCATGGTTTAAAATCAAGAAGGGAGTGTGTCAGTGTTGTATCCTTTCACCATACTTATTCAATCTGTATGCTGAGCAAATAATCTGAGATGCTGGACTATATGAAGAAGAATGTGGCATCAAGATTGGAGGAAGGCTCATTAACAACTTGTGATATGCTGACAACACAGCTTTGCCTGCTGAAAGTGAGGATGATTTGAAGCACTTCCTGATGAAGACTGAAGAACACAGTTTGCAGTATGGATTACATCTCAATATAAGGAAAACAAAAATCCTCACAACAGGGCCTATAAGTAACATCATGATAAATGGAGAAAAAATTGAGGTTGCCAAAGACTTCACATTGGTTGGTTCTACAATCAACGTCAATGAAAGCAGCAGTCAGGACATCAGACAACATATAGCACTGGGCAAGTCAGCTGCAAAGGACCTCTTTCAAGTGCTGAGGAGCAAAGATGTCTCCTTGAGGACTAAGTGCACCTGACACAAGCCATGATATTTTTCATTGCCTCATATACATGTGAGAGCTGGACAATGACTAAGAAAGACTGAAGAAGAGTTGATGCTTTTAAATTGTGGCACTGGTGAAGAATGCTGAAAGTACCATGGACTGGTAAAAGAACTAACAAATTTGTCCTGGAAGAAATGCAGCCAGAATCCTCCTTGGAAGCGAGAATGGCCAGACTCACCTACTTCGTCTCACCTACTTCGGTCACGTTATCAGAAGGGACCATTCCCTGGAGAAGGATGTCATGCTTGCTAAGGTGAAGGGTTGACAAAAGAGGGGAAGGCCCTCAATGAGATGGATTGACACAGTGGCTGCAGCAATGGGCTCAAATGTAGCAAGCATCACTGAGCTGGCGTGGGACCAGCCTGTGCTTCATTCTGGTGTGCATAGGGTCGCTATGAGTCCAAGACGACTCAATGGCACCTAACAGCAACAACACATACCTTTCTCCTGATTCTGCCTTTCTTCACGTTCTTCAAGGACTGTTGCATGTAGACTTCAGCATCAATCTCCTCTGATGCTTGGTAGTCTTACTAAGACTCTCAGAGAAAAGTTCATGTCTCTATACTGGTGAAGCATTAATCAAATTGCAGCAGACGTCATAAGCAAAGGCCAATTTGTCTATCAAGATTTATAGATAAACAGAAGGCTCGAAGCACAGGACAGAGTGCTTTAACCAGTTCAATGGATGACAGGCAATGGATGATGGATCTTCGTGCAAGGAGATCTTGAATAACAGTATACCAGGAAGGAGATCTTGAATAACAGTATACCAGGAAGTGAGCTAAAGAGCTACCTAGTACCATTAATAGGAGCTCTGTAGCATAGTGCCTAAGGCATTTGACTGCTAACCAGAAGGCTGGCAGTTCAAACCCACCAGCCACTCCTCAGAAGGAAGGTTGGGCAATCTACTTCCGTGGTGATACTGCCTTGGAAACCCAAGGAAAGGTCGCTATGAGTCGGGTCCAACTCCACAGCAATGGCTGCTTGCCTTTACTATTAATAATCCACATAATAATAATCTTAAAAAAATAAACAAATATATGAAGAAATGCTTGTGATCTTTAGTCTTTAGAGAGATGCCAATCAAAACAACAATGAGATTTCATTTCAACCCAGGAATAATAGCAAAGTTTAACAAAACAGAAAATAAATGCTGGTGAGGGTGGAGAGATTGGAATTGTCATACACTGCTGGTGGAGTTGTAAAATGCTACAACTAACATGGCAAATGGTATGACACTTCATTAAAAAGTTGGAAAAAGAAATACTATTTGACCCATCAATCCCATTACTAGGAATATATGTTAAAGAGGTGAGACCTGGGACATGAATAGGTATGTGCTTCTCCATGTTCATCCCAGCACTATTTACAAAATCAAAGAGATGAAAACAACCTAAGTGCCCATTAACAGCTGAATGGATAACCAAACTATGATACATACACACAATGAAATAGTATGTAACATTAAAGAATAATGAAAAATCAGTGAATCATCTCATAATGTGGATTAATTTGAAGGACATTTTGCTGAGTGAAATAAGTGAATCACAGAAGAATGGATATTGTACGAGTCTATTATTGTAAAAAATCAAGGAAATGTTTACACAGGGAAGGAAAATTTCTTTGTTGGCTACCAGGGAGGGAAGAAGAAGGGAAGGGAGGAAAAATAGATGGATAATTAAGAGATACGTTTGATATGGGTGAAGGGATTTTAAAATAATAATAATATAAAAAAGCAAGGAAGAAGATTAGCCATTAGTTGATAGTTTTTGAAGCTAGGTTGTGGGCACATGGGGGTTCATTGTATTAGTCTGTTTCTGTGTGAAATGTTTTATAATACATTGTTTGAAATAAGAAAAAAAAAAAAAAAAAAAAGGCTGCTAAGCAACCACCATATGACAGACTGAAGACTCCTGAGCCAAGAGACCATAGTTTAGGGAAAAAAAAAAAAAAAAAAAAGCTTATCCAATCATTATTTTATTTCTTTGTTTTGACTTTAGCCAATCATAATGCGTAATTTAATGATAGGCGGTGCTCCAATGACTGTAAAGGGCATGTTGAAAGACTCTTACAATGAATCAGCACTTGTTAAAATTGTACAAAAAGCACTGTTAATTGTACTTTTTGGATTTGGATCTGTTTATAGCCATAGTGTGTACAGCCAATTTCCTAATATTCACTTTTTTTTTTCTGATATGTCACAATAAAAAAAAATCTCCTTAGCTGCAGAAAGCTTTGGTGAAAATCTATTCCACTACAACACTTCCCATGTTCAGCTGCCTAGAGTCATACGGCCAAGCAACAAGGCTGAACACACTCTGGAGCTTCAGTTAACCCTGTTGGGATCTGGATGGCAGCTTGAGGTTATAGTTCTCAGCCAGCACTATTGGGTGGTTGATCCAGTACAACAGAGGAAGCAAAGCTAGAAAAACCCCAAAAAAAGCATATCTAAAAATCTCAAAAAGGCAGATGCAGTTGAGAGACATTTAGCATATATTCAAACAGTCCTGTTGTTGTTGTTGTTGTTGTTGTTATGTGCCGTGGAGTTGGACCCGACTCATAGCGATCCCTCCTTGGGTTTCCAAGGCAGTATCACTATGGAAGTAGATTGCCCCATCTTCCTTCTGAGGAGTGGCTGGTGG
>NW_006921650.1:7429886-7432810 GCF_000298275.1 Orycteropus afer afer | reverse complement strand
TCACTACGGAAGTAGGATTGCCCAACCTTCCTTCCGAGGAGTGGCTGGTGTGTTTGAACCACCAGCCTTCTGGTGAGCAGTCAAGTGCCTTAGGCACTATGCTACCAGAGCTCCCAAATTAGGGTCATCGAAAGCACAGAATGAATGTGTTGTTGGTACCCAGTCCTTAGTCTGACCCTCGAAGCCCTCCAGGTTCTGCTCTCACCCCACCTCTCCAATCATGTCCATGTTTGGTTTGATATTTTCCAACTGTGTTGGTCTGCAATATATTATTGATTTATTGTGATTGCTCAAACAGGAATTATCTCCTCTCACGAAGTCCTAACACTTTTTATAATTCTTGTAGCACTTAATCAAATTTTGTATTTTACTATGAAATGTGTGTACAATTTGCCCTCCAGATGAGAAGGTAAGTTTCTGGCAGGAGCACCTAGAACATAATAAGTGCTAACTAAATATTGGAAGGAGGAAAGAAGGGAGAGAGGGGGTTGAATCTAATGAGTCTAGGTGCTAAGAGAGGGGAAATGGAAGGAGACAGAATTAGTACAGAGAGAGAGAAGAAAGAGGGAATTTAAACAGTGTGTTTACTAAGATAGATTTAATCAATTCTTCATGTCTGGTAATTTACATTTCAGGTTATTTAAAAGACTATATTAGTGTCACTTACCACGATTTTTAAAAACTCCTAGAAAGAGTGAAGAGAAAAATTAAGTTGTTGGTTGTGGTAAACAGTATATATGTTTAAAAACCAAGAAAATGTCCTTAAGATAAAAGAATATAAATTTGATGTATATTCCTAGAAAAGTACTGCAAACATCACTTTAATAGCTGTTTCAGAGGCTGTAAGAATTCATGTATCTGGAAGTCATTTATCCGGTGATCTCAGCTATTCCCCCATGTTACAAATTGAATTGTGTCCCCCGAGAATATGTATTGGAATCATAACCCCTATACCTATGGATGTAAGTTCTAATTTAATGTAATCTAATGCCATCTATACTACAATCTAATGTAATATAATTAATCAATCAGTCAAGGTCGTAGCAGAGTAGGGTGGATCCTAAACCTCATCATGTCTGGTTCTATAAAGACACATGCAAGCACCTACTGGGGAAAACAGATGCTGTGGAAGATTGTCAAGAACAAAGGAATGCCCAGGACTACTGACAAAGATGGAATTCACACTGCTGAGACCCTGATTTGGACTTTCAGACTCCAGAACTCTGAGAAAATAAAAGTCTATTCCTTAAAGCTACCTACTGTGGTATTTGTGTTATTTACAGAAGCACTGTTGTTGTTGTTGTTGTTATGTGCCGTCAAGTCAGACCTGACTCATAGCGACCCTTCCTTGGGTTTCCGAGGTAGTATCACTACGGAAGTAGATTGCCCCATCTTCCTTCCAAGGAGTGACAGGAGCACTAGCTAACTCAAAAACTAAACTCACTGTCATCAAGTTAATTCCAACTCATAGCAACTCCCATTGAGTTTCCAAGGCTATATATCTTCACAGAAGCAGACTGCCTCATCTTTCTTCCACACTAGCTAACTAAACCAAACCAAACAAACTCAATGACATCAAGTTGATTTCCATTCACAGCGACCTCTCCTTGGGTTTCAAGGCAGTATCTCTGTGGAAGTAGATTGCCCAGTCTTCCTTCTGAGGAATGGCTGGTGGATTTGAACCACCAGCCTTCTGCTTAGCAGTCAAATGCCTTAGGCACTATGCCACCAGAGCTCCCCTAGCTAACTAAGAGACCGCAGATAGTCAAGGGTCAAACAGAAGAAAAAGGCTACTGACAGAGATAATATAAAGTCAGCAGACAAAAGCTAATGTATTTTACATATAGACCCAAGGTTAGAAACCATTACCTCTCTTTGCACATATTTCTATCAAGAATGTATAGAAACCCTAAATAGGTATAAAACATCAGCCATATCTTACTAGGCATATCTTCAGGGAAGCTGCTTCTTGCAGAAGATGATTCATAAAAAAGGAAAACCTCCTAAATCCAGAAGAGCTAGCCATAGCTGGACAGATCATCTGAACTGCTTCAATGAACAACCATCATATATGCCCCCCCCAGCCAGGGGGATCAAGACAGAGCAAGGAGCAGCTGGCAGGGATCTGGGTAAGGGGAGGGTGGAGAGGTTTCAAAGAGCTAAGGGAGACAAACTTGTCTGTCAGTTTGTCATACTGTGGTGGAGTGTTGCTGTGAGGCTTGAGCCTATGCCACCAGTGTTTCAAATGCCAGTGGCATGGCACATGGTGCACAAGTTTCAGCATGCCTTGTAGACTGAGACAGACTAGGAAGAAGGAAGAGGCCATCCACTTCTCAAAGAATTGGCCAGGGAAAGCCTTATGAATAGCAGAGAAACATTGTCTGTTACATTAATGGACAACTTTATGAATAGCCTGGAAACATTGCCCAATATAGTGCCAGAAGACAAGCCCCTTAAGTAGGAAGATGCTCAAAATACGACTGGGAAAGAATTACCTCATCAGAGGAGAACGAACCTTAATGATATGGATAAAGCAAAGCTTTCAGGACCTCCATTTGCTGACATGGCACAAGCCAAACTGAGGAGAAACAGCTACAAACATCCATTAATAATCAGAACATTGAATGTATGGAGTATGAATCTAAAGATACTGAAAATTGTCAAAAATGAAATGGAACTCATAAAGATTGGTATCTTAGTCATTAGTGAGCTGAAATGGACAGGTTTGGGGCATTTTGAATCAGACAACCATATGATCTACCATTCCAGGAATGATGATTTGAAGAGGAATGGCGTGGCATTCATCATTGCAAAAGATGTTTCAAGATCTGTCCTGAAGTACAGTGCTGTCAGTAATAAAATAATATCCATATGCCTACAAGGAAGACCAGTTAATATGACTATTATTCAAATTTATGCACCAA
>NW_006921650.1:7404279-7419467 GCF_000298275.1 Orycteropus afer afer | reverse complement strand
CCATCTTCCTTCTGAGGAGTGGCTGGTGGGTTTGAACTGCCAGCCTTCTGGTTAGCAGTCAAGTGCCTTAGGCACTATGCTACCAGAGCTCCCTCAAACAGTCCTACATATCTCAATATCTCCCAAGGTCATCACTGCATAATAACAGCACAAACAACTGAAATTAAAATTGTTAAGTTTTGGTCTTGAATCCCTAGGATGGGGTAGGTATTTTTAATAAGTTTATTTAACTCAGTAGTAAATTAATAAATCATCAGTAAAAGTAATCTTTTACTGGGGTACTATGCTTAAGAGAGCAGAAAAGGGAATTATTATTAGAAAATTTGTAATAAATGTAATTAAAATGAAAATAACATTGGCACCTGAACAGTAAGCATTAGTTACTAAGAAAATTCACTTAAGATGTGGCACGACTGAAAAAAAAAAAAAAAAAAGACATGACTAAACTTATATGAAACAAGTTTTATTTGCTATCGCCTAGCCCAACTAAAACCATTAAGTTGGAACAATATGGTCTATAATTATTAGACCACACAATTATTGTGTGGGTGAACAATTGGGTAACAAATCCCTCTCTTGGCTCAGTGTCAGTGAGGTAGGTAAAAAACTAAGAAATTATGAGATCTGAGACAATATATATTAAAGTTCTTTGGAAAAGCACAAATAGTCCTTAATTTTCACCATTCCTGGAAACCAAATCATAAAGAGGATCATATTTCCCACTAGAAAAATGTAATAATTGGTGGTTGCATTCCTGATCAAGTACCAAGCATCAAGAAACCATAAATATGAATGACAACATGTCTTAACCATCAACTATAAACTCTCAAACTGTTTAAAACACTAGGTAATGCTTCAAGACTCAGGGAAAAAATAAGTAGAAATGTATTGCTTGTCCTAACCAAGAAATCTCTGTGGTCAAAAACAACAGTATAGAAGAATCAATGAATCGGTAAATATTTTTTGAGTAAAGCATTATGCTTGGTTCTAAAAGAAACCCAACAGATGATTCTTACTCTGAAGGAGTTGACAGTCTAGTCAGGAAGACATACATTTACATACGTAATGAAAATACAGTGAAATTTTAAGAACCAAACCTCAACAGAACTGCCTTGTTTTTCTGTCTCTCAAATTTTCCACCTTTGACAGGGTGCAGTATTACTATGTTTCTATTGATCTCTATTAGTGGAAAACATTTGAGTTTTCCTTCTCTAATAGGTTTCCTTCCACCTTACATGGGTTCCAGCTTTTGCAGATTTTACTGTATAGTGTAGAATGGTTTAAAACCAGGACAGGGATGACAATAGCACACAGCACTTCCTAAGTGCTTACTCTGTGGCTGGCACTGTTTTAAGTGCTTTATCTGAGTGAATTCATTTACTACTCACAACAAGCTTGAGAAAATGGAAGCACAGAGTGATTAGGAAATTCACTCAAAATCACATATCTAGTATGTGGCAGAGGCAAAGTTGCACAGCTTAGTTCCAGAACCTACATTCTTAAAACTATCTTATATTGCTTCTCCACAAAAAAAAGCCATATAAGTGAGTTTTCAGAAAGATCAATTTGAGTGAGTCCCTGAAGAGATTACTTTCAGAAGGTGGAGAAACTGAGATGGCTTTCTGGAAGAGTTGGAATTTCTGTTGGACCTATAAGAGTAAGTAGTTCTTGAATTCAAAGAAGCATCAGGGAGGACACTCTCAGTGAAAAGAGCACGAAGTCTCAGAGATAAGAAACTGTGAAGCACATCCAAACACATTACCCAAAATCCTTTTATTGATCTTTGTTCAGAAAATGGAGCATATTTCAAAGGTCCCTCACCCTCACCTGCCTTGCATCTCCTAAATTAGTGATTGCCATCCTTATCTACTTAGTACCTAAGAGAGAATTCAGAACATAATTCTAGACTCTTCACTTTCTGTTCGCATCACCCACCATCACCACATTCCAAGTCTCCTCCACTCTCCTCTCGATTTCCACTATCAATGCCTCAGTTCAAGCCCTTGTGATCTCCCCCCTTCACCATGCTTTACCCTCCTACCTTAAGTCCTCATCTCAACCCCCTCTAACCCAGTCCCTACATCAATGTCACAGTATCTTTCTAAAATATCAATCTGATCAATATGCTCCCTTACCTGTAGGATAAATCTGAATTTGTTATTGGGGCATAAAACTCCATTTGTGATCTAGCCTCTGCCTATCTTTCCAACCACATCTCATGCCATTTCCTAAGTACCAGCCACACTAAATTGCTTGTTCTCTGAAGGTAATGCTCTCTACAGACAGCTTTCTACCTTGAAAACCTCTTCTCCATTTACTCCTCCAACCCTCAGCCCCTAAATCTATTCTGAAAATTCCTGTCCTGGTAATACAGCCTACATTCTTCCTCTGGAATTCTTCCCCGAATCACCTAATGCAAATTAGCTATTCTTTTCTGGACTCCCACAGTGTGTTATTTGAACCTCTATTTTACCATTTTTCATATTATACTGTAATTGTTTTCACATGCCTCGTTATTCACCAGATGGAAAACTCCCAACGGACAGTGTCTTTAAGACTCTTCTTACTTGTACTTCCCAGTGCTCATTCCAGGTTTGATAAGTGAGTGAATGTTTTATTTGGGATCCTGAATGCATACCCAGCTCCAGCCTATCTTATCCACCCTGCTCTTTAATGGGAAGCTCATTACCTTCTCCATTATCTCTGTTCTTAAATCGAATTAAGATAGCAAGATAATTACATATTACTGTCATTACTTCTATCTTTGTGTTACCATTTTTAAAGCTGCAAGACAGAGAGGCAAATTTGAAATGTCTGAAAACTGGCTAATCCAGATTGAAGAAAAAGATTTATACATTAAATTTCAATGCAAGACATGCTGAACCCTCAAGAACTGGCAATGATATCTTCATCTCAGAGGCTCAGTTATAACATAAAATTGTTTGACACATGGTAATCCTACAATATAAATTTAGGTAGTGTGGTGCCTAAGGCACTTGACTGCTAACCAGAAGGCTGCCGGTTCAAACCCACCAGCCACTCCTCGGAAGAAGGGTTGGGCAATCTACTTCCATAGTGATACCGCCTCAGAAACCTCACTATGAGTCGGATCTGATTTGACAGCAGTGAGTTGGGATTTTTGGAGTTTGGCACCCTAGTTACTTTGATTTTTCCAGTGATTTTTCCTATGATACCTGCTTTTTGTTTGCTTCTCCTCCTGCCTGACTAATTTAAGAACAATTTACCGACATCCTAGGTTCAGCAGCTGCAAAACTCCATTTCCCTTCCTGCCCTATTCCTAAGGTTGCTCTTTCTCCTCTGCTGCAAACCCCACAGCTCCCAGAAACTCCCCTCCCCCAGGAGGGGAGTAGGACCTGAGCAGGCCCTACTTCTTATCTTACCCTAAAGCTCAATGATGAAGGGTCCTGCTTTGATGTTGGTAGCAGTGGTGTAGTACTAATGGGCTACTAACAGTAGTAGGAGTAATATTTATTGGACAATGCTATGTGTCAAACATTCTTCTAAGCAATTCTTATATAGATTATGACAATTAATTTTCAGAGCACTCCTTGAACTATTATGCTCATTTTACATATGAGGAAACCAAGGTTCAGAGAAGTTAAGTTTCCTGCCCAAGGTCACAAGCTAGTAAGTGAAAGAGACGAAACTCAAACCCACACCTGTCTGATTATAGCACAAAGAAGAAGGTACTTAGCAAAGCATGTAAGGAGCAGGTGTGGGAAGTTGTACCTCCCTTCCCCTACCTGGTAACAGCCTCTTCATCTTTTCTAGTCTTCTCACAACCTATTACCCCGCACTTTCCTAAATGTCCTGGCCACCCACCCAAATAAAACCCACTACCATTTAGTCAGTTCTGACTCATAGCAACCCTATAGAACACAGTAGAACTGCCCTCATATTTTCCTGAAAATTTTTACAGAAGCAGACTGCCTCATCTCTCTCCCGCAGAGTGGCTGGTAGGTTTGAACTGCCAGCTTTTTAGTTAACAGCCAAATGCTTTAACTACTACGCCACCAGAGCTCCTTTTCTGGCTATAGGTACTTTTATTGTGAAAACTGAAAGCAGTTAAGAAAAAAGACAGTTTGAAATTCTTGCACTACAGGAAAATATCTTCAACACAAATCCATCTTCACCCATCTATGCAAAATAAGAAAACTAGAGATAAAGACCTATACCTTTCATAAACATAAATATATTCCATTTGAGGAAATACCCTTTAACCTGAGATTATATCTGCTTTGGTGTTAAAAATGTAATCTCTTTGACAAAATGATAGTGGTAGGAGGTTGATGTAAATGCCTTTCCTTGGCAAAAAGTTGGTAAATGTGTCAGTCTACGTAAGTCACAGAAACCAACAAGCTCTCACCCTTGGAAATATGGAACAGGTCAATGAGAAGTGGCAAAGATGGAGATAAGTTTTTGGAATCTCATTTAGAATTCTGAGTATAATTTTTTGTATTGTTACTCATTGCTATTTTCTAGAACAGTGGTTTCCAAGCTTTTCCAGAAAGAAGAACACTCTTTGATTTAAAAAGAACTCTCGTACTGCTATATGGCAACAGTTGTAGTTGTAGCATTCAATTCTTGAGAAAATGTATATTGACAAATAGCTATTATGGACTTGGTATCATTTTTCAGGAGTCCCTGGGGGGTGAAAATGGTTAATGCACTTGGCTGCTACACGAAAAGCTGGTGGTTCCAGTACACCCAGAAGCACCCCAGAAGAAAGGCCTGGCAATCTCCTTCCAAGAAGTCAGCCACTGGAAATCCTGTGGAGCACAGCTCTAGTCCGACACACATGCAGTCACCCTGAGTCAGTCAACCCATTGGTGACTTTTTTGTTTAGGAGGTTTTTCATTTTGCAATGAATTTGTAGTAAGTTAATTACAACAGCAGTCACAGGTGTTAGAAGAACAGTGCACACTGTTACTAGTTTGCAGGCTCTGCTTAATGGACATAGAGATTTGTAGTTGCTTCACAGTAACTCTGAACCTCCCATGAGCCACCAATCGTAGTAGGAAAGCAGGAAAGTGGAAGTGGAAGCTGGAACTTGACTGTTGGGGAAACTGGAGAAGCAAGAGGCACCTGGCCCCAGCATGTGAAGGAGCAAAAGAAGTAAAGAAGCCGAGGCACTGGTCTGCTGGACCAGCGACTGCAAGGACTGTTACTGCGGCCCCTGCTCTTTCCTCTGTGACTCTATCTTTTCCCTTTGTCAGGAGCGAAGCCAGGCAGGCAGTGGTTTCCTCCCTCCCTCTGCTGTTACGGTTGAGTTGTCTAGTACATAGTAGTGCCTTTTAAAAGCACATGTGCCTGCACGCTCACAAAGACACACTCACAAAGACACACTCACAGCAAGTATGCACCACCAAAGTATTAAAAAACAGCACCAAAAAGATACTGCCCTGTACAATTAGGCAGTGTGTCCTCATCAACACCCGATTCCTGTTGCTTTTTCGGCTGATACCTTTTTCAGATCTTCAGTTTGTGCTCCCAGTTATATTTCTACCAAGTAAAGACATTAAAACAACAATATCCCATGACTGTCATTTTAAAATAACACTTTTAACACTAAACTCGACAGATTCTCAGATTAAGCATTCTTCAAATGGAATAAATTTATCTTTATGAAAACTGTAAGCCTGATTCATGGCATCTCCCAGCAAACTGCTGCTTTAAAAAAAAAAAAAAAAAAAAAAAGTGGCTTCCCACAACTTCAACACTTGGTTGGAGAACTAACTTGAAACCAACTCATGAGCTCTTCAGGGCCAACTGTGCCTTATTAGCCTGCCAGCCAGAGTGGAATCTATATCCTTCGTGTCTCAGTGAGCTAAGAGGCAGGAGAGATTTAAAGTAGCTCCTTTTCACAAAAAAAGAGACATCTTTGGCTTTTTTCCATTCATTCATCAGAGTTAACTGCTCCTTTTCTGACCTGCTCCTAGACGCTATATGTATAGTACTTCTCTTCTTGAACTTATAGTACTTGGTAGTCATGGGTTTATCTTCTCCATTGGAGTAAAAGTTCCTTGAGGACAAGGATTTTGTCCTCCTTGTCTTTACTTCCTTCGTGCCTAGCACACAGTAGGCCCTCAAAATGACTGTTGAACAGAACTAACCCATCACAGTAGAGAAATCAGCTCACTAAATAAATGAAAAAAATAAAGCTCAATGAACTGCTCAGCAGAATACTTTTCTTAATAACTTAAGATGGCAATCATTTCTGAAACATAGTAAAATTTTCTCTCTCATTTTCAGGAAATAATAGGTAAACAGATCCAATTCCTAAATCTCTCCTTTTTGCACTGAGATCCCAAACCAAAGAAATAGCTAGAAACCAGAGGATCCTAATAGGGTTGTTACCCTCCACTGAATACAGATAGCATGGAAGGTCACCAATCACAATGCCAGCTAGAGATTTGTTCATCATTAATTCCATGTGGAGTTAAGCTGTGTCTCATTCATTTTTGGAGGTCCCATTGTATAGCATATAATCAATGAACATATATTAAATTGATGAACAGATTAATTATTTTTGCAGAACTGTTATTGTCCAAGTTTCTGAGAATAAAACGATATCCTTAGTACTTTTGTTTTGAAGTGGTGTGCAGAAGAGGGAAGGCCATGAGAGGTGGGTGAGCTGATGGGTATATATGATGCTTGATGATCTTATCCAAAACAAAGACAGCACTTCCAGCCTGTCCTGTCTGTTCATGCCAGTTTCTCAAGACATCCTCAGGCAGGTTGATCATAGATGGTCTCCACTCAGTTACATGGATCCTGCACTTTCTCAGTCTGTAAAGTTTGAAACAGGAAGGATATACAAATTGTGAATTGTCTCTTGCCTCTCTCTCTCTTGTCTACTCTTTTCCCTGTTTTCTAGTCTCTCTGTTTATTCTATTGACTTATATATATTTTTCATTCAAATCCTAAAATTAAATACTGTGTCTGAGATATCCCAGGATGTATTTTAAATTCCCTATCATGTGCCAAGCACTATTCTAGGCACTAGATATACTGTGATGAAGGAAAAAGCAAAGTCATTCCTAATTTCATGGAGTTTATATTCTGGTGGGGGAGACAGATATATATGAAAGAAACAAAGAAAGGAAATAAATATATATGCAAAATTTCAGAGAGTGATAAACACTAGCAAGACAGAAAGGCAGGGTTGGTTTGTTGTTTGCCAATGAGTTGATTCCGGTTCATGGCAACCATATGTGTGTAAAAGGGATGATATTTTTGAAGTTGTCCCAGTGTTGAAAGAATATAATTCCTCTCCACCAAACTAACATTTGCTCAAGATGATTGTTGTTCCAAGAATCATCTTTGGCTATAATTGCCTGGAGAGGTAGTTTATATCAAAGCACAGTGACTTATACACAGATACTCTGTAAGTAATGGTTGCCTAATTAATTTTCATCTCATATTCACTTGTTGTTGTTGTTGCTGTTATGTGTCACTGAGTCAGACCTGACTCATAGCTACCCCTTCTTGGGTTTCCGAAGTGGTATCATTTCAAAGTAGATTGCCCAACCTTCCTTCCAAGGAATGGCTGGTGGGTTTGAACCGCCAGCCTCTGGTTAGCAGTCAAGTACCTTAGGCATTACACTCATATTCACTTAGAAGCTAGAAAAGCCACTGGATTTTCCTGAATGAATCTCTGATGGTTGCACAAGAAACTTATTCCTCATCAAAGATTTGCCCAAAGTACCAGAGATCACCTGACAATGTGTCTTACTTTCTTTCACCCTAAAGGCTCTTCACCAACTGGGATATTATTTGTTGACATCTGACATCTGTTGTTCATTTTTGAACACTAATCCCTGTGGTGTGTCCTTTGGGTGATCAAGCTAGCTCCTAAAGCTCACTATAAAATATTCAAGAAGATTTGGACTCTCCTATTTTTCCATTGACATTTTTACCCCTCCTTTGATTTAAACTTTATTTCTTTTTTTTTTTTTTCTTTGCTTCCCTTTTCACTATTTTACTTCTTTCTTCTGGTGGGTCTTTCCTCTGTGCCAGCCACATAGCCTTGGCCACATGCTCTCAAATTTATAAAACACACAAAATTGAGGCAAGTTACAATTTTAGGGAAAAAAAAAAAAAAAAGCCCATGTAGAAGCATTTTTTAATAGAAAATAAAACTTTTTAAAAGGTCAAATCTATTTTCCTAAGCAAAATATATTTTTCTTCTTTAGGGCCTATCAAAAATTGTACTTCAGAAACCTGTAATAAACTCTTAGGTAGTAAAAGCCCCTCCCTTATCACTGTTCTTTGAAGTTAGGAGTTTAAAGCAAGGATAATAAAAATAATCACACTTATATGTGTCCAACATCCTTCATTCCAAGGACTAAGAGCAACTTTCAAACAAATTAAACTCTACAACCACTTTTTCTCACAAATAAATATTATGATGATGAGATGGCAGCAAGGAGATGTTAATCTGCCAGATACACTGTAAAAGAAGCAGCTGTACTCAAGCTGAAATGAAAATGTCTGCATGAACCACTTCTATTATACTTTCCCCTCCCACTTCTTCCACCAGCCCCCTTCTCCATCTTCCAATTTACTCTGAAGTGGCTGATTTTTATATGAAAGGCCTTTCTCTTAGAATCACTTCAATAAGTGATTTGAGATTTTCAATTCCTGTGTTACTTGATATGAAACTCAATGCGGGGTTTCAAATCTACTTGTCATTGTCATCTTTCCAGATATTATGGTAGTTGTCTTTAACCTAAATATATATCCAAAAAAAATTGAATACATAAATGATTTTTAAATAGACAGATAATTTTGATATAGTGTATGAGAATCAAATCAAATAGTAATGAAAATCTTTCCCTGAATCTTTCCTCTTAGATTCATATTTTCTGATGCTCTGAAAATTCCAGGAGAAATTGTTCCTAGAGCAGAGGGCTCAAAAAGTAACTTATTCTCCACCTCTGGTGAGTTTCTTTACCCATAGAGCCCCGAGTAAGGCTCTTCCTAAATCTTCAAAATCCATAAAAGGAGCTTTGGTAGCATTGTGCCTAAGGCATTTGACTGTTAACCAGAAGGCTGGTGCTTCAAACCCACCAGCCACTCCTCAGAAGGAAGGTTGGGCAATCTACTTCCGTAGTGATAACACCTGGGAAACCTAAGGAGGGGTCACTGTGAGTCGGATCCTACTTGACAGCAGTAAGTGTAACCAATAAATTTGTCAAAGCCATATCCTTTTTTATGTATCTCCCCAGGACAGGCCAACTAAACTTCCATTTGCTCCACAATCTAAATATTGGGCAACCCAGGAATTCCAAAGAAGGTAAGTGGAAGGGTCAGAGAAGCAGTCCCACGTATTTGCCAGCTTCAGCTCTGGTGGCATAGTGCCTAAGGTTTGGCTTTTGGTATTTTATCTTTAAGCAAGGCATGTCTCCTCTGCAGGCTCAGGTTCTCTATTTGTAAAAGGTGGGCTATTGACTCCATCTCTAATTTCCTCTCTTGCTTGAAAGGTATAATTTATTCATTTCTTGGAAGTGTGTCCTGAAAGCAACAAGCAAGGTAATAGAAGGTAAGTGAGCCAGCCTATACACCCTTCAGCTCCATTTTCACTTGCAACTGGCCCACTCATTCTCCTTACACAAATCAGAACAGTAGGGTTACTCACATCTTGCAGGAAAAGTATTTATATCACCAAAAGAAAGGAAGTCTGGATACATAGTCTCTGTTGTTGTTGTTGTTATGTGCCGACGAGTCGGCCCCGACTCATAGCGACCCCTCCTTGGGTTTCCGAGGCAGTATCACTACTAGCTCCATAAAAATGAGCACATATACCAGCACGAACATCAAGTTAAGATTCTCCTACTATGGAGATCTGGTGTTCCAGGTTATTGGAGAGTGCTTCAAATTGGAAAAGGTGTAGGTTGCATTGTATCCCACCCCCATCGAGGAAAGGAACAGTTTTAGAAGGCATTTGATAGGTGAAGGGAATTAATTTAGGTGGCCAGAGCAAAGGGTTTCCATGTGGGCACGTGGTGAAGTTCTGTTCATAAAATACTTCCCAACAACCCTTCCCAAAAAGGAAGTACTGCCTCCAGGTCTGTTTGCGTACTGCTCCCTTCTGGTTTTCTCCTTAATGTGGAAAACCTGTATTTCTGATTATTTGCCAAATTTGGCGTGAACCAGAAGTGAGCAACACATTGCAATGGAGCTCTGCGTCGGGCAGCCGTGCAACCTGCAGCCCTTCATATCCAATGTGGCAACCACAGGAAAGAGTCTGAGCTCCTGGTTCCCTTCCACAAATCCTCTCCGCAGACCAATGCCGCAGGGCTAGCTCACTCAAGGCTTCCCATCTGCCACCTCGCACAGGCCTTTCTAAACTGCCTCGTCTCTTTGCTGTTTCCCAGCTTCATTCCCGCTGCAAATTTCATTCCATTAGCATGTTGAAGCCTCCTCCCAGATTATTAATCAAGATGTGAAATGAGATAAAATCTAATCCCCAATCTCCAGCTACCAATGCTGAAAGCCAGGCTCATTAAACATATCTATCAACAATGGATTACACCAGCCTTAGGCCTCAAATTGATTGGAAGTCAGGGGGAGGGGGGCCAAGCTTTTTAGTTGCACAATACATTCAAAAGGAGGAACTCCTTTTAAGGTGTGGCCAATTAAATCTGTTCAGAGATGACTATCGGCTATATCGTTTTAGTTTCTTTTTTCCACTTGTTAATGGCCGGCAAAGAGATGGGGGAACAGATGTGGAGCAGGGAACCAATCATTTGTGTACCGTGTGTGTGAAAAGCTGAAAATCATTATGAATAGGAGTAAAACAATATGCCATATTGGAAGCAAACCTAGAGAATTCCTGCATGGATTCAATCACTATTTCCTTGTGCCAAAAAGGGGAAAGAAAAAAAAAAAGTTGAATTCTGTTAAAGTGCTTAAAGTCACATTTCGCTAAGGTTCTTATCTATCATCCTGTCATTAGCATCTTCGCTACATCCCCATCATAATATACTTTGTATTTACATTGGGCTTTTCAAGTTCAAAGCACAAAGCAGACACATCAGGCAATTCATCACCTTGAGGGATCTGAGTTTGGTGGAATGTTTCCCAGCAAACACATTCCTAATGTGTCACTGGCGGATCCACTTGACAGGAGTGTTGCTGGCCCACGGTTTGATGTCATGTGTTGGCATTTTGTCAGATTTCAAATATACATTTTCACTTTCCAAGCTGACAGTCTTATTTTCTGAATCAAAGGAAAAATGATTTTAGTGATCTACAAGCATTAAGAATGGCTCTTCCCCACTTACGGTTTTCTTTGGTAGTAGCTACATTTTATACGCACTAAAAAAGAAAAAAAAAAAAGAAAGCTTGAGGAATGTAAATCCAATAAATACATTTTTTTTTTTTTCAATCAGAAAGTGAGCAATAGGGGGAAATTTTAAATCTGAGGAGATTTATAATGAGAAACAGATGTGGACGTGAAAGTGATTTGAAGTAACCAAAAGGCTCCAGATATCTTCCATGAATATGTTTTATAAACATTTAGCAGTGCAACAGATAGGCCAAATTTACCCAATTTCAAAACTTCACCTGTGTCCTCAAGTTAAGTTTGTTTTTCACTCCTTGAGATTACAAAAGAAAAAGGGGTTCTCCCCCATTTGAACTGTTAGTTAATGATTATTTATGATGGACAATGAAATGAGACATGTCTGTTTTGCTTTTCTATCCTGGTAGGTTTCATATTCTGCTTCCAGTTCCCATGCCCCCGTGCTGTTCTATTTGAATTTCCAATGCAGCAGAGGAAACAGCTTCTAAAATATTAAAATCCTGTTTTCATTGACTTTCTTTACGCTTTGTGGCCACATTTCTATTCAGATCTAGTTGCACAGCTTTTAACTTTTCCAAACGTAAATTTAAAGTTAGAGCAACTTCATGGTATCCTTAAGCGGATAGCTATCATAACAAGGGAGAGAGCAGTCAAAACTGCAGAGGAGCCAGGCCTATGCTAGAGCCTTAAAGAAGGCCAGGCTCTTCTTTAAAATGATTTTTATTTCACTTTTCAGACTGCTTTGAAACTGTTTCAAGCTACAACTACATTTTAAACAGAGGCTCATCTGGAGCAAGACACCAACCTTGTAAAAGTCTCCAAGAAACAAACTTGCCTGAGGTTGCCTTGTGTGGAAAATAAAATCTCAGCCATGTTCCCAGTCCTCACCCCAGGCTTTTTCTCTGTAGCCCTAGTCCTGGTTCCCTAAATCCCAACTCTACGCGGCAATCATTTTTATTGTGTATATTAAAACCGCGCTCTCTCTCTGAAGGCCAAGCAATATAGTCAAGGAAAGTGAAGCTGGCCTTTGTCTTTGAAGGAATCAAGTTCCAAAGGCACAACCCAGTCCCTGAAGAAACATGCTCCAAGTGAACCTTGGGGCCTCTGGAGTCTCTTCTAGGGATCTTGATTGCATTCCCTATGTAATAACTAAACTTCACTATAATATTACAGTTCTATTAATGTTGAGTCTCCGGGTAGTGCAAACAGTTAATGCTTTCGGCTGCTAATAAAAAGGGTGATGGTTTGAGACCACTCAAAGGCTTCCAAAGAAAGGCCTGGTGATATAATTAAAAAAAAAAAAAAAAAAACCATTGAAAATGCCATGGAGCACAGCTCTATTCTAACACACATGGGACTGCTATGAGTCAGAATCAACTTGATGGCAATTTTTTTTTTAATTAATGCCTGTATAGTATTTTGTAGTTCATATAAAGCATTTTCATATCTTCACAAGAGCCCTGTGACAGAAGTGGGCAGGTTTTGTCTTAACTACATTTTGTAGATGAGGAAACATTCATTCAAAGAGATTACATGAATTATCTAAGATCATCACGAAGATAATTAGCTGAGAAGCCAGGGTTCCAGTTCAGGTCTTTGAATTCCCAGTCCTTTTTTCCTTCCCCTATGCTATGTGTGTCCGTATATTTCCTCTCCTGAAAGCAGAGCTGTTCACCGAAGTTTTTTGTTTTCCTGGTGCCTCTCCTTCATCCCAAGTACAAGTGGGCCAAAAACGGTTTGGGGGATTCATTCAAACCATACTTATACTTCTTATGTAAACAGGTGGCTTATCTAAACTTTATCCCAACTCACTTCATTTGGTTATGTTAAATATGATTTTCAATTCAACAAATATTTCTGGAGCATCTAGTTAACCAGGTACGGTGTGCTAAGCTCTGAGGAAATAGTAATAAAAAAGACAGATTTCTAGACAGCCATCGAGAAGTTTACAATCTAAATTAAACACACAGTTACAGACTAATGTAACAAGTCTTACAAAAGAGGACACAAAGGATGTTGAACAGAAATGGTCATGGAAGGCTTCCTGGAGGAAGGGGCATCTAAACCAAACTGAAAAATGAGTAAGAGTTATCCAAGTAGAGTTGGAAGAAAAATATTTGAGGTAAATATATATTTTTTTCAGTCTCAGGCCACCATTCCTGTTCCTTTGAGCACTGGAACATGACTTCTAAAAAAGCTCTTACTGATTTTTCACTGATACCTGGCTACTCCTCAGAAGGAAGTTTGGGCAATCTACTTCCGTAGTGATACTGCCTCGGAAACCCAAGGAGGAGTCGCTATGAATCAGGTCCAACTCGACGGCACACAACAACAACAACAACCATAATAGAAATAGCACAAATGAGTGGCTTTAAAGAAATTTCTTTTCTTACAATTCCGGAGCCCAGAAGTGCTAACAATGCTTAGAATTCCTGGGCTTATAGATTCATCTACCTCAGTCATCAGATAGTATCCTTGTTCTCCCTGTTTGTGTTTCTGTGTCTATTCTGGTCTCAGACTCAGAAGTGATTAAGTTTAGGACCCAGCCTAAACCTCTTTCTAAACAGGATCCCATCTACAGGTACAGGGGTTAAGATTTCAATACATATTTTGAGGGACACAATGTAATCCGTAACAGGAAGTTTCAGGCCCACTATTGATCATCTCTGATAAGGGCCAACCCTAAGTAAAAAGAGCATGAATTGCGCTTTTCCCCAACTTCAGCCTCCGGAGTTTTATTTACCCCACTCACAGCCCTGAGGCTCCTCCAGACCTACCCAGATCAATCACGCTGAAACACAAACTTTTCTCTCGGCTGAGACCAAGCAAAGGGAAGGGAGAGGAACCATGTATGGTGATGTTAAATTGGTGGGGCGGGCAAACCTGTGTACAGAATCTTTGTCTTAGGATAAGAAACCCATGCCCTATAAACTTACCTGTTTCTAGGATTTTTTTTTTTTTTTTTCCTATTTCTTTTTTTACTCTAACATTCCTATGAGCATGTCCAGTGTGGATTGGCAAGGAGGATGGGAGAAACCATTTGTTGTGACAGCTACTGAAACTCCTCTGGAGCCTGGGAAACCCTAGGAGAGCTGAGACAGTGAGGAAAGTGGCCCAGAGTCTAACATGGTTGCTGGCCCATTGCCACATAGGGTCACATTGTACCAGCCCAGTACACCAGGCATGTTCCCATTCTCCTGAAACACAAGGCAGAACTGCCAGCATTGAGGCTCTTTTAGAAGTTTCAGAACACTGAGGAAAACACTAGCAGCAGGAAGGAAGGAGGGGTTTCCCAAGCATCACCTCACTTGATCTTTCCTCTTCTCCCTCCTTGCTTTTCACTGTAGAAAACTGTGTAGTCCCAATAGGCCAATAAACAAGTAACCATATGAGTTCTGAGGTAGACCAAACCTGAAACAGCAAGGTGAGGAAGAATGAAAACCTATCTGAGATTCTTAAATTCCACACAATACTTAGACAAATTACTGTCAGCTGTGAGCTCAAACAAACACATCTGAATCTTTCAGAGGGTACCTATAGTCTCCAGGGGGAAAAAAATCCAATTATCTTATCTTAGCAAGGCACAAAAGGCCCTTTCATGATTTGGCCTGTGTTTCACTTTCTAGTCCTATATGTCACCACTCTCCTCTCACTGCAATCCCACTACACTAAACTATATATAGTATTTACAGTTCCCTGAACCTACTGTGAGGAGCTCTAGTGGCGTAGTGGTTAAAGAATTCAGCTGCTAATCAGAAAGTTGGTGGTTTGAACCCACTAGCTGCTCCACTAGCTGCTCCACAAGGAGCTCTGGTAGCATAGTGGCTAAAGCACTTGATTGCTAACCAGAAGGCTGGTG
>NW_006921650.1:7398663-7404179 GCF_000298275.1 Orycteropus afer afer | reverse complement strand
CAATCCTACTTCCGTAGTGATACTGCCTCGGAAACCCAAGGAGGGGTCGCTATGAGTCGGGGCCGACTTGACGGCACATAACAACAACAACAACAGCTGCTCCACAGGAGAAAGATGAGGAAGTCTGCTTCCTTAAAGATTCACAGCCTTGGAAACCCTGTGGGACAGTCCTAGGTTTGGGTGTTTTGGTTTGAACCTACTATATTACTGTTAACCTGCTATAAAGAAATCCCAAATTACGGTTATTCAAAGTAGACTGTTCATTTCTATTTCACCAAATATTCCCGAAGGAGGCAGCCCACATCACTTCTGCTCATATTCCATACACCAGAACTAGTTCTAAAACTAGGTTGTGAAATAGACTAGCTGGGTGTCCATGTCCTTGGCTAAAACTTAGAGGCTCGGCTAAAACTTAGAGGCTCAGCTAAAACTTCATTTGTAAATGAAGGAGAGAAACACTTATATTGTTGTTGTTGTTGTTGTTATGTGCTGTCGAGGCAGACCCTACTCATAGCGACCCATCCTTGGGAGGCAGACCCTACTCATAGCGACCCATCCTTGGGTTTCTGAGGCAGTATCATATTAGGGAGAAAATTAACAATCTGTGTTTTCTTCCATATGCTGCTTCCCTTGTTCAGAATTGCCCCTTGCCTAGGTAATTCCCCACATCCTTAGGCCTTGGCTCCAACATCACCTTCTCTGAGATGCAAGCCCTTGTTCTGTACTCTGAAAGCATCTGTGTTTCTCCCTCTGTCCTAGCACTCATCCTTCTCTTACTGCAGTTGTCTGTCAACTTGTCAGCTTTCTTATCTACCATGAGTTCACAAGAGCAGGGACCATGTCTTTCAGTTTTACATTCACAGTGCCCGGACTAGTGCCTGGTTCAATCGGGCACCCTATAAATGATCATGGAAATAAAATATGGTAAGAGCAGAAATTATCTGCCAATTCCTAGCAGAGTGCTATTCCAGCTAATCTGGAAATTGTCTATATCATTTTTAAGAGTGATCACATTATTTCTTCATCAGTATCTCTATGACTGTGGTTTCTAATCTGGTCCCTATTCCACATTAATTCTGATGCCTTTGAAAAAGCAGAGTTGTTCGTTTTGTTTAAAAAAAGATATTGAAATAACAAGTAGCAAAATGTGTGTATTAAATTAATCTGGAAGTGGGCTACTTGCAATTTGGAATAGATTTTGCCACAAAAACATCCTATACATGGTTATTGGGCACCCAACCAGGTCACAAAAATCTATTCTATTCCTACTGGAACTAAACTCTAGGTCCTACCCTATGCAGAATAAAGGCATTTCTCTGGGGAATCTCACCTTCAAATGAGTTTGAGGTATCTTAGTTAAGGTTCCCTCAGAAGTAGAAGCGGAGGAAAGGATTTTGGTGCAAGTGGTTTATTTGGAAAGTATAGGGAATATAGGGAAGTGGAGAGTGATTCAGAGGGGGGAAAAAGGGCAACAAAGAGCACAGTATTAAACCAACTACAACAAACAGCAATTAACTAAAACTTAATCCTACAGGAAACTCTGGAAATGAAGTAAAACATAGGCTTCAGGATAATCCCACACGAGAGGTGAGGGAATTAGGGCATTTAGGGGTGCTGGAAGCATGTTGATCCCCTAACTCTCCTTTCAGGCAAGTAGCCATCCCTAGTTCCTGAAAACCAAAAACCCTCAGGCACAGAGATACAGATACTAGTAGTTAGAAGTCATCAGATGCGCATAGAAACTTCTGAGGGAAATGTCAAGCTGAAGACTAAAATTCAAAACCAAATCCATTGCCATCGAGTCAATTCCGACTTATAGCAACCCTACCCACCAGCCACTCCTCGGAAGGAAGTGATCCACCTCGGAAACCCAAGGAGGGGTCGCTATGAGTTAGGTCTGACTGAACAGCAAACAACAACATAGAACAGAGACCTCTGGTGGTGTGAGCTCTGGTGGTATACTGCCTAAGGCATTTGACTGCTAACCAAAAGGCTGGTGGTTCAAATCCACCAGCAGCTCCTTGGAAGGAAGATTGGGCCATCTACTTCTGTAATGATACTGCCGTGGAAACCCAAGGAGGGGTTGTTATGAGTCAGATCCGATTCGACGGCAGTGAGTTTGTTTTTTGACAGAGTAGAACTGACCCACAGAGTTTAGCCAACTAGGTGACACCTAACAACAACAACAAATCTTTATGAAAGCAGACTGCCTCATCTTTCTCCTAATAGAGTGGCTGGTGGGTTCGAACCACTGACCTTTTAGTTAGCAGCCAAATGCCTTAACTACTGAACCAGCAGAGCTCCTATTGAGGAATAGGAGAAAGGAAATGGTTTTCCTTATTAAATAGTTTGGTAATCCCTGAGGGACACAAACGGTTAAATGCTTCACTACTAACTGAAAAGTTGTAGGTTCAAGTCTACCCAGAGGCACCTCACAGGAAAGGCTTGGTGATCTCTTTCCAAAAACATTAGCCACTGAAAACCCTGTGGAGCACAGCTCTATTCTGATGCACATGGGCTCGCCACGAGTCAGAATCAACTCTACAGAAACTAATTTTTTGGAGGGTTTTTTTTTTTTTTTTTTTTTTGTATAGTTACCACACTGAAAACAAAGAGAACTGATCCCACCCCTAAAAACAAAAATACCTAAAAACTGAAAATAAAAGATTTGCATGCCCATCTCCTGGACCGAGCCCACCAGCCTGCTTGACATTAATGCTGTGTTTTTTCCTCTCCTGGCTTGCTCAGCACTCAAGTGAGACGGATGTAAGGAGGTTAGCCACCACAATTACAATAAAAGTAAACTTTTATTTAAAATAACATCTACATGGTCAATGAAGGGCAGGTTCCTCCCTCTTTCTTTTGTAAAAGTAGTTCCATTTCTGTGTTTTCCCGGTAGCAGTTGACACCCTACAGAAAGCTAAGACACCAGTTCATTAAAAGATCCAGGCATCAGGAGATCACCTACCTCCTGTCCTTTTGCAGCAACAGTAAAATCAATCTCTGCTGTTCAAATTGGGGTCTCCTATTACATTACAGTGCAGTGTTCCATGCAACAGCGAGGAAAACGCTAATGTTCATAGAGCAGAGGAAATTCTATAGTTGGGCATCTTGAAACAGGGAAGGTAAGTAGGCACCAGATCTCCACCTTGGGTAACTCAAGCCTCCCGTAGTGCCTCAGCGGAAGAGAGCCTTTCTCATGCCATCTGCCCTGCCAGAACCTTCGGCTGTTGTTACTTCTCTCTGTTTCACCAACAGAGGCTAAGACAACTTGTCCTATGGATAAACAAGCTAACAACTCAAAAATTTTCTCTCTAAACTGCTACCTTCATTGTAAATTGAACTAAAGAGCTACCAAGCAAAGAGTTTTTCTTGTTTGAATTTAACTACTTCCCAAGGAGGGGCGCTCCACTGAAAGGGTCACATGAGCTGGGAAGTGGTGGAGAAATTCAATCCTGATCAAAGGAAGCTCCTTCCCCAAGTATAAGCCCAGGGGTGTGTTCTCAACCAGAGCAGAAAACTTACATTGTGGTAATATTTAAGTACTGAAATTCATATAACCTGGGTGGCAATGCAGGAAATTCACATGAATAAAACCTCAAATATGGGTTCAATAATGAAGCACCTTAAAACAATGTTTGAACTATCTTGGGCTCATTTTTCTCTTAAAGAATCATTTAATACATCTAAACCAAAAAGCAACTTTTCTTTGTCATACAACAAGCAAAGAAGGCATTATGATTTCCCTCTCACACACATATTCACTTTTGAATATATTCTTTTCATGTATTATTGTAACATTCTCAAACTATGTTGATTTTTACTGATGCAATACCATTATGGGTTTTTTAAACTGTATTAAGGTATCATTTACATATCATGAAAGTCAACAATTTTAAGTGCACAAATGATATTTTTTAGTACATTTGCCAAGTTATACAACCAGCACCATAATCCACTTTTAGAACATTTTCACCCCCCCAATGAGATCCCTTACACCCATTTACAGTTAATCCCCTTTCCTGCCCCCTGGCCCAAGCAACCACTAATGTACTTTCTACCTCCATAGATTTGCTTTTTTGAAGTTTATGTAAATGGAATCAGACAATATGTGATCTCACATAGCTTCTTTCACATGACATAGTGTTTTTGAAGTTCATCTGTACTGTAGTATGTTTCAGTACCTCATTGCTGGAAAGGATTCCTTTGCGTGGATATACTACTTTTGTTTAATGCAGTCACCAGTTCATAAACATTTCAGTTGTTTTCACTTTTTGGCTGTTATGAATTATGCTGTTATGAACACTCATATGCAAGTCTTCACATGGACATATGTTTTTGAGTCTGAATCTTCAACTCATTTTAAAGCAGAGAAATGAAGGATTCAGCATATAGTTACAAGAAAAACAACCTCCTATTTAGATTTAAAATAAATTTACAGGTTGTGTTAGACTGGGTTCTCTAGAGAAACAAAACCAGTAAAAATTATATATGTATATATATATATATAAATTTATCTTAGGAAAATGGCTCACACACTTATAGAAGCTGGCAAGTCCGAAGTTCCTGGATCAAACGTCAACCTGGACACTTTTCCCGACTCTTGTAGCCACAGGGGCTGAGGAGCTCAAGGTTAGCAGGCATTACACAGGCTGTTGACTCCAATGAATGATGAATCCAAGATCTCCAGGCCGAATGGTGGATTGTTATCATGGACAGTTGTAGGCAGCACAACAGAATCCCGATCCACAGAAGAATGTCTCTTTTCCCAGGATGTCCATAGATATACTGGAAGGAGGCCACACCCCTAGGGAAACTCCCTTTCAACAGATTGGCTGCTCAAAACATAATCATCTGATCCCATCATGGGAATAACCACATCACAACAGCTTAAACCACACAGAATTGTGGTCCAGCCAAGTTGACATATAGCTCCAACTATCACAGTCCACCTCTTGTCAACTTGGCAGTTGTACACATCTTCTTAACCATATATAACCCTTAAATAAGGACAATTATAAAGTCATATTTGTGCCTAACATGATACGCTAACACACATACAACCAAAACACATTAACATTATTTACATTTCACAGTTCATAACAGAAGGAAACAAAAATATTTGATGCACATGTACAATGAAGAAATATAACAATCACAGTCCTCATTTCTGAAACTGGTCACATGGTCATAGCTGATATTCAGAATTACCTTCTTCCACCACCCATTCTGTATTTCCCTTGCCCTCAGCAAGCACCTTAGCTGGTCTTGGTTCTTTACCTGGTGGGGTGACCCAAACCTTCATTCCTGAAGGGTCTGAGCCATTAGCAGTCATATCAGAATTGGGTTGCTATAATTTTCCATTGACTTTAATCACAGGGTATGGTAGTACTAAGAGACATCCTAAAGAATCTCCTGTATTCCAGACATATTCTTCTTTACCTCCATTATGTAAAGCCAATCCAATTTCCCCTTGGTAATCAGGATCTATCATACTAGATAGTACAGTAATGCCC
>NW_006921650.1:7396349-7398156 GCF_000298275.1 Orycteropus afer afer | reverse complement strand
TGGGGAACATGGTAAGACCAGTGAATTCCATGAGCATAAGCCCACTGCCATACTTCATTTGCTGTGAATTGAGTCACTGATCCAAAGCAAAGCTGTGTGGGATACCATGATGGTTGATGGATAAGGCATTCTGTAAGTCCACAGATGGTAGTTTTGGTAGAAGCATTGCGTGCAGGGAAGGTGAATCCATATCCAGAATAAGTATCTATTCCAGTAGGAATAAAACGCTGTCCTTTCCATGATGGAAGTGGTCCAATGTAATCAACCTGCCACCAGGTTGCTGGCTGATCACCCTGAGGAATGGTTCCATATCGCGGACTCAGCATTGGTCTCTGCTGTTGGCAGATTGGGCACTCAGCAGTGGCAGTAGCCAAATCAGCCTTGGTAAACAGGAGTCCATGTTGCTGTGCCCATGCATAACCTCCATCCCTGCCACCATGGCCACTTTGTTCATGAGCCCCTTGAGCAATGACAGGAGTGTTGTTGTTGTTGTTATGTGCCATTGAGTCGGCCCCGACTCATAGCGACCCCTCCTTGGGTTTCCGAGGCAGTATCACTACGGAAGTAGGACTGCCCAACCTTCCTTCCGAGGAGTGGCTGGTGGGTTTGAACCGCCAGCTGTCTGGTTAGCAGGCAAGTGTCTTAGCCACTATGCTAGGGAAAAAGGACAGCTGGTTTCCACTGAATGTGTCATCGTATCCACCTGATTGTTAAAGCCCTCCTCTGCTGAGGTCACCTTTTGGTGGGCATTCACATGAGACACAAATACCTTTACTTCTTTGGCCCATTCAGAGAGATCTATCCACATACCTCTTCCCCATACATTCTTATCACCAATCTTCCAAACATGCTCCTTCCAAGTCCCAGACCATCCACCTAAGCCATTAGCCACAGCCCATGAATCCGTATATAATTGCACATCTGGCCATTTCTTATTCCATGCAAAGTGAACAGCCATATGCACGGCTCGTTCTGCCAATTGGGAGGATTTCCCTTCACCACTGTCCTTTAAGGAAGTCCCAGAAAGGGGCTGCAGTGCCACTGCTGTCCACTTTTGAGTGGTGCCTGCATATCATGCAGAACCATCTGTAAACCAGGCACGAGTTTTCTCTTCCTCAGTCAACTGATCATAAGGAATTCCCCATGAAGCCATAGGTGCAGAGTGGGGCAGGGAAGTTAATGTGACTGGAGTGGAGACCATAGGCATTTGGGCCACTTCCTCATGCAACTGACTTGTGCCTTCAGGTCCTGCTTGAGCCCAATGTCTGATATACCACTTCCATTTAATTATGGAGTGCTGCTGTGCACGTCCAACATTATGGCTCTGTGGGTCAGGCAACACCCAGTTTATGATGGGCAGCTCAGGCCTCATGGTGACTTGGTGGCCCATGGTTAGGTGTTCAGTCTCTACTAAAGCCCAGTAACAAGCCAAAAGCTGTTTCTCAAAAGGCAAGTAGTTATCTCCAGAGGATGGTAGGGCTTTGCTCCAAAACCCCAAGGGTCTGTGTTGCAATTCACCAATAGGGACCTTCCAAAGACTTCAAACAGCATCTCCATCCACTACAGACACTTCAAGCACCATTGTATCATATGGCCCAAGTGGCAGAGCAGCCTGCATGGCAGCCTGAACCTGTTGCAGAGCTTTCTGCTGTTCTGGGCCCCACTCAAAACTAGCACCTTTCCAAGTCACTTGATAAATAGGCCACAGCAACACACCCAAATGAGGGATATGTTGTCTCCAAAATCCAAAGAGGCCCACCAGACGTTGTGCCTCCTTTTTAGTTGTGGGAGAAGCCAGATACAGTAA
>NW_006921650.1:7394933-7395699 GCF_000298275.1 Orycteropus afer afer | reverse complement strand
TACTGTCATTCTCCAAGATCCATCTGTTTTTTGTACAGGCCAAATAGGTGAATTAAATGGGGATGTGGTGGGAATTACCACCCCTGCATCCTTCATGTCCTTGATGGTGGCAGTAATCTCTGCAACCCCTTCAGGGATGTGGTAGTGCTTTTGATTTACTATTTTTGTAGGTAGAGGCAGTTCTGATGGCTTGCACTTGGCTTTTCCTACCATAATAGCCCTTACTCCACATGTCAGAGACCCAATGTGGGAATTCTGCCAATTGCTCAGTGTATCTATTACAATTATGCATTCTGGCACTGGGGAAATCACTTCAGGATGGGTTCAGGGACCCACAAGGACCCACTGTGAGGTGCATTTTAGCTAAGACTCCATCAATAACTTGACCTCCATATATCCCCACTCTGACTGGTGGGCCACAATGATGCTTTGGGTCTCCTGAAATTAGTGTCAGTTCAGAGCCAGTGTCCAGTAATCCCTGAAAAGTCTGATTATTTCCTTTTCCCCAATGAACAGTCACCCCTCAGATCCCTTTGGAGAAGGCTGGGAGAAAGACTGACATTATAGATTTTTTGGCAATGTAGTAGGGTCCTTCCTCAAAGGGACCTGGCCTCCCCTTCATTCAAGGGACTCTGCAAACTGACTCAAGTCTGGGAATTGATTGAGAGGTCGTGACTCTGTATTCTGGTGATTCAATCTAGGCTGCTGTTCATGTGACCTAGAATTCTTCTGTCTATACAGATCAAGTAAATATTTAGTAGGCTTG
>NW_006921650.1:7392865-7394578 GCF_000298275.1 Orycteropus afer afer | reverse complement strand
TGGAGCTCCCTTCACAAATTTATTCCTCATGGTACTGGTGAAAGGCGTGTCTTCTGGACTCTCCATTTCTGGCTCTAGGGGTCTAATCTGATAAATCCATTCTAACAGGCCAATTTCCCTAAGCCTCTAGATACCTTCTACATCATACCAAGGCAGGTCTGGTACTTCAACTTGATTTAAGGTAGGCCACCGCATAATCCATGCTTCATTATGCCAACCAAATAAACTATTAGATCCTTTCCTAACCTCTCGAGCTGAAACATTGAATGAAGAATCCATACTTAGTGGGCCTAAATCAATAAACTCCAACTGATCCAATCTTACATTCCTTGTGCCATTATCCCACACCCTTAGTAGCCATTCCCATACATATTCTCCAGGTTTCTGTCTGTACATGTTAGCAAAATCAAGTAGGTCTTTTCAGGTATAGCGTATCACCTCCTCAGTCACACTTCATATTTCACCTTTTGGGGCTCACTTGTACTTAACTTTAGTTATAGGTCTAGCAGCAACAATAGGTGGTTGAGGCAGTTCCTGAGAACATTCAGGAATGTCTTCCATGGCCTCTGCCTCAGGCAATGACCCAGCAGGATCAGTTTGGCTAATCCCATCAAACTGAGGTGGAGGGGATAATGGTTTTACAGTAATCCATTCAAATGAGAGGGATTCAACAGAATTTACAGGCTCCATATCCTGATCTTCCTGACTATCTGTTCATATGTCCCCATTCCAGGTTTCAGGATCCCATTTTTTACCAATCAATGCCCTCACTTTAACATCAGACACCATTCTGGGTTGGCAATTTAATTGACGTTGTAATTCAGCCACCCTTACAGTAAGACTCTGTGTTTGGTTTTCAGCAATATCAGCTCTGTTACTAGAAGATATAAGGCATTCTTTCAGAGCACAACTGGATGCACTGAGATCTTTTATGTGGTGCTTAAGCCTAGACTCAGCAGCTCTGAGCTCATCTCGCTCTTTCACCCCTTTGTCTATTGTAAGTAGGACCAACCAACCAGCTTCCTTATACTCCTTATGCTGACAAAATTGCAGAAAAGTATCAAACATCCAATCACCTAGAGTGTCACTTTTCACAAGTATTTGATCTATTGGTGGTGCTATTTTGCATATTAATGTTGCCACCTCACACCACGGATTAGCAGGGACTTCTTTACCAAGAGAGACAGGGTCACTAGTGTCTTTAAGATTAATCAAACTGGAGAACTAATTTAGGAAGCCCATCCTTATGATTTTGTCTCTCTAGAACCACTCCGGTACCAAATGTGTACTCAGTTCTCTAGAGAAACAAAACCAGTAAAGCATATATATATATATGTATAGAGAGAGAAATTTATCTTAGGAAAATGGCTCACACACTTATTGAAGCTGTCAAGTCCAAAGTTCCTGGATCAAACATCAAGCTGGAGGCTTTCCCACATCAAGCTGGAGGCTTTTCCCAACTCTTGCAGCTGCAGGGGCTGAGGAGCTCAATGCTGGCAAGCAGTACACTGGCTGTTGACTCCAACGAATGACAAATCCAAGATCTCCAGGCTGAATGGTGGATTGTTCACTCACAGACAGTTGTAGGCAGCACAACAGAATCCTGATCCACAGAAGAATGTCTCTTTTCCCAGGATGTCCAAGCAGGCCACACCCCTAGGAAAACTCCCTTTCAACAGATTGGCTGCTCAAAACATAATCATCTGATCCCAT
>NW_006921650.1:7381427-7392420 GCF_000298275.1 Orycteropus afer afer | reverse complement strand
TATATATATATTCCTTCCAGTCTTATAGAATGTATATATATTTATATAGTTTACATCATACATATGCAGTGTTTTACCTTTTTTCAATGAAAATTTTGCATATAATTTAAAATTCCTTGTAAGAACTTCTTAATGGCGGCATAATATTTCATCATATGTGGAATACCATCTTTTAAAGAAACATTTCTTCATTGCTAGATATTTAGGTTAATTTATTCAGTATATATTTATTGATTGATTAGAATATGACAGAAACTGTACTAGTCACTAGTGATATAACAATGAGCACAACAAACAGGCATGACCACTGCCCTCATGGAACTTATAGCCTAAGTTATTTACAATACATCACAGTTACAAATAATAGCATTAAAATCTTCAAACATAAATCTGTATCTTCATTTTATATTACTTCCTATGACAAGACCTTAAAAGTTGAATTAATGGGTCAAAGGACCTGGATATTTTTGAGACTGTTGAAAATATGGCCAAGTTGCTTCCCAGAAAGGTCACACACGTTTGCATTCCTAAGGGAGGTATGTGAGAGCAGTCTTCTTGCCCATCCTTTGTCAATGCTGTATTTTTAACAAGCTTCCAGCTCCCTCAAAACTTCTATAAATGGACAGGAATATTTCCATATTAATAAAAGTCAACCCTTCTATCTCCCATTTTTAAATTTCTTACAACAAAGCCATGTTCATACCTAAAGGCTGATAATGAATCTACGGAAGATTTTGATGACTAACAAATCTTACATAATAAATGTTTCCCCAAATGCCTGTCCAGGTAGCAATTTACTTCCATAATAATTTTTTCCTCCTTTAAAGATACCACTTATATTTGACACCTCTAGCATGTTAAATAATTCAATATAAATTTCAAAATGTGCTGCTAGTTAGAATTGGAGTATTTAGGGGATCTCTAAGACTGAGTTTTGGAGGTAAGTTCTAGTTATCCAATCAACTGGACAAGTATCCAGAATAGATCTTTATGCTATCATATTGGTTCAGATATAATTTACAAAGCAGCCTAAGGTAATTTTTGTCTTCAGCTTCATAGGAGTTTCTCGAATATCCTGATTGAGCTTTCTTGTAATACTTTGGAATTGTCTTTAACTTCAGTTTGAAGCCCTAGCAAATCTCCAGAACTCTTTACCAAAACAATAACTACTTGCAATCATTAGCCATTAGAGAGATGCAAATCAAAAGTACAATGAGATACCATCTCACCCCTGCAAAAACGGTACTGATCAAAAGAAAAAACAGAAAACAACAAATGCTGATGAGGTTGTAGGGAGACTGGAATTTATGCACTGTCGGTGGGATTATAAAATGATACAATCACTCTGGAAAACAGTATGGTGCTTGCTCAAGAAGCTAGAAATAGAAATACCGTATGATCTAGCAATCCCACTCCTAGGTATAGATCTTAAAGAAATAAGAGCGATGACAAGAATAGATACATGTATACCCATGTCCATTGTAGCATTAATCACAATGCAAAAAAAAAAAAGGAAACAACCTAAATATCCATCAACGGATGAATGGATAAACAAAACATAGTATATACATACAATGGAATACTACATAAAGATAAAGAATAATGATAAGCCTGAAAAACATCTTATAACATGGATGAATTTGGAGGAGATTATGCTCAGTAAAATAAATCAATCACAAAAGGACAAATGTTGTATGATACTTTTTTTATAAAAAGTCAAGAATAGGTTTACACACAGAAAGCAACATTCTTCAATGGTTACGAGCAATGGGAGAATACTTAACTAGATAGCAGGCATGTGTTAATGCTGGTGAAAGGGAAGCAATATACAATATGGGGAAATCAATACAACACACCACGGTAAACAAAGACACTGAGCAGGACACAAGAATAAAGAACAACTACAGGAAACACCCCAACATACATAATTCTGCAACCACAGCAATAACAACCAAAAATATGTGCGTAGTTACATAGGTAGATATGTATGCTATATGGGTGTGGGAGGGCCTATGGGAACACACGTGTGTGCGTATATAGGTATAGTTTCAGACATCTGTATGTGCAACATATATAATAGAGCACATAGGGTGCACAGTTATGGAAACTTCTTACACATATCCAAACACCTTATGGGAGTGAGTTACCAGGCTTGAAGGCTAAGGACCATACTCTTGGGGGACATCTAGGTTGATTGGCATAATGTAGTTCATAAAGAAAATGTTCTACGTCCTAGTTTGGTAAGTAGCATCTGGGGTCTTAAAAGCTTGTGAGCAGCCATCTAAAATACAGATATCAGTCTCTTTCCATTTGGAGCAAAAGAGAGTGAAGGAAACCACAGATTAAAGGAAGCAGTTAGTCCACAGGACTAATGTCCCACACAAAGGACAGCTTCCTCTAGCCTGAGACCAAAAGAACTAGGTGGTGTCCGGCTACCACTACCAACCCTCTCACCAGGGACACAATAGAAGGTCCTGGTTACAGTAGGAAAAAAATGTACAACAAAACTCAAATTCATAAAATGGACTTACTGGACTGATAAAGCTGTAGACTTTTAACCTGGAACTGAAGTCACTCCTGGAGGTCACCTTTCAGCCAAATAATAGATTGGCCTATAAAATAAACAGTAATACCCATAAGAAATGTGCTCTTTGGAACAATCAACTGTACAAGACCAAACAGGCAATACTTGCCCAAAAGCAAAGTTGAGAAGGAAAAGAACAACAGAGAAACTGGAGGGATGGAAATGGGGAAGGCAGGGTAGAAATGAAGAGAGTGCTGACACATTGCAGGGACAGCAACCAACATCACAGAACAATCTGTGTATAAATCATTGAATGGCTAACTAATTGGCTGTGTAAACCTTCACCTAAAACAAAATGAAATGTTAAAAAAAAAAAAAAAAGAAGAATGTATGAGATGGAGAGATATAAGATACTATCCTACTCTCAATAGCAAAATTGTTTTAAACTCTAAAGGCAATGTCGGTGTGAACCACTGACCAGATATGGTAGTTAAGGTTATATGTCACCTTGGCTGGACCTGGTTTTGAGTGACTGGGCAGCTGGATGTAGTTATTCCCCATGGTGAGACTGGTAATCCACCCCATGGTGGAATCTACTGGAGCAGCTGAGTAGCTGCTTTAGGGATGTGGTCTGCTTCCAGTATATTAGAAGCAACTTTGAGGAAGGTCTCCACCTTTTTGGCATGCTTGAACATTACAGGTAGCCAGGTTGTTGTTAAGCAGCCTGCCATGCCCTGCAGATCTTGGGACTTCTTCTGGACTTGAATTAGTGCCTGTAGTGTTGTTTGGTAACATTGGAACTGTGCCTTTTTACTTGTGGACCTTGAGCTTGTCATCCTTGGCAGCCAGCAGCTGCCTGAGTGAAGAAAAGCCTCCAGCTTCAGTGGGCCAGGTGCAGGAGGCAGAGCTGAAGCCCAAGGTTGAGGGGCTTGCATCCAGCCCCTAGAGCCTGGCACTTTGAACTTGGACTTCTTGCCTCCTGAACTGTACGAGAATAAATCCTCACTTGTTTGAGCCATCCCATTTGTGGTATTTTCTGTTAGAGCAGCAAGAAGTAACCAAAACACCAGAGGTCTCTAAGAAGCCATGCAGTTCAAGAGTGATAGGAGCTTTTAAGCAATGTCCTCCTGTATAACTGGAAGACAGTGGAGAGCCAGCTATGAAACTAACATGGCAGGAAAGTCTCTGATGAGACACTATGAGAGGAATGAAGGGATGGGCACATCCACATGTGGAGTATGCATCTGCAAGAATTGTGTCATGGAGGCTAATGCCCAGAATGAGCTGAGACTCATACAATGTCCTGGATCAGAGTAAGGCTTTTTTAATATCACATTTAGCTCTATGAGGACTCCGCCTGCATGAAAGTGTCATCAGTAGCTGTGGTCCTTAAGGGAACCCTGGGTAAGGAAAAACCAAGGGAGCATGTGAGGAATCCGTTCCTAGCTTCTGTGATATTCTGTATCCATGGCTAGATTTGAATAAAGCAAATATTTTTTTCTTAGGTAAATAAATAACCAACATATGGGCATGGGGAAAAAAATTTCTTAAGGAGATTTTAAAGCAAATTCAAATGAATTACAGGCAGAGGAAACGAATACAAACATAATGAGTCATTCTGTGTCAGTATTTTAAAAAACAGAATACTGCCCCCCGTCCCCCACCCATTATAGAATCACAGTTTAAAGTTGAAAGAAAGTTCAGAAATCTCTAGCTCAATCTTTTTTACTTTACAGATAAAATCCATCAAAGGAGATGAAATGACAGTAGTATCATAGCAATACATGGAAGAGACACAACGTCAACCAAGGCCTTTGCTCCAAAGCAGAACATTAGTCACCATGCAACAATTCTGAGTTTCCAGCAAACTCTTAAAATGGTATTCTAGGAGCAAATGATTAAGTGCTCAACTACTAGCCAAAAGGTTGGCAGGTAGAACCCATGCAGAGGCACCTCTGAAGACAGGCCCAATCATCTTCTTTTGAAAGGTCACAGCCTTACAAACCCTGTGCACACAGGGTCTCCATGAGTCAGAATCAACTGGACTGCAACCAGCAACAACAACAACATAGCTAAAGGCAATGATAAGTAATAGTAGCTACCTTTCATTTGCTTTATTGTGCCAGGTTCTTTGCATATATTTTTCACTTAATCCTTACAGCCTCCTTGTGTATGTGGCAAGTGAAGAAAATAAACTAAAGAGCAATTAAGTGACTTGTTCAAGGTCACAGAGTTAGAAAGTAATACATACAAGGCTGTGCTATTTAAAGAGTGGTCTGTAGACTAACTTAATTAGAAATGCAAAATCTCAGGTCCCAACCAAGATCTGTTGGATCATAGTCTGCCCTTTAAAAATTCCTTCTGGTGATTCACATACAAATTAAAGCTTGAGAAGCGCTGGTAAGACCCACAACTTGTTTTTGTAACCACTTCACAATACTGCTTCAACCCTCTGAAACATCAAGAAAACTATTAAAAATAATTGTACAGACACCACACAAATTATTGTCTTAACAGCTTTTAAATACCAGCATTTATGTCTCAAACAAAAACTGCAAATGACCAATATGCAAAACCTGCAGAACAAGCAGTACCATCAAAGGTCATTTCCATTAATTCTCACAAGAACAAAACTTTATTCTACAAAAGTAAAGAGATTCTTATATTGTCATTAATGGGACCC
This sequence comes from Orycteropus afer afer, assembly GCF_000298275.1. Lineage (NCBI taxonomy): Eukaryota > Metazoa > Chordata > Mammalia > Tubulidentata > Orycteropodidae > Orycteropus > Orycteropus afer. The sequence goes on along the minus strand of NW_006921650.1, from coordinate 7,387,213 downwards.
TCACAAATATGTCAACACCAGGAACACCCGGTGCGTTTAGGGGGATGTCTCCATTCTCAATTCTCCATCTTGGTTTCCTCCCTCCAGATGGGAAGAAGGAGGTCAGAGACTCACATTTGACAAAAAAATTGAAAAGCCATAAACTGTTATTTCAGAGAGAAATTATCACAAATATATTATGTTGAGATGGTGTTCTCTTTAGGTAATAAGGACTAAAAAAAAACTGACAGCAATTTGGATACAAAAGTCCCAACCATTGCTCATTGGAACACATTCCAGTTAGTCTTCTAGCCATAAATTCTCCAAGAAAACAGCTTGATATTTTTGGATCTATAAACAAGACAAGGAATCTTGTTTCAGCACAGATAATAAGCAAAAATTATTTACCAGAACGTACAATGTAAAAGCTATGGGAGGTGAGGGAAGCACTAAAGTGTGCAATTAGTGTTACAAAGTTACATTAACACATAAATAATTTCAGTGGCAGGTCATAGGATTCACATGCATATTTTATCAAACTGTAAGAGATAATTTTTCAATCTGACCCTGATCCTTCTGTGTACTTTGAAGTCTGCAAATCAGCAGTATAGCCTATAAGTTTAAAGAAATTTAGAAAGAATTGTGAAGTTAAAAGACACTTTTGATGTTTGTTCTTTTTCTCCCATCACAAGGACATTCCATACAACCAAGGAAAAGTAAGTAGAAAATATTAATTCCCAAGAAATTTCCATAGCAGGCATATTCACTTAACCCTTTATGACCACTGCCTTGCATAGGCAGAAGGTTAACACAGTTCCTTAGTGTTCCAATAAATTTTGTATAAACCAGTGGCCTTTGAATCATTTCTAACTCAGTAATCCCATGTGTGTCAGAGTAGAACTTTCAATGGCTGGTTTTTCTGAAGTAGGTCACCAGGTCTTTGGATGTGCCTCTAGGTAGACTCCAACTTCCAATTGTTCAGTTAGCATCTGAGTGGGTGAACCATAGGTACTTAACAGAGAAAAAAGAAAGAGAGGGAAGAAAAAAAGAAGGAGGAAGGGAGGGAGGGAAAGAGAAAAAAGGAAGGGAGAGAAAGGAGGAAGGGAGGGAAAGAGGAGGGAGGGACAGGAGGAGGAGGAAGAAATATCTAAAACACTATTGTTAATTACTACAAAGAATTTCTCTTTTGCTGATTCTCACTATCAGAATGTGTCTATCTAGACCAATAGAAAATTCACTATGCCATAAAAATTAACTTTGTTATGCAAGATTTCTCCGGATTCCAAAGCATAGGCCAGCCACACAGCCAAGTTTTTTGGCAAATTTCTTTATTTCTATTTAAAGCCTTCTTATAAAAATCTGAGAGCCGGGAATAGGAGACAGAGACTAGGTCATTACAGAGTGGTAGAACTGTCAGAGATTTTCTGTTCCTTTTCCCAGCGGGAACCCTTGGCTCCAGGAACTTGAGTATGAATTACCTCTTCCCCACTGTGAACTTCAAGCATTCTGCTCACTCTTCCTCTGGAATGTTTCTGAGTGGCAACTAAGGGACATTATTCTGGGTTTCCCAAAGCTTAGAGAAGAACATACCAGCCAGCAAGGAGATAGATGCAGAAGGGAAGGGCTCACAGCTCCACTCAGTCCAGAATCTCTCTCCCCAACATAGATGACCCTCTGATATTGTTATGCCTTCTAATCATTATCACAAAAGCAGAGGGCAGAGGCTGAGAATATAACCAAGAGCTGCAGGGACTACATGAACGAACAGTTGGTTCTGTCAGACACAACAAAGAAGATGTTCAAGGAAAGTATGAAGGAAATTCATTGCCTGTTTCAATATTAGTACCTGACCCATAGCAAAAGCAATGTAAGGAAAAGTGGCAGATCTCAAAAAAATGTCAACAATGAAAATTGTTAGATGGAGAGTAGTGTGGTGGTACTGAGCATAGAATATGGAGCCGGCAGAACTGGACACAAATCCAGCTCTGCTTCTTACTAGCTTTATGCCACTGGCACTTTACCTAAACTCTGTGAATCCCCACTTCCTTGTCAGTAAAATGGGTAAAATAAAAGCTTCTTCACTGGATTGTTATGATGATTTAATAAAATAATGCTTATTATTGTGCCTGGGAGCTCTAGTAGCATAGTGCCTAAAGCACTTGACTGCTAACCAGAAGGTTGGCGGTTCAAACCCACGAACCACTCCTCGGAAGGAAGGTTGGGCAATCTACTTCCATAGTGATACTGCCTCGGAATCCAAGGAAGGGTCGCTATGAGTCAGATCTGACTTGACGGCACATAACAATAACAACTGTGCCTAGGCATAATAAGTATTCTAAAAACAGTGGTTAGTAATGAGGAGATCAATGTAAAACAACTATTTTGGAAGATGGCGATAAAGTCAGACACAAAGCTAAAGTGAGACAGTGACAAAGTCAGCTATACAGACAGACAAGACATAAAATTTATGATTATTTCCAATAAGGATTTGTTGTTGTTGTTACTCTGCCCAATCTTTACATAGATTGAATCTAATCAAGTGAATTAATGCAAATATAAAAATATTTCTAAACAACCATGCATTGATTCAAAATAAATTGTATACTTAAGTGGATATTTCTAAAGACTGTACATGTGTACTGTACTTTATGGAAAAATTAATTTTTAATAAAATTACTTTCTTGCTATTTCCTCACTGTTCTCTATTTTAACAGTGGAGTGGAAACAACATATCAATCTGAAACATTTTTTGGCAAAGGCTATTAATTATTGGGCAATCTACTTCTGTAGTGATAATGCCTCAGGAACCCAAGGAGGGGTCACCATGAGTTGGATCTGACTCGATGGCAATGAGTTTGGTTTTGGTTTTATTAAAATGCTGGTTATTGGAATTGAACAAATGAATACTAACTGGTGATTGCAATCACCTCTTAACAATTCACATGCTTTGTGCAGTAGCTATCTGAGCTTCTTTTCTCTGCTCTAGGCAATTCCATTCTCCTTCCACCCTTCCTGAATGAACCACAAAATTTCCCACTGTCCCCACCTCTACATCCACTTCTATAGCTTTGCGGCTTTGCCCTCCTTTGCTGCCTAATAAGGCTAGGCAATATTTTCATTCCTCACAGTCTAACACATGACACTTTAATTTTAAGGATAAAGAAACCATGAAATGAATTATTTTATTAGGCTTAGAGTAGTGTATACTATGGGAGTCATTCAATGGTGCAATTAACACACTCAGCTGCTAATTGAAAGGTTAAAGGTTCAAGTCCACCCAGAGGTGCCTCGGAAGAAAGAGTTTGTGATCTACTTCTGAAAAATCAGCCCGAGAACTCCCTGGAGCACAGTTCCACTCTGACACATGTGAGGTCACCATGAGTTGGAACCAACTCAATAGCAATTAGTTAACCGGTTAGTGTGTGCTGTGTTTTTTACAAAGTGGACTACCCACACTACATATAATATTAAAAAATGTTGTATGAAAGTCCTTTTTGAATTCATAAAGCTTTCCTTATATGACCAGAATCATCAAAAAAAAAAAAAAGTGTCGTATTTCTGAAATGTGAATTAAAGAACATTTCCTCTGTCTAGTCAGTAGTGTCCCCAACACCTGTCAGGCTTTTTTTTTTTTTTTTAAAAAAAAAAAAAGTCTGCATTAAAAAAAAGAAGAAGAAGAAGAAAGGAAGGAAGGAAGAAAAGGAAAGAAAGAAAGAGATCAGAATCGATGTTCCACATTGCCAAATAATTCTTTGTTTATCAGTGAGTGATGAAACAAAAATAACAAGTTGAAATGTGTGGATTTTTCATTCTTTACATTCTAGTGAATGTATCAAATAGCTAGTTTGAGGGAACACTGCTAGACAGGTAGAGACAAGTATTGATTTGGGTGAAGGGAAAGGTAATATACCAAAAGCAAGTGACCAATACAATAACATTAAGGAAAAGGAAGACACAGAGAGGTGCACAAGAGGTACAGAGGTTATCAGTGCTAACAAACATTAATCTATGGTTAAATAGATGGATAGACAGTCTGAGTGATTAGGTAGGTCTAAGCAGAAGGGAATATACCTATGATTAACATATAAGGTTGGCAGATGATATTTCTACATATGTTATTTTATGTGCTATAAGAATACCCATACGTACAATAGAGCTAACAAGGGGCAAAACAATGGTAACTTCTTAGCCACAGCCAACCACTCTGAGGGAGTGAGTAGTTGGACCTATGGGCTGGGAACCATGGTTGCAGGGGACATCAAGCTCAATTCGCATAAAATACTACACAAAAACATTGTTCTACATCCTACTTTGGTGAGTAGCAACTGGGCTCTTAAAAGCTGCAAGCAGCCATCTAGATGCAATAATGGGTCTTTCGTCCTCCAGAACAAAGAAAATGAAGAAAACCAAAGATGCATGGAAACAATTAGTCCAAGGCATAGTGGACAATGTGAACCTCAGTCTATATGACCATGAGACCAGAAGAACTAGATGATGCCTGGCTACCACTGTCAACCACTCAGAAAAGGATCAGTGCAAGAGATCTTGGATAGAGTGGGAGAATAGTATGGAACAAAACTCAAAATCATGAAAAAGACCGGGTTTACTGTCTGATAGAGCTTGGTGATACCCCTGAGACTATGGCCCCTAGTTACCTTTAGGTCTGGAGTTGAACTCACTCCCATGGCTTCCAGCCAAATAATAGACAGGCATATAGAATGAGCATTTACATCAGGTAGACACACTCCTTAGAACAATAAATCATGGAAGAACAGAAGTGTAGTATTTGCACAGGGAGATAATTCAGGCAGCAGGAATCCATAGGAAAGAAGGAGATGGGGAAGAAGTAACTACAGGGAGGAAATGGGAAGAGAGATGTTACATTGTGGGGAATTCAGTCAATATCATGAAACAAGATATGTATGAACTACTGTATGCAAAATGAATTTGCTCTGTAAGCTTTCACCCAAATCACAATAAAAATTAAAAAAGAAAAAAAAACGTTTAATTTAGAGGGCTGTTCCACTTGAGTTCTCAAAAATTAAGAAAAGAATGATGCTTATTCATTGCTTTCATGTATTTGCCAAAATAGAGGGAAAGGACAGAGTTCCGGTAAGATAGTGGAATAGGCAGAAAGACTGCACAGACTCTTTTCAACAAAGAACAGGAGAACCAATTAACACAGATACAGAAGATAATCCTAGACCCCTGAACTCTGAAGAAAAGGATATAGAAGTGGACTAAACTCCAACTAGCAGAAGAATTTACATGAAAACACCAAAAAAGGAGACATAAGGAGCTACGATCTGGCAGAGATCCTGATGGCATAGACAGCTTGGGTATTGCTGAGTGGTAGTAGGACCTAAGAATTAACCTAAAAATCAGCCTTGCTAACCAGGGACTGCACAGAGGACTGCTCTAGTGGCTGGTGAATAAAAGGGGAACCAGCAAAGAGGAAGGCTGGCTGAGCTATAGACTTTTGACTGTCCAGAGGTTGCAGCCATTTTGCATGTTTACAAGAGGTTTGATCATTTTGGATATTTAAAGCAATAGTGTTCTCCCAGATCCAAAGACTTAAGAACAGACTCCACTTGCTGGGAACCACAAGAACATTCCAGATGGTGACGACTGGAAAGGTGCAACATTCCCCTTGTTACTCTTACCCACACCCTGTTGGTGAATGGAGGTGTGGCTATCCCTCACTCCCACCCACCTTCTAGACTGGCAGGAATTCCATCCCATTCTGTGTGCTCAGATGGAGCCTGGGTGCCCTGCCCTGCCCTGCATGATTTTTATTGTTTTTTTTT
>NW_006921650.1:7357052-7381327 GCF_000298275.1 Orycteropus afer afer | reverse complement strand
GTTTGTTTGTTCTTGTCTGTTTTACAATTATTATTATTATTGTCCTTTTTATTATTATTCTTTATTCTTCCCTTCCCAGGTTCTATTTTTCAGCTTTTTCTCTTTTCCCTGTTCCTGGTCCTTTTTCTTTTTTCTTGTGGCTAACCCTATTCCTTGCTTTTCTTTTTGCATTTTTCCCACTTTTTTCTTCATTATTCTCTTACTCTACCTTTTTTCTCTTATTGCCTTCTCCCAAGATATTGTGGGGGTTTTTTTCTTCTTCTTCTTCTTCTTTTTTCTTTTTTTGGCTATTGTTCCTGTGTGATTATACAGTGTGTTTTTGTCCATTTGTTTTTACTTTTTTGATGGTTATTCAATTGTCATTTTTGTCCAACTGAGTGGGAGACAGCAATAGTCCCCATAGGACATAACTACACCCACACTCCCTGCAGCTTCACTTTCTGAGTGAGAGCCACCACTTCCTTCTCTACCAATAGGCCAACAACAAACAACCACCAAGAAGAGCCTGACTTACCCTTAGCTGCTCTGCACAAACAGTTAACAGATATCTAAATATAACAACATTGCAATGTCTCAGTGACAACAGACTACCACAGTCCACACAAAGAACCAAGATAAAGTGGAGCAGGATCCAGACCCAGAACACATCCCTGAGGAAGAAGCAGCATTGGAACTCCCTGAGAAGGAATTCAAAAGAATTATATTTATGTATCTTCAAAGGTTTGAGAGACAGACCAAAGAAAACAGAAAAAACCTTAGAAGAATTTTGGAAGAAAATACAAGAACAAAATGACAAAATAAATGAAAAATTAGTAATGATACAAAATCTACACACAGAAACCCAGAAGATTAATACTAAATTGTCAGAAATAGATAACACATTGAAAGGGCAAAGGAGTAGAATTGATGCAATGGAAGACAGGATTAATGAGATTGAAGACAAATATCTGAATACTTCTTTGGAAAAGGATCAATCAGAAAACACATCAAAACAAAATGAAGAAAGCCTAAGGTTCATGTGGGATACCATCAAAAGGAATAACCCTACGTGTCATTGGAATTCCAGAACAGGAAGAGAAAAATAAAACCACTGAGAAAATTGTCCAAGATTTGTTGGAGGAGAACTTTCCTGATATGATGAAAGATGAGAATATATCCATTCAAGAAGTCCAATGAACCCCAAACAGGATAGACCCCAAAAGAAAATCACTAAGACATATTATTGTCACCAAAACCAAAGACAAAGACAGAATCCTGAAAGCAGCACAGGAAAAACAAAACATTACTTACAAAGGACAACCAGTAAGAATTCAGCAGAAACCTTGCAAGCAAGAAGGCAATGGGATGGTATATATAAAACCCTTAAAGAGAAAAATCTCCAACCAAAATGGAAGGAAAGGTCCATGTTCATCAAAAAACTAAATTCTCCCTTTTAAGGGGAAGATAATGCTAATCATAATCAGCAAGTTATAAAACTAATTAGAGAATTTGAAATTACCTAAAGAAGTCCTCTAGGATTCAATAAAGGAACACTACTTAATTTGAACATTCACCCAGTTATGTTTAAAAAGTTATCATAAAAGCAAACAATAAAAAAAAAAAAAAAACATTACCATCAAGTCAATTCCAACTCATAGTGACCCTATAGGACAGAGCAGAACTGTCCCAAAGAGTCTCCTAAGTTGTAGTCTTTGCAGAAGCAAATCGCCAGTCTTTTATCCCACACAGTGGCTAGTGTGTTTGAACTGCTGACCTTTCACTTAGCAACCTAGCACTTAACCACCATGCCACCAGGACTCCTTAGAGAGTCCATATCAAGTTTAAAAGTTACCTGCTATGTCTCATTTTCTAAGATTTTTTTTAATCATAAATAGTTGTTTTATTTAATCATAAATAGTTGTTAAACATTATCAATGCCTTCTGTACCTATTGCTTATAGAAGGAGCTCTGGTAACACAGTGCCTAAGGCATTTGACTGCTAACTAGAAGGTTGGTGGTTCAAACCCACCAGCTGCTTCACAGGAAGACGAGGCAGTTTAGTTCTGTAAAGATTTGCTACCTTAGAAACCCAATGGGTGTTGCTATGAGTTGGAATCAACTTGATGGTAGTGGGTTTGGTTTGGGGATTATTGCTTATACAGTATGCCCTTTATTTCAAGTTTCAAGTTATCATAGTCCCTTTTTGTGTTTTCTTCTTGGCCACCTTCCATTGAACAGGTCAAAAATCCTTCCACCTAAACAAGTAGAGGAGTCCTGATGGTACAGTGGTTAAGTGCTTGGCAACTAATTGAGAGGCCATTTGAATCTACCAGCACCTCCATGCAAGAAAGATGTGGCAATCTTCTTCCTTAAAGATTGTGATAGTTGGAGCTGTGTGTCAACTTTGCTGGACCACAATCCAGTGTGGCTCAAGAAGTTGTGATGTGGTTATTCCCATGATGGGATCAGATGTATACAGTTTGAGCAGCCAATCCATTGAAAGGGAGTTTCTCTAGGGGTGTGGACTGCTTCCAGTATATTTATGGAAATCCTGGGAAAAGAGACACTCTTCGGTGGATCAGGATTCTGTTGTGCTGCCTACAACTGTCCATGAGTGAACAATCCACCATTCGGCCTGGAGATTTTGGATTCATCATTCATTGGAGTCAACAGCCAGTATACTGCCTGCTAACCTTGAGCTCCTCAGCCCCTGGAGCTGTGTGAGTTGGGAAAATCCTCCTGCTTGATGTTTGCTCCAAGAACTTCAGACTTGCCAGCTTCTGTAAGTGTGTGAGCCATTTTCCTAAGATAAATTTCTCTTTCTGTCTATATATAAGCTTTACTGATTTTGTTTATCTGGAGAACCCAGTCTAACACATTCGGTACCAAGAGTAGTTCTATAGAGACAAAATCATAAGGATGGGCTTCCTAAATTGGTTCTCCAATTTGATTAATCATAAAGGCACTGATGACCCTGCCTCCATTAATGAACAGGCCCTGCTAACCCATGGCATGAGGTGGCAACATTAATATGCAAAATAGCACCACCAATAGATCAAGTACTTACGAGAAGTGAGGCTCTAGGTGATGGCATATTTGATACTTTTCTGCAATTTTGTCAGCATGAGGAGTATAATGAAGCTGGTTGGTTGGTCCTACTTACACTAGACAAAGTGGTAAAAGAGCAAGATGAGCTCAGGGCTGCTGAGTCATGGCTTAAGCACTGAATAAAAGACCTCAGTGTTTCCAGATGTGCTCTGAAAGAAAGCTTTATTTCTTCTACTAACAGAGCTGATATTGCTGAAAAACAAACCCAGAGTCTTATTGTAAGGGTAGCTGAATTACAATGCCGATTAAATTACCAACCCAGAATGGCATCTGAAGTTAAAGTGAGGGCATTGATTGGGAAAAAGTGAGTGGTGGAAGAAGGTAGTTCTGAAGATCAGCTACGACCATGGGACCCGTGGCAGAAATGAGGACTGTGATTGTTATATTTCTTCATTGTATATGTGCATCAAATATTTTTGTTTCCTTCTGTTATGAACCGTGAAATGTAAATAAAGTTAATGTGTTTTGGTTGTACGTATGTTAGCGTATCATGTTAGGCACAAATATGACTTTATAATTGTCCTTATGTAGAGATTATATATGGTGAAGAAGATGTGTACAACTGCCAAGTTGACAAGGGGTGTACTGTGATAGTTGGAGCTGTGTGTCAACTTGGCCAGACCACAATTCTGTGTGGTTTAAGCAGTTGTGATGTGGTTATTCCCATGATAGGATCAGATGTGTATGTTTTGAGCAGCCAATCCATTGCAAAGCAGTTTCCCTAGGGGTGTGGCCTGCTTCCAGTATATTTATGGACATCCCGGGAAAAGAGACACTCTTCTGTGGATCAGGATTCTGTTGTGCTGCCTACAACTGTCCGTGAGTGAACAATCCACCATTCAGCCTGGAGATCTTGGAGTCGTCATTTGTTGGAGTTAACAGCCAGCATACTGCCTGCTAACCTTGAGCTCCTCAGCCCCTGAAGCTGCGTAATTTGGGAAAAGCCTCCAGCTTGACGTTCGATCTGAGAACTTTGGACTTGCCAGTTTCAATAAGTGTGTAAGCCATTTTCCTAAGATAAATTTCTCTTTCTCTCTGTATATAAGCTTTACTGGTTTTGTTTCTCTAGAGAACTCAGTCTAACACAAAGATTTACAATCTTGGAAACCCCATGAGGCAGTTCTACTCTGTCTTAAAGCATCACTATGGGTTTGGGTTTGGTTTAAACAAGTCAGGTACCTTAGACACCTCTCTCTGTCCCAACGCAACCTCTACAGTGATGATTTCATCTATTAATTCTGGTTACTTATAAATATGTTAGGAGTTCTGGTAGCGTAGTGTCTAAGGCACTTGACTGCTAACCAGAAGGCTGGTGGTTCGAACCCACCAGCCACTCCTCGGAAGGAAGATGGGGCAATTTACTTCCGTAGTGATACTGCCTTGGAAATCCAAGGAAGGGTCTCTATGAGTCAGGTCCGACTTGACGGCACATAACAACAACATAAATATGTTATCTTCTTTCCTTCCTTTTTCCTTCTGTTACTGTTCTTGTAGGCAATATAAACTTTACTGGATTATTTATGTATCTTTGCTTCTTAAATCCCATTGCATCACCCTTAATTTGTTTTTCTTCTCAAAAGTGATTCTATAGAAGGTCTTTGTGAAATAAATTTCCTGAGGATTTGAGAGCTCAAAAATACTTTTCTTTCACCCTCAAATTTAAATTATGGTACAGCACTATAAAATAGTATCAGTTTAAATCCTTTTCCTTAACACTTTTTAAAATACAATTCCATTGCCTTCTTGCTTCTACTGAGAAGTCTAGAATCAATCTGATTCCTATTCCTTTGTAAGTAATCTGCTTTTTCTTTCTAGGAAATTTTAGATTTTTTATTTTCTTTTTGCCTTTGATCTTAAATTTTATTCAGTGTTTCATGATGTGGTCTCTTTCTTATATATCTTATTTGTATCACAAACTGTGACGTGTCTGAGATTTTACCATATTTACAAGATAACAGGTTAGCCTGCCACAGTTTCATAGATGCTAGCAGAAGACATGAGACTTCTATTCCAAAGATGAGGGATAGTTTATTACTCATAGCAATAGCAGTTGCCAGAGTGTCAATAATTTCATGACAATTTTTCAAGTCCCACTTTCCACCAGATAACACAAGGACAAATAGGTGACATCTACACAGAGAGTAGGTTGTATTACAGGAGAGGAACCTTGAACTTGAGGAATCTGACTATCTTATAATGGGCTATAAGCATGCTTACCATTTTCTACAGAAAGAAACACTTGTTTTATTATACAGGACAGTCAATATGTCTACCCTTTGCTCCAAAAGGAATACACTATCTCTATTTCCCAAGGTTACAAAACAAGCCTGTCCTTTGCTCCAGAGAAAGACTCTAAAAGCTAGTCTCTATGCAAACATCCTAAAAGAGTCATTCAAGAACAAAGAGTAATCAGCCTCACTCACAAGACATGCAGAAATGAAAGAGACTCATAGAGAATTGTCCTCCAATAGTCCTTTCCATTGGAGGTCTTTCATCTTTCTTCAATTATGTTAAGTTCTCAATGATTTCCTCAAATGAATTTTCTTCTCTGAATTTAATTTTTCTGTTCTTCTGAGACTCCTAACTAACTTCTATATAATATAATGTCTGTATTAACTTTCCTCTTTCTCTGAATATCTATATCTCTTCCTAATGCTTTTTGGAAGAGTTTGTCAACTTGATATTTTAGTTTACTAGTCTGGTGTATTCTTCTTTCCATTTCTGAGTATTTTATTCTAATTGTTATGATTTTAAAGTTTAATATCTCCTACTTGTTCTTCTTCATAAATGCCTGTTCCTACTTGATTCTACAGGAATCACATTGCCTACATCTGTGGCAAGAGGCAATGGAGAAGTTCAATATCGTTGGCCAAAACAAGGCCAGGAGCTGATTGTGTAATGAACAACTGCTCATAAGCACATTCAAGTTGAAGTTGAAGATGAAGACAATTAAAACAAATCCATGAGAGCCAAAACATGATCTTGAAACTATCCCTCCTGAATTTAGAGACCATTTAAAGAATAGATTTGGTGCATTGAACACTAATGATTGAAAAAAGGGGAATTGTGGGATGACATCAAGAACATCATCCAAAATAATGGAAGTTGTTGTTAGGTACCATCGAGTCATCTCTGACTCATAGCGACCCTGTGCACAGCAGAATGAAACACTGCCTTGTCCCATACCAGCTCCACAATCCTTGCTATACTCAAGCCCATCACCACAGCCACTGTGTCAATCTATCTTGTTGAGGGCCTTCCCCTCTTTCGTTGACCCTCCACCTTTCCAAGCCCTTCTCCAGGGAGTGATCCTTTCTGATAACATGACCGAAGTAGGTAAGATGAGCTCTAGCCATTCTCACTTCCAAGGAGCATTCCGGCTGCACTTCCTCCAGGACATATTTGTTAGTTCTTTTAGCAGTCAATGGTACTTTCAGCATTCTTTACCAACAGCACAACTCGAAAGCATCCACTCTTCTTCAGTCTTCTTTATTCATTGTCCAGTTCCTACATGCATATGAGGCAAATGAAAGTACCATCGCTTGTGTCAGGCACACTTTAGTCCTCAAGGAGACATCTTTGCTCTTCAGTACTTGAAAGAGGTCCTTTGCAGCCACTTTTCCCAGTGCTATACATTGACTGATGTTCTGACTGCTGCTTTCATTGGCAGAGCTTGTAGAACCAAGCATTATGAAGTCTTTGACAACTTCAATCTTTTCTCCATTTATCATGACGTTGCTTATAGGTCCAGTTGTGATGACTTTTGTTTCCTTTATATTGAGATGTAATCCATACTGAAGACTGTAGTCTTCAATCTACATCAGTAAGTGCTTCAAGTCACCCTCACTTTCAGCAAGCAAAGTTGTGTCATCAGCATATCGCAGGTCATTAATGGTTCTTCCTCCAATCCAGATGCCACATTCTTCTACATATACTCCAGCTTCTCAGGTTATTTGCACAGCATACAGATTAAATAAGTATGGTGAAAGGATACAACACTGATGCACTCCCTTCTTGATTTTAAACTATGCAGTGTCCCCTTGTTCTGTTCAAATGACAGCCTCCTAGTCTATGTACAGGTTCCTTATGAGTACAATTAAGTGTGCTGGAATTCCCATTCTTTTCAATGTTATCCATAATTTCTTACGATCCACACAATCAAATGCTTTTGCATAGACAATAAGTAAACACCTTTCTGGTATTCATTACTTTGAGCCAAGATCCATCTGACATCAGCAATGATATCCCTTGTTCCACATCCTCTTCTGAATCCAACTTGTATTTATGGAAGCTCTCTGTCAGTATATTGCTGCAACCACAGCCAAGAGTGCCTCCAGTGTGGCATCCTTTTGTTGAAACATCTCAATGGGTATTCCATCAATTCCTGGAGCCTTGTTTTTTGCCACTTCCTTCAATGCAGCTTCAACTTCTTCCTTAAGTACCATTGGTTCTTGATCATATGCCACCTCCTGAAATGAATGAAGATCAACCTTCTTTTTGGTACAGTGACTCTGTGCATTCCCTCCATTTTCTTTTGATGCTTCCTGTATCATTCAATATTTTGCCGACAGAAACTTTCAATACTGCAACTCAAGGCTTAAATTTTTTCTTCAGTTCTTTCAACCTGAGAAATGCTGAGCATGCTCTTTTGGTTTTCTAATTCCAGGTCTTTGCACATTTCATTATAATAAGTGACTTTGTCTTCTCAAGCTGCTCTTTGAAACCTTCTGTTCGGCTCTTTTATTTAGTCCTTTCTTCCATTTGCTTTAGCTACTCTCCTCCATTCAAGGGCAAGTTTCAGAGTCTCTTCTAACATCCATTTTGGTCTTTTCTTCCTTTCTTGTCTTTTTAATGATCTTTTTCTTTCTTCATGGAAGATGTTCTTGATGTCATCTCACAGTTCCTCTGGCTTTGGTCATTGTTGTTCAGTGCATAAAATATCTTTTTCAGATGGTCTCTAAATTCAGGAGGCATGTATTCAAGGTCATATTTTGACTCTCATGGACTTGTTTTAATTGTCTTCAACTACAAGTTGAACTTGCATATGAGCAGTTGATGGTCTGTTCCACAATCAGCTCCTGGCCTTGTTTTGGCTGAAGATATTGAGCTTTTCCATTGCTTCTTGCCACATATGTGGTCAATCTGATTCCTATGTACTCCATCTGATAAGTCCATTTTTCTTGTTGCAAAATGGCATTTGCAATGAAAAAGTTGTTGGTCTTGCAAAATTCTATCATGTGATTTCCAGCATTATTTCTGTCACCAAGGACAAAATTTCCAACTACTAGTGATTCTTCTTTGTTTACAACTTTTGCTTTCCAGTCACCAGTGATAATTAATTCATCTTGATTGCCTGTTCAGTCACTTTCAGACTGCATAAGTTGATAAAAATCTTCAATTTCTTCATCTTTGGCTTTGGTGGTTGGTGTGTAAATTGAATAATAGTAGTTTAAATGGTCTTCCTTGTAGGTGTATGAATATTATCCTATCATTGACAGCATTGTACTTCAGGACAGATCTTGCAACATCCTTTGTGATGATGAATGCCATGCCATTCCTCTTCAAATCATTCTCAGAATAGTAGATCATATGATTGTCTGATTCAAAATGTCCATTTCAGGTATACATCACTAATACCTAGACATATTTATGTGTTCCATTTCATTTTTGACAACTTTCAATTTTCCTAGATTCATACTCCATACATTCCATGTTCTGATTATTAATGCATGTTTGCAGCTGTTTCTCCTCAGTTTGAGTTGTGTTACATCAGCAAATGGAGGTCCTGAAAGCTTTACTTTATCCATATCATTAAGGTTCGTTCTACTCTGATAAGGTAATTCTTTCCTCATCATATTTTGAGCACCTTCCTACTTAGGGGCTTGTCTTCTGGCACTATATCAGGCAATGTTTCCAGGCTATTCATAAAGTTGTCCAGTAATGTGTCAGATAGTGTTTCTCTGCTATTCATAAGGTTTTCCGTGGCTATTTCTTTGAGAGGTGGATGGCCTCTTCCTTCTTCTGAGTCTGTCTCAATCTGTGATCTGTGTTGAAACCTGTGCACTGTGTGCAACCCTGCCAGTGTTTGAAACACTGGTGGCACAGCCTCCAACCTCACAGCAACACACAAGCCACCATAGTATGACTAGCTGACAGACAAGTTCATCCCCCTCAGCTTTCGAAACCTCTCTGCCCTCCCCTTATCTGGATCCTACCACCATCAGCCCTAGGTTTCCCGCCTTCCTTCCTTTGGGTGGGAAAGCAAGAGGTCATTAAAAAGACAAGAAAAGAAGAAAAGACCAAAATGGATGTAGAAGAGACTCTGAAACTTGCCGTTAAGCAGAGAGTAGCTAAAGGAAAAGAAGAAATGACAAGATAAAAGAGCTGAACAGAAGGTTTGAAAGAGCAGCTCAAGAAGACAAAGTCAATTACTATAATGAAATGTACAAAGACCTGGAGTAAGAAAACCAAAAAGGAAGAACACGCTCAGCATTTCTCAAGCTGAAAGAACTGAGGAAAAAAAATTAAGCCTTGAGTTGCAATACTGAAAGTTTCTATGGGTAAAATATTGAATTATGCAGGAAGCATCAAAAGAAGATGGAAGGAATACACAGAGCCACTGTACCAAAAAGAAATGGTCAATCTTCATCCATTTCAGGAGGTGACATAAGATCAAGAAACAATGGTATAGAAAGACAAAGTTGAGGCTGCACTGAAAGAACTGGCAAAGAACAAGGCTCCAGGACTTGATAGAATACCCACTGAGATGGTTCAACAAACAGATACTGCACTGGAAGCACTTGCTCAGTTATGCCAAGAGATTTGGAAGACAGCTACCTGGCCAAATGACTGGGAGAGATCCATATTTGTACCCATTCCAGGGAAAGGTGATCCCACAGAAGGTGAAAATTATTGAACAATATCATTAATATCACATACAAGTAAAATCTTACTGAAGATAATTAAAAAATGGATGCAGCAGTATACTGACAGAGAGCTTCCATAAATGCAAGCTAGATTCAGAAGAGGTTGTGGAATGAGAGATATCATTGCTAATGTCAGATGGATCTTAGCTGAAAGCAAAGAATACCAGAAAGATGTTTACTTATGTTTTATTGACTATGCAAAAGCATTTGATTGTGTGGATCATAACAAATTATGGATAACATTGAGAAGAATGAGAATTCCAGAACACCTGATTGTACTCATGAGGAACCTGTACATAGATCAGGAGGCTGTCATTCAAACAGAACGAGGGAACAGTGCATGGTTTAAAATCAAGAAGGGAATGTGTCACATTTGTATCCTTGCATCATACTTATTCAACTTTTATGCTGATCAAATAATCTGAGAACCTGGATTGTATGAAGGAGAACGTGGCATCAGGATTGGAGAAAGACTCATTAACAATCTACAATACACAGATGACACAATTTTGCTTGCTGAAAGTGAGGATGACTTGAAGCTCTTACTGATGAAGATTAAAAACTACAGTCTTCAGTATGGATTACACCTCAATATAAAGAAAACAAAAATCCTCACAACTGGTCCAATAAACAGCTTCATGATAAGTGGAGAAAAGATTGAAGTTGTCAAGGATTTCATATTGCTTGGTTCTATAATCAATGCCAACGGAAGCAGCAGTCAAGAAATCAGACAACATGCTGCATTGGGAAAATCTACTGCAAAAGACCTCTTTCAAGTGATGAAGAACAAAGATGTCTCCTTGAAGGCTAAGGTATGCCTAACCTAAGCCATGGTATTTTCAATTGCCTCTTATGCATGTGAGAGCTGAACAATAAACAAGGAAGACCGAAGAAAAGTTGATGCTTTTGATTTGTGGTGTTGGAGAAGAATGCTAAGAGTAATATTATCTGCTAAAAAGGACTAACAAATCTGTCCTGGAAGAAGTGCAGCCAGAATGCTCCTTGAAAATGAGAATGTCCAGACTTTATCTCACCTACTTTGGTCATGTTGTCAGAAGGAACCATTCCCTGGAGAAGGATATCATGCTTGGTGAAGTGGAGGGTCAACAAAAAAGGAGAAGGCCCTCAACAAGATGGATAGACATAGCAAGGATCATGAGGCTGGCACAAGACCAGGCAGTGTTTCATTCTGTTGTGCATAGGGTCACTATGAGTTGGAGATGACTTGATAGCACCTAACAACAACAACTTAATATTTCAAATAGCATCCCTTGTCACCTTGAGCATATCTAGAATGCTTATTTAAAATGCTTGCTTTGTGGGCCAAGACCTATTCTAGTTCACTGGTTCTCTCAATGTTTGAACCTCCTTCCTTTGGTTCCTTATAATTTCTGGATCCTGTATATGCCATGCACAAGGCTTGGGGAAGTAGAGCTATCTCAGGACCATCTATATGAACTCTTCCCTCCCATCCCACTCTATAACTTCTATGCCATGCACAGCCATGCTGACCTCAGCACTTCTCTTATATAGACTTCTAATCTCTTCTCAGGAGAGGGAGCAATTCTCCTAAAATCTTCTGGGAGCTTTTACTCACTCTCTGGGAGTTTTCATCATACTGTTTGGAACCAGTATCCTAGTGCTTAATTTGTGCCTTTTCCCTTTCCTTTCTTCTTTCCCTATCTCTTTCCTTTTTTCCTTTCTTCCATCTCTTCTTTCCTTTCCTTCTGCCTCCTAGAATTTAAAGTAATTTCAACTTCTCCATTTTGACTGACAAGATGTGTCTCCCTTTCTTATCTTATCCCTGTCCTAGGTGGCATTCTCCTGCTTCTTTCCTGGGGCAATGATGGAGGGAAGGCAGCAGAGGAGGAAAAGAACAGATTATTACAAGGTGTGGTGTAGTGAGTTGCATGGTATGGCTTTTCTAGCCATAGTCTTTGTAACTCCCACCAGATTACTGGGTGGGACCATGCAAATATGTGTCAATTTGGCTGGGTAGTTATTTCCTATAATGAGACTGGCAATTAACTCCATGGTGGAATTTGCCTTAAGCAACTGAGTAGCTGCTTTTAAACTCCTGATTGTTAAAGTTATCCACCTGGAGCAGCATGAAGCAAACTTTTGGGAAAGTTCACTCTCTCTCAGGTGTGTAGAACTCTGGTGTTGAGATTGGTTAGTTTTGCCACTCTGCCAGGCTTAAAATGAATGCTCCTAGAAGCAGAGGAGGAATCTCACTGCTGGCTGAGAGAGATGCCCAGCTGAAAGACGGTGGTAGTGGAACCAAGAGGCTGGGACAGAGTGGCAGGCTTACCTGGCCCACAGAAGCAGAGACAAGGCCAAGAGGTCAAGGGCCAGAGAGGCCTGTCTAAGGGTACAGCAGAGGGGAGACTGTCCTGATTGAAGAACTGTATCCTGAGCACGTTCCTGAACTTAAATTGTAGCCTGTTGCTTTCCTAATAAACCCCATAATCTGTGAGTTCTGTGTGGCCACTGCAGCGAATTATCGAACCCAGCAAGGAGGTGGTGGGTGCTGCAGGAAGGACAGTTAATGTCAAGGTTTGTAAGAGAGCTGGAGGGTGGTAACATGTCTGGCCTCATAGGAACAGGCCTTGGCTGCTAATGATGATTCTGTCTTCCTCTTGTGTAGTTAGAGGAAGTCAGAAGATGTCACCTCCTTGCCCCTTTAGCACAAGGTAAAAACACATTGAAGAGTTTTGAAAACTATTATCCTCATGCACATTCATGTGAATAGCACTTTATCCTTTCCAAAGCACTTT
Source organism: Orycteropus afer afer (assembly GCF_000298275.1). Lineage (NCBI taxonomy): Eukaryota > Metazoa > Chordata > Mammalia > Tubulidentata > Orycteropodidae > Orycteropus > Orycteropus afer. The sequence goes on along the minus strand of NW_006921650.1, from coordinate 7,368,537 downwards.
TACATATCATTTGACCCTCTCAGAAGGTTAGATAAAAATAAAAACCAAGACTGAGAAGAATGAAAGAATCTTGTACAGTAACAAGGTAGATAATCCATAGATAACCCATTTTAGAAGAATCTATGTGTCTTTTACAACTTTCCCCCAAGTATATAAGGAAATCTTTTTAGAATAGTAAAATGTCCCCATTTTCTCTTTTGTAGATCAGCCATCTGAAACAAAAGGAGATTCTGGCACAAAAACGAGGACTGTTTTGTCTCTGCTTTGCAGGAATAACTTGTGGTTACTTTTAAGCATTTGCAAGAACATCTGAGTTCTTATTCCATTGTTTGCAATTCTCTTATAACTATAAAATATTTTAAAATATGATAATTATTGTTATATTTAGCAACCAGTCAGCTGTTCATTTTTCTGTCTATATCATGTTTATTAAATTCTATCTTACTCTGACACAGATTGTGGATTTGATTGGTTACATGGAATAATAATTTTAAAAGTTCTATTTCTCTGGGTATAGACCTATACACACAGCTTATTTTAATCACGTAATTGTGCCCATTTTTCAATGATTTAAGCTTTGCATTTTTGCTTTTTAAAATCTGGAAAGCAACATATTTTTTTCCATCTATTTCAATAACAGATAAATTAAATTGATTGCAACAATATTTTTCTATATGCCAACTGAGAATTTCCTGCCAGGTAGTCAATAAAGACTATCTTTACTAGAAAACAGTCAGTTTGGGGTGATAAAAAGAGAGAGGCTTGGTTATAAATCCTGGCTCTATAACCTACCAGTTGTATGGTTTTAGGCAAATGATTTAATCTCCTACCTCAGTTTTCTCATCTATAATATAGGAATAATAATTGCTCTGGTGGCATAGTGAATAAGGCATTTGGCTACTAACCAGTAGGACAGCAGTTCAAACCCACCACTCACTCCACAGAAGGAAGAAAAGGTCATCTACTTCCGCAAAGATTTGCAGCCTTGGAAACCCAATGGGAGTTGTTATGAATAGGAATTGACTCGATGACAGTGAATTGGATTTTTGGTTTTATACTGAAAGGTTAAATGTGAGGATTCAATGAACCATGTATGTTTAACACAAGGCATATAGCAAACATTCTTTTGTTCCCTTCTTTTAGAAAAATAAACACACCATCATCATGAAAACCATAGGTTGTAATCCAGAATCACTATAGTAAAAATGTTCCACAAAACCAAAAACCAAACTCACTGCTATAGAGTCAGATCCAACTCATAGCAACCCCTCCATGGGTTTCTGAGGCGGTATCACTATGGAAGTAGATTGCCCAACCTTTCTTCCGAAGAGGGGCTGGTGGGTTTGAACCGCCAGGCTTCCACAGATAGGAATACTTTACCTTTGAGAAGAATGACAGAAATAGGTATTTGCATACCTTGTTGTCCAAACATGTGCCTTGGTTTTGCACCCTGCACAGAAAAGGAACCCGGTATACAAGATAAGGAAGAATCACCAAATGAATGTAAACTCTAAGCCCAGAGCACAAGCAATTAAACAACACTAAGTGCTTTTTAGTTAATTGTTTCAATCAAACAAAAATATATTTTGGGCACAATCTTACTGGGTATTTCTTGTATAGACAAAGTATCCTTTGAAGTACAGGAGAGTGACTCATGAATGAGATACATGAGAGGGAAAACTAGGCCTGTGTATTATTTCTTAAAGGAAAACCAAACCCAAACCCACTGCCACTGAATTTATTTCAACCCTAAAGTATTTGACTGCTAACCAGAAGGCTGGCAATCCAAACCCACCAGCCACTCCTCAGAAGGAAGGTTGGGAAATCTATTTCCATAGTGATACTGCCTCAGAAACCCAAGGAGGGGTTATCATGAGTTGGATCCAACTTGACGACAGTAAGCTTGGTTTGGTTTTGGTTATATATTGAATAATCCAAAAATATCATCTCAGTTCTATACCAACAAATAAGAATAGACAAATCCAGGATGGTATTTAACCAAAATAAAACTTCCATTCCCCACCTGTTCCTTAGTACATGGGAAGAAACAGGCCTAGGGAAAACGTAATGGAGCTTAAGCTGGACTTCAAATAGTACACAGCAACATTTAAGATTTCTTCTCCCTCCAGCCCACAAAGCACTTGGCAGGGAAAGGAACCCAAACCTAGTTTATATATAGTCAAACACAAAGTATTTATTGAAAGTCTTTAGTGCACAGAACATTCTACTAGGCCCCTGAGAAATCTTAGTAAAGAATAATGAGCCATAAAGACTACATTCAGAACACCATCAGTTTTCCCTATTGCGTTCTGTCTCCTTTCAACTTCTGAGCTCCAGGCAGCTGGATTGGTAGATTACTACAAACCTACCTTGAACAACCTATAGATTCCCAACCAAATTCATGCTGGGCTGCACCACAGCTACATGGCAGCACCATTTTTGGTTGTACTTGATGAACTAGGCTTCCTTCTTTGTGGTGCAGTGAATTGTTTAATATGGTCCGTCTAACCATAGTCTTCGTGATTTCCACACAAAGATTGGGTGGGACTATGCAAATAAGGTTCTGTAGCTTACCAAGGGGATTGGACAGCTTGCTGCTAATGCAAATAAGGCATGTGGAACTTGTGATGATTAACATTATATGTCAACTTGGCTTGGTCATGATTTTCAGGGGTTTGGTGGTTATGTAGTTATGTAATTTAACAGTTAGGTAATAATGTAGTCACCCTCCATTTTGTGATTCAATATAATTATCCTCCATTTTGTGATATGATATAAATCCTAGCCACTACACCTATAGTTATGGTTCCATTTGGGAATAAGTCATCCATTCTGTTAATGAGGCAGAATTAGAGTGGGATATGTCTTTTGTGTGTGTGTGATCTGGATAAAAATTTACAGAGCAAATTCACTTTCCATATAGCAGCTCACATACACTTTGTCTCATGACCTTGACTACAATTTCCCACAATACAACAGCTCTCCTCCCACTTCCTCCCCATAGTTACCTGTTCTCTGTGTCCTTCCTTCCCATGCACTCCAGTCCCCCGAGCTGTCTCCCTGGGCATACACAGCCCTTCTATTCTCCCATGATTGATCTCTCCAAGGAGTATGTCTACCTAATGTAAATGTTGAGTTCATATGCCTGTCTTTTATTTAGCTGGAAGCCACAGGAGTGTGTTCAATTCCATACCTGAAAGGCAGCTAGCAGCCATAGTCTCAGGGATTCCATCAGATTCTATCAGACCAGCAAACCTGGTCCCTTTTTTTTTTAACTGATTTTGAGTTTTGTCCCACATTGTTCTCCCTGGGTGGGATATGTCTTGAGTTTCCATCTTACTAAAGGATATGACTCAAGTCACCACACTTACCCCAGTGAGGAGAGTTTCCTTGAGTCTGCAGTATATTTGAATGCTCTGGCAAATTTCTCTCTCTTGCTCTGGATCCTGCAGCCAGCTCATTATCATCTGATCTCCAGTGCTTGAGCCAGTAACCTGTCATGTGACCTGCTGGTTTAGGTCCATCAGCCCCTGCAATGACATGAGTCAGAAAAAGCTTCCAGCCTGATGCCTGGACCATGGATTTGGGATGTGCCAACATCCACAACTGTTGAACTATTTCCTTGACTGTTCATGAATTCTGTGAGATATTATAGCAAATTACAGAACCCCAAAACAGGAGGGAGATTACTGAGGGGAGGAGTAGTAGTTGAAATTAGAGATGATAGAGTGGTATAGCAATTTGGAAAAGCTGAACATTTGGGACATCTTTAACCTCCGCCTCACAGAAACCAGCTTTGTCCTGATCTTTATAAAAGAAGTTATTCCTTCGCTCTTATATACTTGAGCCAAGTGTTTCTCAGCATAGGAAATGACAAAGTTTATAACAAAATGCAGTGGCTGGGACAAGACTAAGAGCCCAAAATACAAAATGGGTATGAGGACAGGGAGGCTGTCGAATAGAAAAGACCAATAGAAAAGAAATTAGTAATGGATGATGAAGAAAGTTAAGCAATTAAGGAATATAGTCATAGTAATTAAGCCTGAGGGAAAGAATCTCCCTTTAAATAAGACCATGCAAATGTTGAATTACTTTTAAGGCTAAAAAGAAAGAAAATTATTACAATAGCTATAATTTATTATTCAAGACAATGTGATAGGTGTTGCCTTAAAAATGTATTCCATAGATTAATTTACTTAAACTCCACAACCACCCCATGAGATAGACATCATTATTGTCATTCCCCTTTTACAGATGAAGAAACTAAGACACAGAGAGGTGAAAGTCATGTAAGTAGTAAATGGTAACCAAACTCACTGCCTTTAAGTTGATTCTGACTCTTAGTGACCCTGTAAGTCAGTGCAGAATTGCCCCATAGGGTTTCCAAGACTGGAATCTTTACAGTAGCAGCCACATCTTCTCCCACAGAGCAGCTGGTGGGTTTGAACCACCAACCTTTTGTTTAGCAATCACACACTTAACCACTGCACCTCTAGGGCTCCTTAGTAAAAGGTAAAGCCAGAATAAAGATTCAGATAATCAAGACCAGAGCCCATTTGCTTCACCACTCCACATACTGTCTTTCAGAATGGAAAACTAGGCCGCTAAAATTCTCAGCTTAACCCATATATTAATATATATTAATATATATGTGATATTAATACATATGTATTAATAGCACATGCTTGTGTCTGGACCTCTTGGTTAACACCAGGAAGCAAGGACCTCAGGGTAGCATGATGGTCCTCTCTAACCTTTCAGCCTTTGAACATCATCCCTGTGTGTGGACACAGGAGGAAACAAGTTGTCTTTCAGTCCAGGGTGGGTATAAGTTATGGTTTTTGAAAAAGTTCTATTTGGCCCTTTCTGTTTGACCTGCTATTAAGTCCCTATAAAACTTCCTCGCCAAAGAAAAGCATCCTTAATGAGAAATTCCCCATGAGGGCAAACCAGTCATTCTCTCAGCCTGAATTGTCATGGAAACTTATAAAGAGGAGCCCAACACTCAAGTCTTCAGGCAACAAAAGAATCCATGCAGTCGTCCTTTTGTAAAATTATACAGATTTATTCATTGCAACAAATGAGGCAATGACACAAGTTCCTTTTACTGGTGAACAGAATTGGAAGATAATGAGAGGAACACAGTCAGAGTCTAATTTGTCAAATTTGTCATGCCACTCACTTAGCCTCATATGCAGTCCTCAAACAGCCCAAACAATGCATTTTAAAAATAATAATACTGGACCAGATTTATAAAATAAGTACGAGTTGAGAAAACATGCATTGCTCTTTAAAATAATACTTAGATGACTTGATGTAAATAATAACAGGGTCTTCTCACAGGGATCAGCAAACCATGGCCCATGGGTCAAATCTAGCTCACTCCCTGTATGGCCCACAGCTAAAAATGGCCCTAGCATTTTCAAATGGCTGAAAAAATAATTACAGGTGGAATAATGTATTTCAATATGTGAAAACTACATGGAATTTACATTTCAGTGTGTATGCTATTGTTGTTAGGTGCTATTGAGTTGATTCCAAAACATAGTGACTGCCTGTGACAGGGTAGAAGTGCCCTATAGGCTTTTCTAGGAGGTACTCTTTATGGAAGCAGGTTTTTCTCCCACAGAGCTGCTGAGCACTTAACCACTGTGCAACCAGGTCTCTTCAGTGTCTATACGTAAAGTTTTCTTGGCACAAGTTCATTCCTTGACTTATTGTTTATGGCTGCTTTGACATGAGAATGGCTCAAAGCCTAAAATATTTACCATGTGACCCTTTACAGAAAAAGTTTGTTGAACCCTCTGTAAAATGATAAATGATAAATATATTGCCCTTACAAACTTCTCACCATCTAATCATTGAACTTTAATCATGAGGAAAAAGTGTAGCATTTTGTGACCTATCCCAGTAATTAATTTCTAAAACCCTATCAGGGGAAAGTAGACATTGCAACCTATTACTCATTCTAATGATAAATTATGAGTTTTAATTAGTTCAAGGGGCAAGTTTTCTCTTACACTAACATAACGTATTACTGATATAAACCAGGGCATTTCTTCAAACATCTGAGTGAAGCAAAGCAGAAAATATCCTATGCACATGTACATTCACTTAGCAGGAACATATTGCTGTTAAGCTTGAAACCAAAACAATTAATAAACCCAGTAAAGACAGAGAATATGGGCTTCTGTTCCTGCTCCTTACTTATTCCAGAATCCTCAAACCCACAGCAGTTTTTTGTGCAGCTTTTCTTTAAGCATTTCAAAAGGAAAGCGGAACACCGGCTTTCTTTTAGAACTGTACGGTTTGTTGTTGTTTATAACCACCGTCTGACAGTGGCAGAGTATTGCTTTCATGTTTCTCAGTAAAAGGAGCAATCTGACATTGGACTGGACGGTCTTGTCCTTCTTTCATATAATGTGTTTTCGATGCAATGTCCTGCATCTGCAGATGTGATCTGATTCTCATCCACTCAGCTCCCCAAACACGTGCCTCTAGATTTCTTCCGAATCTGGCATTGTCATTGACTTCAAAAATTGCTTCCTAAGCAAAGGCTTTGGAGAAAGACACAAAACAGACTCACCAATTATTGTAAGTCAGGCATCTCCTAGGACTTCATCAATGTGCTGTAATAAATTAAGTATGCTATCTCCCTGAGTTACAGAAAACTTTTATTTGTATTCAAATACAAAACCAAGTAGCAACTTCTTCATGGGAGGCACTGGTAAGAAAGAGGTCCCAGTGGAGAGTCCTGGAAGTCTGTGATCCAGCCCCTGCGGTTGTTGTGCCCACTCTGTGACTTAGGACATTGGAGAAAACGTTCTACTCTTATGTCAAAGCCACAGTGCTCGAATACATTTAAAAGTTTTTCAGAATTCTATGGAGACATCAGTCTTGTGATCTTAATCAGAAAATTATTCATGACTCACATATCCCAAAGACTCCTTTAAACAAGTTTAGGAAACTGCTGAATCTCAACAAACATCTTTAAAAGCTGTTCAAAAACATAGTTACAATCTAATGTAACTCTGAAACAAAATGAAAGCTGTCTCTGACTCCTACTCAACTACTTCAAGAAATATTTACTTTAGGCCAGAAATACATTATTGAATTCTTATAAGTAGTTTTCAAAGAAAAAGGCTGGCAAGAAAATCTGTTTAGCCAACCAAAATGTTCACTGGTTCTCCTGAGTTGCTAACGCCAGCGTTGGCTTTTGCTCATCATTACCAACTCTACCTGAGTCAAAGAAGCGAAGTGTCTTCCCACCACAGAATCAGATTTTTTATTAAAGATTAAGCCAAAGGAAATAAAAAAGTGAAAAAAAAAAAAGCAGTGACTATTTAATTAAGCCTAGGCTTGTTGCCTGATTTTCATTAGGCCCCTGCCTGATTCTGATTTGGCCCACTCTAAGTCCTGTTAGGCCACTGGGCACAAAAGGCCAGTGCTTATTTTCATGGCTGTTTCAATTCATCAAGAAAATCCTTTGAAAGATGAAAGAAACTCCACAGTTTTTCACCTGTTGTTCTTTCTTGTGTGCCTGTCACTTCACTAGCCAAACTCGCTTCAAGCCAAACCAAATGATTTCCAAACCTCTGCAGTATGCCTTTGAAGATCTTAAGTTAAGTATTTTCTTATGCTGACCAGTACAGCTTCCAAGTAAGGAATAAAAAAAAAAAATAACGTAGTTCTTAAGTTATTTTTTTTAAATACCAGAAATCCAAAAACACATTCCAGTATGTGCATAAAAGCAAAATTCTTCTTGCCCACGTTTAGAAGTCTTGAGCCAAATACACCTGATGTTCATTACCACACCCACAGCACATTGCTTATGAATGACAAAAGTTCCTGCAAAGACCATATGCTGTTTTTATTGTTGCCACTTTACAAGTTTTCCCAGGCTCACTAGAAATAGTATTCCATAAGGCCAGCCCACTGAGTTGCATCTTTCTACGCTGATGAGATTCAGTTTGCTATTTACTTCATTAGCAATAAACATATCCCCTTATTTCCAGCAGCATAGCAATTAGGACCCTACTCTGTCACCACTAGCTTCAAGTTTTGGCTTTCATCAAAAAGAAAAGGAATTTGCCAAGAAGGAACAACACAGTTCTACGTTCAAGCTAAAAATAGTTCTGTCTTCTAGATAAAATGCACTTTCACACGGCTCCAGCAAGCTTCAAGTAGCTTATAAAGGAGATACGAGGAGAAATACACAATCGACCCTACTTTTAGGTCTTAACTTGGTTAAAAGAGATGTATATAAGCAAAAGTTGATACTGAAAAGCAGAAAAGACAACCCAATGGATATAAAGTAAATGAGGCTTCACCAATCTGTGGATACTCTCTGACTGGTCAAAAATAGACAAGACAAAACTATTAGACAGAGAGAATATATCTAAGCTTCCAGAAAATTTTTATAAGAGCTGCTCCAAAAGCTTTATAAAAACATTGTTATGAAGGTTACATTAAATCTTTATTCTTAGAAAACCAACTGAAAAACAAAAAACAAAATAGGGGCTAGATCATATATGCCATAGTGAATCTATTTACCATAGATTAATTAAAAGAAAAAATGCTAACAATTATAACAATAATTTATTTTATTAAATGCTTTCCATGTTCCAGGCACTGTACTAAGAACCTTATGTACAGTATCTTTTTAAAATCCTCTCAATAACCTCATTAAACCAAACCAACCAAATCCACTGCCATGGAGTTAATTCCAAGTTCATAGTGATCCTTTATGAAAGAGTAGAACTGCCCCAAAGGGCTTCCAAGGCTGTAAATCTTTACAAAAGCAGGCTGCCTCATGTTTCTCCCATGGAGGGGCTGGTGTTTGAACTGCTGACCTTTCAGTTAGCAGGCAATTGCTTTGACCACTGCACCATCAGAGCTCCTTAATGACCTCATTAACAACCAAAAAACCAAACTCACTGCCATTGAGTCAATTTGACTCATAGCGACCCCACCGTGGGTTTCCAAGGCGATATCACTACAAAAGTAGATTGCCCAACCTTCCTTCCAGGGAGTGGCTGGTGGGTTTGAACCACCAGCCTTCTGGATAGCAATCAGATGCCTTAGGCACTACACCACTAGAGGTCCCAATAACCTCCTTATGTAAGTATTATTATCTCAATCTTACAGAAGAAGAACCTAGAACTCAGAGACGTTAAGAAACTTGTCCAAAGACACATAGCTAATAAATGAAGATAAACTGAAAGTAATTGGTTAAAGTACTATTCACTGGTAAATTTGTTTCTCTAAATTTTTCACGTTGCCTCTGTCATTTAGAGATTTGTAAGTTTGCTGTCATCACATGAATTTATCTCTGTTAAACCAGTGGTGTAATTAGGGTGATGCTGTTGTTGTTGTTGTTATGTACTGTTGAGTCAGACCAGACTCATAGCGACCCCTCCTTGGGTTTCCGAGGCAGTATCACTTTGGAAGTAAATTGCCCCACCTTCCTTCTGAGGAGTGGCTGGTGGGTTTGAACTGCCAGCCTTCTGGTAAGCAGTCAAATGCCTTAGGCACCATGCTACCAGAGCTTCCAACTACCCCACGTGACACTGTCAGAGGGGTGAAACCAAATCAACTGTCCACAAAATTTTTTGGCAGTGTTTCAGCAGAAATTTATTATTTTTTTCTAAAAATATTCCTTTAATTAGTTGTAACAACAAAAATATTTTTCACAAGCCCAGTTCACATATATCAGTATACCTACAAAGCTAAAACTCTTATGTTAATTTACTACTTGAACCTTCTAATGTGCTCCAGTCAGAGCTATCATTTTTCCCAATTACAATGATGCTTCAAATTGTATGGTTTTGTCTGCAACCACTACAAGATCATGCAGTTGTTTTCATTACTGCTAGTGTTTATATAGTCACTGATTTTGTCAAATGTCTGGTGTTTTAGCTACAGTTTTGTGGTAATAGTATCTGTGAACCTATGTCAATAACTTTTTTGAGAATGAAGTAGTAATTAAAGGAAAAAATCAAAAAAGGCTTCTACTAATAATGTAATTCAATGTATAAAGATTTTATAAAACTGTTTTGTTGTTAGTATTCATATAAACTAAGAAATAATTACATTTAAGCAATTTATAACTATATTTATCATATTATTTCATGATTAAAATTGATAATAACCATTACTAAGAATTTTCTGTATTAAGAATTCTGTATTAAGGATTCTATATTAAGGCCAGGACCTGTGGTAGGCAGGCCCAGGACTTGGAGGCTGCTTTTTGCTTGGGGGTGGCTCCATTTTAAGGCTGGGCCCAAGCTAAGCAGGCCTAGGGCTGGGAGCCGCTTTTTGCTTGGGAGTAGCTCTTTATTAAGGCGAGGACCTGAGGTAGGTGGGCCAGAGGCTGGGAACCGCTTTTCACTTAGGGGAGGTTCTTTATCAAGGCCGGGGCCTGAGGTAGGTTGGCATGGGGCTTGGAGGCTGCTTTTCACTTGGATGTGGCTCTATATTAAGGCTGGGGCCCGAGGTAGGTGGGCCCAGGGCACGGAGGCTGCTTTTCACTTGGGTGTAGCTATATATTAAGGCCAGGGCTGGGGATAGGTGCACTGAGTTTCAGGGGCTGCTGTTTGCTTGTGTGCGGCTCTCTTTTAAAGCCATTGCTTGAGGTATGCAGGTGCAAAGGGGTTAGAAACAACTAACGGAGATGAACTTGTCTGTCAGTTTGTTGTCCTGTGGTGGCTTACGTGTTGCTGTGAGGCTGGAGGCTATACCACCATGTTGCAAAATGACAGCAGTGTTACCCATGGTGGACAGGTTTCAGTGGAGCTTCTGGCCTAAGACAGACTCAGAAGAAGGAAGAGGCCATCCATTTCTCAAACAATTGGCCAGTGGAAACCTTATGAATAGCAGTGAAACACTGCCTGATATATTACTAGAAAACTTTATGAACAGCCTTGAAACATCATCCAATATCATGCCAGAAGATGAGTCCATCAGGTTGGAAGGCACTGAAAATTTGACTGGGGAAGAGCTAACTCCTCAGAGTAGAAACAACCTTAATAATACAGATAGAGCAGTTTTCGGGACCTCCTCCTGAAAACTGAAATCATGCTGATGTGGCATGATTCAAAATGAGTAGAAACAGATGGAAACATCCATTAATAATTGGAACATGGGATGTACAAAGTATAAATCTAGGAAAATTGGAAGTTGTCAAAAATTAAATGGAACACATAAAGATCAATATCCTAAGCATTAGTCAGCTGAAATGGACTGGTTTTGGCCATTTTTAATCAGACAACCATATGATCTACTATGCTGGGAATGACAAATTGAAGAGGAATGATACAGCATTCACCTTCACAAAGAATGTTTCAAGATCTATCCTGAAGAGGTAACTATGGGGAGGAAGTTGGAGGTAAGCTGCTGCATTGTAAATTTTGGTCAATGACATGAGACAAAGTATATGTGAACTGCTGTATGAAAAGTGAATTTACTCTGTAAATCTTCACCCAAA
>NW_006921650.1:7355092-7356272 GCF_000298275.1 Orycteropus afer afer | reverse complement strand
TTTTGTTAGAGTGGCACTAGGTAACCAGAACAGCCTACAAGGAAGACCAGTTAATACTACTATTATTCAAATCTAAGAGCCAATCACCAAACCCAAAGATGAGGAAATTGAAGATTTCTACCAACTTCTGCAGTCTGAAATTGAATGAACACACAACTAAGATGTGTTGATTATCACCGATGACTGCAATGCAAAAGTTAGAAACAAAGAAGAGTTACCAGAGTTGGAAAATATAGCCTTGGTGTGGTGGTTATATTTGTGTGCCAACTTGGCTGTGCCTGGGTGAGTGGCTGGGCAGCTGGTGGTAGTTTTTCCCCATGATGAGACTGGCAATCAACTCCATGCTGGGATCTACCACAATCAGCTGAGTAGCTGCTTTGGGTATGTGGTCTGCTTCCCATATATAAGAAGCAATTTTGGGAATGGTCTCGAGCTTATGGCATGCTTGGACCCTGCATGTAGCTATATCGTTGTTCAGCAACCTGCCATGCTCTGCCAATCCTGGGACTTACAATGGACTTGAATTGATGGCCTCCTGTGTGGTTTGGTAACATCGGGACTGTGCCATTTTATTTGTCAACCTTGGGTTTGTCAGCCTCAGTAGCTAGCAGCTGCCTGAGTGGAGAGATGACTCTAGCTTCAGTGGGCCAGGAGCAGGAGGCAGAGTTGAAGCCCAAAGTCAAGGGCTTTACTTTAAGACAATTAAAACAAGTCCATGAGAGCCACACAGCCCCTAGAGCCTGGCACTTTGAACTCAGACTTCTAGCCTCCTGAAATGTAAGACAATAAACTCCTGTTTGTTAAGGCCATCCCATTTGTGGTATATTCTTGTCAGAGCAGCACTAGGTAATCAGAATACTTAGTGACAGAAGTAACGCTGGAGATCACATGATAGAATATTGCAAGACCAACAGCTTATTCATTGCAAATACCTTTTTTTCAACAACATAAGCAATGACTTTACACGTGGACTTCATCAGATGGAATACACAGGAATCAAATTGACTACATCTGTGGCAAGGGGCAATGGAGAAGTTCAAAATCTTCAGCTAAAACAAGGCCAGGAGCTGATTGTGGAACAGACCATCAACTGCTCATATGCACATTCAAGTTGAAGTTTAAGACAATTAAAACAAGTCCATGAGAGCCACAATATGACCTTGATAATATCCCTCCTGAA
>NW_006921650.1:7310840-7333914 GCF_000298275.1 Orycteropus afer afer | reverse complement strand
TGATGCACCCACATGCTCTATGGTAATACATCCCTTAGAGCAATAGACCATGGAACACCAGAGGACCAACATTCAAATTGAGGAAATGCAGGACAAACAGGAGTGCATAAATATGAGGGGCACAGGAGGAGGGTTACAGGGTAGAGAAGGGAGGAGATTAGGTTAGAGTTGGACATGGTGAATGGGTAATGAAACTAAATGTACGCATTATGTTGAATGTAAAACAAGCTCTTAAAATAAAAATAAAAATTACAAAAAGATTTACAGCGCTGAAAACCCTCCTCTGTCCTACAGGGTCACTGAGTCAGAAGCGACTCGATGGCAATAGGATGTTACTTTTGTTGGCACAAAATTTGTCCTCTTAACATCTGACAAGTAATAAATTCTCAATAAAGCCATTTCCATCAACATTATTAGTATATATCAACTATAAAGTCTGTTCTTAGAACTTACATAATGATTGTGATTTGAAAAAGAAAAAAAAGGATATTTGATTATTCAAATTATAGAGAATGAAACAAAGAATTTGATTTATATTTTCAATTAGCCCTTCACCCAGGGACATCCACAGACAAATCTACCAGAAATCAGGAATGAAAGAAATTGAAGGTCATCTCCCACTAAACATGTCATCCACATGACAATAACATACACAAGCACACGTAAGAGTCTCAGCCTACAAACCAAAAATAAAATAGAGAAAGATCACTGTTGCACTTCTGGACATGAGAGGGGAAAAAGACATAGAAATTTGGTAATGTGCTTTGCATCGTAGAATGGAGGATACCACAGCAAATTGTGGCAGGTCTTTTCTGTAACAAAGAGAAGTCCATTTTGAGCCCCACACACAGTACAATTTCAAACAAGGAAAAACACTCAAAACGTTCCCAAAGATGTGGCTCAGTCCGTTGTAGGTAACTATACACCCTAAAAAAGAGTTGTTTTAGTCCAGAAACCACGTCACTGTTTGTGATCCACCTTGTGCTAAATCTGTATTGAAACATAATTTTTCTCAAATGGGGGTCTGCTGACCCCTTTGGGGGGGTTTGCACCTTCTCAATGGGAATACATTATTGAGAATATATTAATTTGGAGTTTTCATTTCATTAATAATCTAAAATAACCAAACCCTGCCTCTCAGGCCCAGTTTACCTTTGTTTTGCAATCAGATTGGGGCCAACTAATCCCACTTTAATTGTCTCCAGCTAATTAGCAATAAACCGAGGTAGACTTCAGAGGGAAATGAAGCTTTGCACCAAGTGTGGGCCAGATGACTTCACAGGGCACTGGAGGAACAAAGGTGTTTCAGTGTCTCAGACAGAGAAAAGTGGAGAAAGAACTGCCTCATCTCATGGCACCCAGTGAGAAAGGCAGACCAAACCCCACAGAACCTGAGCCATAGTCACTAATACAGTAGTATGTCACATTAAATTAGTTAATGTTAATTTAAGGTTTGGTGGTTTAGCAGAAGAGATGGTTGTATGTAATGCACATTTGTTCTGATAAGAGCTTCAAGGAATAAAGCTAAAAGCATATGTTTATACCTAATTTTAGCTTGTGTATACTTAAGGGATATTTGAATGTTAAGGACTTAACTCAACTATCGGGCAATACAAGAATTTTAAGGAGTCCATAAAAAAATAGTTTTAGCATATGAAAAATGCTCATCGTCACTCAAAATATGAGACATGAAAATGAAAACCCACAATGAGTTAACTTTCTCCACCTTCTATAAAATTGCAAACCGCCTCACTTATAGCATAGTGGCTAAGGCACTTGACTGCTAACCAGAAGGCTGGCAGTTCAAACCCACCAGCCACTCCTCAGAAGCAAGATGGGGCAATCTACTTCCGTAGTGATACTGTCTCGGAAACCCAAGGAGGGGTCGCTATGAGTTGGGTCTGACTCGGTGGCACATAACAACAACAACAACATTCTCTTCCCTGCTTATATTTTCTCCACAGCACTTGTCACTGTCTATCATACTTATATTTTATTGATTAATGTGTTTATTTTCTATCTTTTCTCCACCCTGCTCTCAGAATGCAAGCTTCAGGAAAACAGGAATTTTGACTGTCTTGTTCATTGCAGCACCCTCAGTGCCGGCAATAATGCCTGGCACTTATCAGTCCCCGGATTATTTGCTGAATGAATGAATAATGGAGACTGATGGTCCAGCAATTCCCCTTCTGTGCACATATCCTAGAGAAACTCTCTTATTTGTGCACAGAAGACATGCACATGCAGTACCACTTGCAGTATGAGGAAAATTAAAAAACATCCTAAATGCCTTTAGTATTGTGGTGTGTTCATACAAGGGAAATTAGTAATTAACATGAATAAGATAAATTGTGTTGTTGTTGTTGTCAGGTGCCATTGAGTCAATTCTGACTCGTAGTGATTACATATGACAGAGTAGACCTGTCCCGTAGGGTTTTTCTGGCTGCGATCTTTATGAAAGCAGATTACCAAGTCTTTCTCCCACTGAGCTGAGCAGGTTCAAACCATCAACCTTTCAGTTAGCAGCCTAACGCTTAATTATTACACCACCCAGGCTCCTTACAATAGATTTTATATGAATAAAAATCAAAAACTTTGCAGGAAGGGTAAAAAGAAATTCAAAAAGATCTACGCAGTGATGTTTATACACTCAGGTAGGAAAGCTCACACTGATTTCAGAGTAAGGTTAACCTCATGAGGGGGAGGACTGTAACTGTAACTCTTATTACTTTCAGTTTTTTCACCTGAGGAAAAATGGTAAAAGTTAATATTTGTTAAATCTGAGTAGGGGGTACATGGGTACCTGTTATATTTCTCTCTTTATTTTTCTAATTTTTAAAATGTTTCATAATTTTTAAATAACATTCTAAGTAAAAATAATTCTTAGTTTGTTTCCTCCATTAATAATTTATATAGCCACTCACCCCCCATTTATGATGGTGACAATGATGATGAGGATGATAATTTTCCTCTTCCTCATTTTCTTTTTCTTTTGTAAATCCCATTATTAACATCTACTGTTTTATTTCTCTTTTTAGCACATTTCTTTCCAAAAAAAAATCATTTGATATGCATACAGCAAAAGATATGAGTAAAATTTAGCAAGATTTTAAAAATGGGTATGTTGTTGTTGTTGTTGTTACGTGCCATCGAGTTGGACCCAACTCATAGCAACCCCTCCTTGGGTTTCCAAGGCGGTATCACTACGAAAGTAGATTGCCCAACCTCCTTCTGAGAAGTGACTGGTGGGTTTGAACCACCAGCCTTCTGGTTAGCAGTCAAGTACCTTAGGCACTATGCTACCAGAGCTCCCAAAAAATGGATACAGGCTAACTATAAAAATAAATATAAATGCCATGATTGAATTCCAAATATTGCTCTAAGTTTTCTTGAAGCCAGGGTGACAAGCAAGCACAATCAATTATGTAGTTTTCACTATTAAAAAGTTTACCTTGAGGAATCAAAGCTTGTTCTGGGATTAAATTCCTGGGATTAAAAAATCTCTCATGTAAGATGTTATATTGGAGGCATCAACATTGACAAGGTCTTCAACAGCATTGGTACTAAAATCAAAAGTTGATTTCAAATGATTTTTCTTGCAATCACTTTAAATAAAAGCTGAGGACATTACATCTAAATATGATTCATGGAAGGCCATTTATTCTTTAGAAGCTATAGTAACATATCCCTTTTTACAGCTAACTAAATCCAAAGATAAAGTACACAATGGCTAGCAGGGTATAATTCTTAGATAATCATTCCTAAATATAGTTTCTCTCCATAGAAACCAAACATTCATCAATTAAAGATTATAATCACAAACCTGGGCCTATAGTTAAGTTACTAAGCATGGACGAGTAGGCTAAAGTATCACTTAGCTCCATTAGAAATAACTTGAAAAAAGAAAATTATAATACAAAGACCTGATTCATTATAGGCTCCATTTGGTGAGATTGTTTTTTTTTTTCAAGATTTGTCTATTCTTCAACCCTAACATAAAGGGAATGCTGTACAGAATCCTAAATCCAGATTTGGCAGGCCAAGGGTTATGCATGCCAGGGGATGCTGTGGCTTGGTGGAGATACATATATCTTTTCTACTATATATATATATATTAGAATATATATATATATATATATATATATATATATATATATATATCTTTTCTAATGCCTGTGGTGTAGCAATATATTGCAGAGATTTGGGTTTGATTTCGTTCCAGTAAAAGACTGTAATTGAAGGCCTGCTTATCTACAGCCTATTTCTCTATCACCAGCAAAATAAGGGAATAACAACTAATTTCCAACAACACTGACCTTTAGTTAGAAAATCAACTAAATCTATCAAGAGCTTGTGGTAGTAATAATCACTTTCATTTGTTTAATCCTTTTTACCATTTATGTAATGATCTCATCTAATCCTCACAACTTTGTGAGGTGTTTAATAGAAACAAAATTTAACAGTAATAACATTTCCCGTATGTGTGTCTCTTCCCTCCCCTCCCAACTCTTCTGATTTGTGAAGGAAAAAGCTTGATTCTTCCCTCACTGCTCTTAGTCCCACTGTTGAAAAGAAGGAGCCCTCCCAGCACAAAATTGTATTCCTAGCAGCCTTGTAATTCATTCTAAATTATTAACTTCAGTCCACCCTTACTGTTTGAGCATAGTAGAAGGGCAAGGTTGTGACCCTCTTACATAAGGCCTTTTGGTGAGATCTGTGATAGGATGGTTGGGATCCTGGCCTGGGAGCTGAGGACTACAGCTGTCCTACTGGTGCAGTGGTTAAGCACTCAACTGCTAACTGAAAGGTCGGTGGTTTGTGTCTACCAGCTGCTCCATGGAAGAAAGATGTGATTGTCTGCTTTCGTAAAGATTTACAGCCTTGGAAAGTATATGGGGCAGTTCTACACTGTCCAACAGGGTCTCTATAAGTCCACTAGCAGCAATGGGTTTTTAATGGCTTGGCCCCTTTCCTAGCATCTGGCAGTTTGGAAAGGGAGTAAAGGCATTTATTGTGGTGCAGTTGAAAATATATTTGGCTGTTTTTGGTTTTGTTTTCATGTTTTTGTGTTTGTGTCCTCTAGTACTGGTAGCGTAGTGCTAACCTGAAGGCTGGCAGTTCAATCCCACCAGCCACTCCTCAGAAGGAAGTTTGGGCAATCTACTTCCATAGTGATACTACCTCGGAAACCCAAGGAGGGGTCGCTATGAGTCGGGTCCAACTCAATGGCACATAAAAACAACAACAGCAGTACTAGCTGAAAAAGAAAAGAAATTTGAGCAAGACAGAAGGAGGTGGAAAAATGGATCCAAATCTTACTTCCCACTCAGGGAAACTTGGTGACTTGGCCCAAATCGCAAAGCTGGCCAATAGCACAATTAGGACTTGAACTCACGAATTCTAACTACAACCCAATTTCGTTGCTGTAGTTCCATGCAGTCTTTGGTAAAAGGACCAAGTAGAGGACTACTTCTCCTTCTCTTTAAAGGACAAGGCTTTCTGACCTTCGTTCTACCTATCACATAGTTGGAAGGGTCATGCCTAGACATCTCTCTATAGATCTTCCCTACACTAACCCTCTTTGACAGAATACTAAAGCTTCCCTCAAAATCACATCATATTTTAAAAGAGGATATCAGGCACAAAGAGGGTGTTTCTGTTGGAAATATTTTTTAAAGGTCTTTGATAAATTGAAATTGAAATTAATAAACCTAGAAACATGAGCAGATGCACATCTAAAAACTTGTAGGTGATCATATCCTGAGTTACATGTGAAGGAGACGCTCTCCTTTCAGATGAGATTCATAGTTTTTACTGGGTTCACAGCAGAGTCATAGGATTGTTTTCAAACAAAAGTTATGCTTTCTCTTGAGTTTGTTTCTTTTATATTTAGAGTTCAGTGTTACAGGATGAAATTAACTTTCTCAAATATAGAAATTAGCTTCATATTATTTAATAATTAAGGATAATCCAAAACTCAGTGCTTCCCAGACCTAAGTTGATCATATTTTCAACCTCTCTCATCTAAAGCTATTCTCAGCAGGAGGAAGGAGGTAGAGGAATATCTGCCTTCACTAAACCAATGTGAGGAAGAATCAGAAGACACTGCACAATGTAAGTAAGACATTCTTTTCCACAAGTGTCAGGCTCACTTACCTTCAAATACCAGGTCAATACAGCTAGGGGACTGTGGGAAATTGGAGTCCAGAAATATATTAAGTGGGTTGTCTCATTTTAAACCAGTGCTGACCTCCATTTATCCAAATGCATAAGGCATACTATTTTCTGCTCCCCCTCCAAAGCAATTCACTTTGTTTTCCTTAACTCACTCAAATGGATTAACAGGTATAATACCTGATGGAAACCAGATTTCAATAGTATCTAAACCTCTCCTGGATAAACAAGTGTCTGTTTCAAATCAGTCGTCATAAATATGATTCCCAAAGGTAACAAAGCTCTAAAAAGGAATGCCCTATTGTTAGAAAAATACATGCTCCCATAGAGAGCAACTCCCCAACTGCAATCAGTTACATGGAGTCTTCAATTATAAGAAGGAAAGGAGAGGAATCACCAAAACAAGAGTCAAATCCTGCACTATACACTTAGTGGAGGCTTAACTGAAAGTGTCTGTGCTTGATGAGGATGCCATGGCTGCTGTGGTGTGGAGAACTGAAGCACAACAGGAGGAAGAAATCTCTCGCTGGAAGAGCATAAAAGGACTCACAAGAGAAGCTCCATCTTTCTCAGCAATGATTTCTATTTTCCAGAGTGAAATAACCAATGCTAAGATCAATGGAGCACCTTGCCTGAACCACCATAACAGACATCTAATTAGGTGCTAACAATGTTGCTACACAATCTTTTGTTAAAGAGATTAAACCTGTGACTAATGGCTCTAACCAGCTACCACAGCAGAAAACTTATCAGCTAAGACTGAGAGACAGAGAAAGAACTAAAGATAGAACACTTTCTGCCTCTTGGAATTCTGCAGGCAGGAAACAGGCCTAAGGAAATTCATCTGTTGTCCTCCATGAACAGAAAAGGACAATTTCTGGAGCAGCTTGGAGATCAGCAACCCTGTTGGAAGGAGCACAAGAAGCAAGGCCTTCTTGGTTTCAAAGGGTGGGGCCACAAACTCCTGGATTTCAAAGTGAGGGGCCACAACCTCTCAGGTTTAAAGAGCAGGATTTTTGCCAACTTGGTTCCAGAGTGTGGGGATGCCATTAAGGCATGCCAGGGGAATAGGACTGCCACCCAAAGCTGAGGGGATGGGGCCCATTGGGCTGAAGAACAGGGTCTACAAGGCCCTAGGGAGTGGGGCTGCCATCTAGATGGACTAGGAAAATGGGCCACCTATATGGGGTAGTTCTACTCTTCCTACAGGGTTCCTATGAGTCAGAATTGACTCTATGGCAATGGGGTAATGGGTAGAAGGAGACAGGGAACAAACAGTAGCATAATATAGTCCCTATCCTCTTAAGAAGGAGCACTGGTGGCACAGTGGTTAAGCACCCGGCTGCTTACCAAAATGTCAGGGATTGGAACCACCAGTCACTCCATGGGAGAAAGATGTGGCAGTCTGCTTCTGTAAAGATTACAGCCTTGGAAACCCATAGGACAGTTCTACTCTGTTCTTTAGCATCTCTATAAGTCAGAACCCACTCAACAGCCATTGATTTATCTTCATAAGACTCTCAAAATAGAATATAATGCAAGTACAGGTGGTCTTTAACTTATAGTGGGGTGCTGTTCAGAGGACTCCTTCATAAGTCAGCTCAGTTCTGATGTAAGTCAATTATCTCTTATTATTATTGCTTTTCTTCATTATTATTTTTATTTTCACTATCTTTATAAATCTGATTTTTTATTTGTTTTGAGAGGTTGCAGACATTCTATATAAATTTACAAATATGTTTTAGTGCGTATATATATATGCATTTTAAAAAATACACAAATCATACCAATTTACTCCAATGATAAAGAAGAGTTAGACAATGTTGGCGTTTTGTCAGCTGTGGTAATAACTTCACTTTTGGAAGTTTCTGGATTATCCCTGGGAATGGAGATAGTATTTCTAGTCAGAGAATTAGTGAATTAGCTGTATGATTCTATTCTTTTTTTCTTCTATATGTTGTGGTAACATCTCACTGCTTTCCAAATCTGCCTATCCACTTTAGAAAAGCAATAGCATTTGGGTTAATGTTTTCATGCAACTGAAACTCCTGATTTAGTTTAGAAAACTAAATCTATACAGCAGTGATTTGGACAGTAAATCATAAAATTGAACATCTGCAAGTGAACATCTGAGAATAACATCAGCAAACCACATGCTGCAATAGTGTATGCAGTGTATACTACTAGGAAAGAGATGTACAAAAAAAAGAAAACTGACAATCATAAGTGTGGTTCATCATAATTCAAATATATCATAAGTAGGAGACTACCTGTATGCTAATAACTGATATAGAATAAGTGATTGATGCACACTCACTTTAGTGAAAGTGTGCTTGTGGTGACGCTAAAGGAGCCCAATAGACTTCTGGTGAAGACTTCCCGGAGGTGATATTTGAATTGAAACCAGAAGAAAGAGCAGAATTTTGATGGTAAGGGCATTCTAGACCTTTGGGAAAAAACATTCACAAATACTAAAAAAAGGCAAAATACATTTCAGAAAGAGTAAGCACGCGACATGAGTTAAAACAATGGTTTTCAATCGTGGTTGCAAATTAGAATCATTAGAAATATCAATGTCATCTGGGAAGCTTTTAAAATATACCAATACCCAGCCAGTGGTGGCACAGTGGATAAGGCACTTGACTGCTAACTGGAAGGTCAGCAGTTCAAACCCACCAGCCACTCAGTGGAAGGAAGATGGGGTGATCTACTTCTGTAAAGATTTACAGCCTCGAAAACCCAATGAGGGTCGCTATGAGTCAGAAACAACTCAGTGAGTTTGATTTTGGGGTTTATCACTCTTTAACCAATTAAATTAGAAACTCTGGACATGGGTTCCAGGCATTTGTATTTAAAAAAAAAAAAAAAAAAAAAAAAAATCTCCTTAGGAAATTCCCATGCACAGTGAGAGTTGGAAAACTACTAGTCTCCAGCATAGGAAAAATAGGAAACTTACATTGAAAATGTGTTTTGGGGTCGGATTGTAGACAATCTTAAATGCTATGTTGAAGAGTATTTCATTGAATAGGTGATGAAAACCACTAAGTTGAGTGATATAATTAACTTAGTGGCAATGTGCCAGACCATTCAGAAGGAAGAGAAACTAAAAGTAGGGAGACCAATTAGAAGACTATTGAAAGATACAGTTAGAAAAGTGTAAATATAGTAAGGAAGCAAAAAAAAAGTGAGAAAGTTAAAGAGATGTTGATAAGGAAAAATAGGATTTAAGAACTATTTGGATATGGATAAGCAAGTGAGAAAGGGCAGTGAAAGATGGTTTCCAGACTCTAAGGCCAGTAACTAGTTTAATTTTGCTATGCTATTAACACAAGTGGGAAGATGAAAGGAAAAGCTGGTGTCTGATGGGTAAGAATTATTGCGTGTCATGTTTTAGTAGCTAGACGTCTAGAAGGAAATTCCCAGAAGATAGCTGAGAGCCTCAGAGAGATTGGAAATAAAAATACAGGTCTGGGAGAAATTCACTAGAGATACTAATATAAAATATGGTTCAAATGGGTTATGAGAAGGGAAGGAAATGGAAAAGAGTATTCAGAGACATTGTACCCTGTCTTATCACTCCACTTGTCTCTGTACTCCACCAATTCTTCCTCCACAGACTCCACACACAGGTTTTCGAGACTCTGTGGTCAATACACTGACCATAGTTCCTGCCTGCCATGCCAGACAGGAGTGGACTGGAAAAGGGCAGTTACACAGGCAGAAGTTAAGTCAGTGACTTCAAGAAGAATGGAAGAAGAAAACGGATAGCAGGGCATCCCAAGTAATAGGAGAGAGGAGAGTATACTCTATGTCCACAGGATCACTCAAATGAGGTGGTCATATCTAAGTTCAAATATGCCATGGAATGTTATAAATTGAGCTAAATTATATTTCAAAAAATTTCATCTAATAGAAGTCTAGTTACACATGAGGCATAGAAGTGAGAGTCGTTTCCCTGTTTATACTTTTTTTGTCTTTTCTAAGTTTGGTGCAATTTTTTATGCTCTCAATTAGAAAATTTTATGTCTTTCTTTCCTTATTGCCCTTCAATTTTATGTCTTTCTTTCCTTATTGCCCTTCCTACTTGGAATCATTCAATTTATATATATATATATATAAAATTAGAATACTCTGGTGTATGTCATTGCCTAACACAGGGTACCAGCAGGGATTTCAGCAATGAGAGTAACAGTTCTGCTTAACACAATCCAGAAACTAGCGAGATCAGAAAAGTGGATAAACCATTTCAGGGCTAGGAAGAACCTGACTGTTGTTAGGCAATGAAATAATATTTTAGTTAATTATCTTAACATTTCTTATCTCTAAAGAATAGCTTCATGTATAACGTTACCATTATAGCACAAGAATCTCTAGAGATTGTCTGCTTTAAAGTAAGTAAGCATTTAAGTCTCTCAGGACCAAAAGTTGTTTTAGCTCTTGAAGACCTCCACAACCCCTCTGATAGCCCATTCCAAAGTTCTGAGGTTATGATAGTAATGAATTTCATATCTTATATTTGATTGCAAAATATATATGATAGGGTCAAGGGGAGGAGAGACACTTCAAGCTAAGTCCTAAGTCCCATCTAAGTCCCAATTGTCTGACTGGAAGTCAAAGCTATGTCCAAGAAGTATATGTCCTCCTAAATTCTGAAAAGTTTGATTTCGAAGCATAATAGAAAAGAAATTTCTTATTACAAGGTCTCACCTATAGGATGTATTTGACTGTTAACCAGAAGGCTGGCAATTGAAACCCACCAGCCACTCCTCAGAAGGAAGACTGGGCGATCTACTTCTGTAGTGATACTGCCTCGGAAACCCAAGGAGAGGTTGCTATGAGTTGAAATCGACTCAATGGCAGTGAGTTTGGTTTGGTTTTTAAATCCTCAAAAAGAAGTGAAATATAAAAATGAACAGTACTTTGAGGTAACCCAAGTTCTTGCCAAATGGAGAGGAGACAATTTGCTTTTTGTAACTAAACTGAAGTTCTTCTCCCTCCAAGGTGCAAATATACATCATCAAGTCAAACATACAAGCCCTTAAAGCTGTCTCTTTCTGTTGTGGAACAAAATTCAAAACCATGAGATATACTTGATTTACCAAATTCTCAGTCCCCTGGAGTAAAACTAAACAACTACCACATGTGTGGGCAGATGGACCATCACTTGAACAATTAAGAATAGGATTTCAACCACATGCATCTAAAGCAGCGTTGTGTAGTGGGCATACTTGTTCTTTCTTGGGAACTCGAAATTGGTCTCTGCTGTTGGCAAACTTTAACAGTGACCCAGCATTAAATAATAAAGCCAGTTTTCAACGTCATTCATAATTTAAGGCTGGAAAATTTACCTCTGTTTTTAAATTGCAATCAACTGGCTATATCGTAATAGTTGAATGAGCAAACAAAGCCATTTGATTGTTACTCTTTCACTATTAATTAAGGATTAAGATTATTTATGACACATCATTTTGTGCTCTCCAACAGTTCTGATGAAATCATCATTGCTTTTATGCAAGATATTAAATAAATGACTGGCCCTTGGAAAACTTTCTTAGTTTGTACATGACATGCTGTTTTCTGGAGATCTGCCCTCTAATAATCCAATAATGAGTCATAGCCTTGTAAGCATTTGCTTTTTTAAACAGGCATTAATTAAATGTTCATCAGTGCTAACCAATTAATCCTTTTCTTCTCTCTTCTCAATATTGCTATTGATTGTAGACAGGAAATGTCACAGGGTCCGTTAATAAATACTCACATGTAGAGTATACATTAACACATCAAATTGAAGCTTTTATGATTTCAATTCCTTAGGTAATAATCTGGGAAAAGACAAAAGATCGTCAGCTCTTAGAAATGATGGTTTAGTTTACATATGCATCTTCATAACAAGTGTCTGGATCCTTTTTTTTTTTTTTTTTTCCCACATTAGCAAGTTGAAGGATACAGAGGTGCCCTTCAAAGTGTTCCTACATATTGACATTTCTTCTGGTGTTCAAAGGGGCAGTTCTAAAGTTGTTCCCTCCAAACTGTTGAGAGATTGGCTTATTTTCAATCCAAGAATGTATAATGATAGGCGTTACATGGAACTGCCTTATCTAACATTCCTAATAATATACCACTAACTATTTAGCTAAGATTTTTTGACTTGTCCCCCAGACAAGTCAACATAGCTCAAAGCTCAAGTCACCAAAACATTACTAGGCATTCGCTTCAGAGCAGGACTCAACACTCCCAGGTGTAATGTATGACCAGACCACTCTACTATATTTAATACACTCATGATTAACCTCATTTGTGGCTGCCAATCTGAAAGAGGCAGGCAGAAGAAGCCTGTGAAGGATATTAAGTGAACTCTCTGCCACACTCCCCATAAGACTTCTCTTATTTAGATAGCTGTGCAGATGGACATACCATAAAATGTGCTCACGATATGAAAATGTGCCAAAAGGAACAAGCAAGTCCTAACTTTGGTTTAGAGTCAAGGATAGGAATGTGAATACAATCCAGGGCAATGTGGCACTGAGCAGACAGAGTGGAGAGACATTTCATGATTCATCTAACCAGTAGGCATTCAGAAAGATTACAATGGAACTGACCCCTGGTATACCAAACAGTTTGGTTTGTTCCCTGATCCTTCCAAGTACTTCAGACATTGAGACAAAGCACGGAGCAGAAAGTGGCAAGTAAGACAAGAGGATAACTGTAATGTTATTTGGGCACTACCTCATTCCACTCCACTGAGGTTAGAAAAATTGTTTCCTTGAACTACTTAAGCACATCTCTTCAAATTCTGTCAAGGATAAGGTAATTGCATTTGTTTTGGGGTTACTTGAAACTCCTTTCAACAGATCTTCATGTCAGGATTTTCTGAAGTTCCATCCCAGTGCTTCAATTCTAAAACTGGAAAAAGGTCCCTTGTATGAAAGTGTTTTTTAATAAATTGTTGCTGTTAGGTGCTGATGAGTCGGTTCCCACTCATAGGGACCCTATGTACAACATAATGAAACACTTCCTGGTCTGATGTCATCATCACATCATCACAGTGGTTGCTGTTTGAGCTCACTGTGTCAATCCATCTCCTTTAAAGTCTTCCTTATTTTCGCCGACCCTCTGCTTTACCAAGCATGATGTCCTTCTCCAGGGACTACCTGATAACATGTCCAAAGTAGGTGAGATGAAGTCTTACCATCCTCCCTTCTTAGGAGCCCTGGTGGCACAGTGGTGAAGTGCTTGGCTGCTAACCAGAAGGTTAGTGGTTCAAAGCCACCAGCCATTCCACAGGAGAAAACGTGGAGATCTGCTTCCATAACGATTGGAAACTCTGTGGGGCAGTTTTACTCTGTCATATAGGGATGCTATAAGTCGGAATTGACTCAACACCAACAGGCCACCACGTGTCTGTCGGTTTATCATACTGTTGTGGCTTGTGTGTTGCTGTGATGCTGGAAGCTAGAGCACTAGTATTTCAAATACCAGCAGGGTCACTCATGGTAGCTAAGTTTCAGGAGCTTCCAGACTAAGACAGGCTAGGAAGGAGGATCTGACATCTACTTCTGAAAAAAACCGGCCAGTGAAAACCTTCAATAAATTACCCAGTAAAAATATTTGCATTTTTCTGAGCACCATGTCACCAGTAGAGGTACCAAGTAGTACCTTGAGAGCTCCCCATCTCCATAATGACCACTATCCCTTCCAAGCCACCTCAAATAAGTATAGTCTTCAGGAACCTCAGTGGATTGGTTACACAAATATAGTTACAGAAAAGCCCATGTTGCCCCTTCCTATCCGACAGCTATCCCAATCATGTCCTACATAGAATCATGCCTTCTTTCTTTTTCTTCTTTCTATCTCCATCTTTCTTAAAAATCTCTCATTCAAAATAGAAAACTCTAACTAGATCCTTTAAAATACTCTTCTATAAAGAGGTGGGCATTAGTAGAAAGAGAAAAAATAAGTTTAATTATTTAATGGCCTTATCCCTAAACCTCAACATCTTCTTTCTTTCTTCCTTTTTCCTTAGGATCTGTCCTTGAAGAGCAAGATGCAATGCAATATTTCCATTACTATTGCTAATATAATGCCACATAATGACTCTGAAGTTGCAATTAATAGATATACAGAGAACAAAAAAACACTTGTCAGGATGAGTCACTACTTCAAATGTTGTCTCCTGTGGGTACACCTGGTATCCTGGCAGAATGAAGTTCTTTTGTATCCCTATGGCACATTATTTGTGCTACTAATGTAACATTGTATACACTATGTTACAGGTAATTATTACTATCCCATGTCAATCCCTAGATTATGCACTTTCTGCAGCAAAATCCATCATGTATTTACCGTTATTTCTTTAACTCTTCACACAAAGCTTAGCACATAGAAGTTACCAAAAATGGGTATTGAATGAATGAATGTCATAAATGAAGAAAACCTCTTAAAGAAGGAAACTCTACACCAAATTTGACAGTCTTGTCAACTAGTTATCTTTTGAAAGGGGAACAGGTAGGGTAGAGATCTGATTTAACTGAAAAGTAAGTTGAAAAAATATGAAATCAATGAAGAAGAAAATGTAAAAGCAAATTCAATATCTTTTCTAAAATATCTAATGAAATATCAGTTCTAACATATGCATTTCTAACAAAATGCATATGTGTGGACATACATTATATGTTTTAAAATATTCATCATAACTGTGGTAACCCTAGAGGCTAACTCTGATAATACCTAAACTTCCAAGACTTGAGCCAACAGGAATCCATAAAAGTCCATCAGTCACCCTGATTTCATATGTCAGTAGGCCCATTCAACATGGCAAGAATCCACTGTGAGGAAATAAGAACCTAATGAACTTCTCAAGAGAAGTCACTCTCCTCGGTGAGAAGTATCTGCTCTCATTTGGGTCTCTTTATCAAATCTCCAGAAATTGAATCCATATAACAATTCACAAGACCAATAGTGTTTCATAGCAGGGAAGAAGAAAGGTGGCACCTGCCATGGGAGCCACATGGCATCAGATCACCTGAGTTATATGAGTGTAGGAAAAGGACATGGACATAAGGGTATTCTGAGAAATCGTCTGAATCCTATACATGGCACAACAGAAACAACTGGGTCTGGATTTCAAAATATAGGGTATCTAGATGATAGATAACCCCCATTTTATCTGAAAACTCTGGCTTATTGATGGTTTTGTTGTTTAGAAATTGATTTCACCCTATGATATAAATGTGTGTGTAACCATATTAAAGGATTTTCCATACTTAGTCATCAAGAAATAAGGGCTTTAAGAAGGTCTCTGCTGGTCAAAATTGGTCCTTCAAGATCTGAAAACTAGTTCTCATTTATTTAGAAACTGCTATATCCCAAGCACCCACTAAACCCTAGAGCTACTTTTGAATCTAAGGATGTAGAACACCTGGTTCCTTTCCAGCAGATCCGGTCATATTTATTAATAAGAATTGCTCTCACCTGGGCCTCTTTCTCAAGCCTCTAATATCTGAATCCAAATGACCATTGGGTAATTAAACCAACAGAACATTAGGCAGTTTACCCATTCTAGGCACAGTATCTTATCAAACAGTATCATTTCTCCAGAGCAAGGAAGGACACATATTGATTTCAATATCTTCAATCTTTTATCCCTACACATTCAAGGAATTCTTGAACAGAGTTTCAAGAATTCTTGAGTAGAGTTTTGAAGCCACCAGCTGAACATAATGCTAATCAATAATAATACTGATATTTTTGGCAAAGTACTAAAACAATGCTAGCAAAGAAGTCCTTTTCAAAGAAACTATAAAAGAGAAGATGAAAAGTATATGCGTTTGAACACATTTTTCTTTAACTATTTCCCAAAAATAAATTTATTGAAAAAACAACTCTCGTGTGTTTTATCTAAAGCCAGAGACAACTAATTGACCTAGGAGGATCACCCTTAGTGGCAAAATCGCTGTACGTATTTGGGGACCAGACAAGTTTACATCTTTTAATATGAGCAAAGTAAACATGAACACTAAAGTGTGGAAGAAAATCCTTAAGCTGATATCAAACCACAGGCCTATGTTTGGCTGGAGAAACACATTGAGGAGCAAACACTTCAAAGGAAAATCCTTTAGAAATGGAATCACTGGCACCAGACCCACTGCCTGTTAAATTGTTTCACCAAAAAGACTTCTTCAAGAACTCTCAGCTCCTTACCCCTATAACCAAAGCAGGAACATTTGGAAGCAGTCCTGAAACCATAACTTCCTTGTGACACAATCCCTTTTCTGTAGCTCTGGCCAAACAGTCCAACTCTCTAAGGAACCAAGAATCAAGCAATCTCTTCTTCTTGATGTACTTCCCATGTTCTAAGGGCCTCCCAATGGTGACTAGTTGTGATATCACAAATACAAAACTACTCTGATTCTATCACTTTTAATTATTTTTTTGTAGGCTCATTTCTGTCTCAACCTCAGGATTAGTGTGTGCGTACACATAGGTATACCAAAAGAACCTCAATTCAGGACTTCAAATCAATGATGTTCATTTTTAAACCACTTGACAGCAAGTTTGAGAGAACTTTTTGTTTTTGATTTCTTTTGTTCCACAAAATCAAGTATATGTTTAATTCTCTGTGTTAATATAGTGAGCTTGGGTGGAAGAAGGTAAACAGTAAAGGATGAGAATAAATTATCTTAAAAAATTCTTTTTAAGACTTTTTTGACACATGTCAAATCACAAAAAAAAAGCCATCCAGACAAATACTCTCAGTTGGAATATCACTTATAATAGTGAAATTAATTGTATATATAGAAACCATTACATATACACATGCATAATTCTGGGTATTTATGTTCCTATTAAGAAGACTATATGAAAGTACAATTCTCATATATCTACATGCCAGCAGCATAGAAATCATTTAGTTTTTCAGAGCCAATTCTTTTCCCTATCTTTTATGTGCATTCAATTTACCTTTCATCCAGTGTTATAAATTAGAAACTCTGTACTCATAGACCAAGAAAAGTTCTGTGATGCTAAATAGTTTCCTTATTATTTTCTGCACAAAAGCATACAAGGCATTTTCCCTATTTGACTCTCCCCATGGCTGTTACAGGCAGCTTTCTCCTTCTGAAGCCTGTTCATCCAGACAGCTGTGTTTTCTGCCCTGCTCTTTGGTAGGCCTCAGGCCTGAAGGACTTCAGAGCATCAAAAACTTCAGCAGAGAGCATCTAGGGGGCAATTAGTCACAGTCCTAATGCTCAGGAGCCATAACCTTGGGTACCAAAAGCAGCAGTGAGACAGGGTTTCAAGCAGCCGTTGCATTGCATGCTAAAACAGAAAACCACTGTGAAAAAGGGGTGGTAGTGCAGGGATGGATGTAAGTGGCTACATATCCCAGCTTGCCCAGGAAGTCCTGGTTGGCTCCTTTTGTCCCAGTTTAATTATCAGAAGTGTCCCCTTTCAAGGAGCCCTGGTGGTAGCAATTAAGAGCTCACCTACTAACTGAACCCATCCAGCCACTCCACCGAAAGACTTGGTGACCTGCTCCCATAAAGATTACAGCCCACAAAACCCTATGGAGCATTTTTACTCTGCCACACAGGGTTGCTAGGAGTTGGAATCGACCCAATGGCACTTAACAACAACAAATATACCTATTAATACTGTCTCTTAAAGTGTCCCCCTTTCACTCACAGAAGTGTCCTAATTTGGAAAGTAAACTATATGGTTACTCTAGATGTAGGGGAGGTACTGAAAACAAGTTGAAGCAAAATAATATCAAGTGGCATGAATATCATCAAAGCCAGCCTTAATTTTTTTATTAAGTTAGTCAAAGTCAGTCTTCTGAATAATACACACATTGTACACCCATACGTACAATGTCCTCATATAGTCACCTGGATGTCCTGAGTATTTCTCTCCAATGCCCTAACTGAGCTAGCTCTTCTTAGAAGAGCTTACCTTCACCAGCAACCTCAGGTTTTCAAAACATACCTGCTCTGTGCTTCACAGAGTTCAGTTCTCTGCTGGGCAACAATATCAGGTTAAAGCCAATCCTTTTTTTTTCTTTTTTTAATTGTAATTGTTTTTTTGTTTTGTTTTCGGTTGCTGTTGTTGTTGTTGTTAGAATATACACAGCAAAACATACATCAACAGCTTTTGCGTGTACAATTCAGTGACACTGATTACAGTCTTCAAGCTGTACAATCATTGTCACCCTCCTTTTCTGAGTTGTTCCTCCTCCATTAACATAAACTCATTGCCCTCTAAGGTTCCTATCTGATTTTTCAAGTTGCTGTTGTCAATGTGATCCCATATAGAAAGTTCTTAGGAGAGCATAATGCTCAAAGCCAACCTTTTTTACTAGTTAAGCTAAACTACTGTTTTGTTTCAAGAAGACTATAGGGGATGTTTTTGGTTTAAGGTTTAAAGATTGCCTCAGGGCCATAGTTTCAGGGCTTTATCCAGTCTCCATGCATAGTTCCAGAAAGTATGAAGTCCATGAAAATTTCAAATTAGGTTCTACAGTTTCCCCCTTTTGATCACGATCCTTTATAGACTCTTTGATCAAACTGTTTATTAATGATAGCCAGACACCATCCAGTTCTTCTGATCTCATGGCAAAGGAGGCAGTTGAATTGAATTGGCAAAAATTGTGTGATAGACTTATTCACAACCAAAAAAGAAGAAGAAAAAGAAGAGTAGCTGCTGAGGCTGCTAGTGTATGACAATACACCTCAAGGGATTTGGTCTGTTGCTTTGGAGGTTTAGGGTCATGGTTTCATGGGACATCCCAGTTAATTGGCCTAATAACGTGTTTAATGTTTCTGTTCTACCTCCTAGTTTGTTGCTTAGTGCCGGGGTCTTAAAAGCTTGCAAGTGGCCATCCAGGAATAGGAGGAGGAAATGCAATAGGTGGCTAATTGCCTCCAGGAACAAGTGCCTCCTTTGCCATGAAGCTAATCCATTTTAATGAGTTACTCCTCTAGGAACAAATATGCATTTAAACTCTACATAAAAAAAAGTTTATTCAATGGCTGAAATCTCAAACACATAGAGGACTGGAATCTATAAGATAGGACATATTTTGCCCAGGAAGGTTTTACAGTACCCCACAAGTCACATCATAAATGTCGCTTCCTCTGTTGTAAAAGAATGATATCAGCCAACATGATGAAGAGATAATAACATGGAGAACTGCAGAGTGGAAAGAATACTGAATCAATCAGGAGCTGATTTTTCATACCTGCCTTATTAAATATATGACCCTAGGGCAAGCCACTTAAACCCTATAAGCCTCAGTTTCCTTTTCTTTGAAGCCTACTTCACAGTGTATTGCAGGTGGAAAGGTAAATAATACTCAAGCATACATTGCACGTACCTCTTGCCATCAAGTCATTCTCATTCGTGGCAACTCCATGTGCTACAGAGTAGAATGCTCCACAGGGTTTTCTTGGCAATCAGTTAAGTATCCAACCACTAGCCAAAAGATTGGCACTCAGCAGTGCCTCTGAAGACAAACCTGGTGATCTACTTCTGAAAGGTCCAAGCCTTGAAAACCCTACAGAGCAGCTCTACTCTGCACACACGGGGTTGCCTGAGTCAAAACTGACTCCACAGTAACCAACAGCGATAAAAACAACAAACTTTATGAAGGCAGATTACCAGGCCTTTCTTCCATGGCACCACTGAGTGAGTTGAACCACCAACCTTTAGGTTAGTAGCCGACTGCAAGCCATTTGTGCCACCTGAAGGACTGCCTTGTGTATAGTAGGCATTAAATAAATGTCCCTACTAACATCTGAATAGTCTACACTAAGTGCTAAAAGGGATGGTAAGCCATATATTCAAATCAAGGAATCAAACATTATTGATAATATTGTCTTCATAAAACAATATTATAAAATTTGCTTCTGGAAAAATCTCTGACATTATTACACAAAATAACCTGTCATTCTCAAGAGCTTGCTTTCTTTGTTAGTATATCATAATAATGAAATGTTATTTCTATCAAGCAGACAGAATGACCTTTTGTAAAAAATTTTACCCAACTATTAAGAACAACAATTTGCATGATGCACAATGACAAACTTCTACTACCACTGCCTCCCAAAAACTGTCTCCTGGTATCTGCTTATAGCTTCAAAACGCAATCACTATCCTGGAATTCGTCATTCTCTTCCCTGCTAACTCCTAAAGGGACATTCATGACAGGAGCTCCTCTGAACCTAATTAGATAATGTAG
Organism: Orycteropus afer afer; assembly: GCF_000298275.1. Lineage (NCBI taxonomy): Eukaryota > Metazoa > Chordata > Mammalia > Tubulidentata > Orycteropodidae > Orycteropus > Orycteropus afer. Next base: position 7,313,507 of record NW_006921650.1, on the reverse strand, counting down.
AGTGTTGGTTCTACTTTTGCCAAATGAAGTGAAAGTAAAGGGGAGAAAGGGCTGATGTAAGACATGCCAACTCAGGCTTTTTCTGATTCTCCGTTTTCAAGACTGGACTACAGTACAAAGTAAAGTGATGTAAACTTTATCCATTCTCATTACACTCATAGGTTATCACCTCTAGGTCACCATCCATTCCACGTCTCAGAAATTAATTGTAAAATTGTAAACATCTCTGATCTTTAGTTTTCAGAATTTTTGAAACTAAAAAGAATCTTAGTTTCAAAGGAAAGAAGATAAAGACCAAATGGCAAAAGAAATTGTTGGGCATTTATTTATTCAGATTAACATTCCTATCTTTGTCTTTCATTGGTAAACTTCAAAGAAGATCTCATATGCCCCCTCCTCCCTGCTCTGTCCCTCTCCACCAACCTAACTCCCAAGTTAGAATGAAACTCCTCCTTCTTTATGTGCCCATAACATTTTGTTCAAATATTTATCCCATCCTGTGATAGATGACTACATACATACATGTCTTATCTCCCCCACTGGATAGCAAGTTAGTAGAGATGAGACAATAAGTCTAATTCCACTTTTTTCTCCCCACTGTGCCTTGCAACAAATGTTTGTTGAATTAAATCAATCTGAGATCATTAAAAGTACTGAAATTAGTTGGACTCCCTAATGAATATACAGGATTTTTCTCATGAATGGTCTTCTCTGAAGCTGATAAATGTTTATATACGAGGTCTGTAGAAAACTTTTGAGAGAGTGGCAAATAAACCTGGAGTGTGACAGATAGGGTTTTTTTGTTTGTTTGTTTTTGTTTTTTTAAGAAGGACACAGGATTGTTACATGAATTGAGAGTACATTTGAAAGCAGAAGTGCATGGGGATTTTCTTTTCTTTATTTTGTTGTTGTTGAGAGTATACACAGCAAAATATACACCAACCATTTCTACATTTACAATTTAGTGACATTGACTTCCTTCTTTTGAATTGTACATCCCTTCTCACCTTCCTTTTCTGAGTTGTTCCTCCTTCATTAACACAAACTCACAGCTGCATGAGGTTTTTCAGAAGTAGATGGGCACAATTACAAAGAATCAGTTTGAGTAGTGGTTAAGAATGCAACCTCTAAGCTCAAAACCAAAACCAAACCCACTGCCATGGAGTCAATTTGGACCATAATGACCCCCATAGGGTTTACAAGGCTGTAAATCTTTACAGAAGTAGAGGGCCTCTTCCTTCTTCTGCAGAGCAGCTGGTGGGTTCAAACCACCAACTTTTTGGCTAGCAGCCAAATGCCTTAACCACTATATCACCAGAGCTCCTTAAATTGGAAAATATTTGAAAGAACATAAAAAATAATAGTAATACCACATGATCGTATCAGTTGGTGTAGAAAAAGCATTTGATAAAATCTAGCACCCATTCCTGATGAAAACTTTCAGTAAAATAAGAATAGGAGGGAAATTCCTCAACATAATAAAGGGCATAAAAGCAAAAGCAACAGCCAGCATTATTCTCAATGGAGAAAGACTCAAAGCATTCCCCTTACAAACAGGAATCAGAAAAGGATGCCCTCTATCACCACTCCTTTTTAACACTGCATTGGAAGTCCTAGCCAGGGCAATAAGGCAAGAAAGAGAAATTAAAGGCATCCAAATTGACAAAGAAGAGGTAAACCTATCTCTGTTTGCAGATGACATGATCCTATATGTAGAAAACTCAAGAGACTCAGCAAGAAAATCACTAGAACTAATTGAAACATTCAGTAAAATGGCAGTATACAAAATCAACATACAAAAATCAGTTGGATTCCTCTATACCAACAAAGAGATCCCTGAAAAGGAAATAAATACCATTTACAGTAGCTACCAAGATGATGAAATACTTAGGAGTAAATCTTACCAGGGACACAAAAGACCTATGCAAAGAAAACTACAAAACACTACTACAAGAAACTGTAAGAGAACTACATAAATAGAAGAATATCCAATGCTCATGGATAGGAAGACTGAACATTGTGAAAATGTCAATACTACCCAAAGCAATCTATAGGTCAATGCAATCCCAATCCAAATTCCATCAACATTCTTTAAGGAGATGAAAAAATCAATCACTAATTTTATATGGAAAAGAAAAAGAGCAGGGATAATAAGTAAAGCAGATAATAAGCAAAGCACTACTAAAGAAGAAACACAAAGTAAGAAGTCTCACACTTCCAGATCTCAAAACCTACTATACAGCCACAGGAGTCAAAACAGCCGGGATTGATACAATGATAGACACATAGACCAGTCTAACAGAATTGAGAGTCTAGAAATAGATCCATCCACCTATGGACAGCTGATCTTTGACAAAGGGCTAAAACCCAATCAATGAGGAAGAGACAGTCTCTTCAACAAATGGTGCTGACAAAACTGGATATCCATTTGCAGAAAAATGAAAGTTCCATACCTCACACCATACACAAAAATAGACTCGATAGATAAGAGAAAACTGAAAACTTTAAAATTTAAAGTTTAAACATAAAACTGAAAACTTTAAAGTTCATCAAAGATAAAATAGGGGCACATGTAGGGGCCCTAATTTATGGCATAAATAAACTGTCAAGCATAACCCAAAATGCACAAACAGCGAAAGAGAAACTAGATGAATGGGACCTTCTAAA
>NW_006921650.1:7307767-7309415 GCF_000298275.1 Orycteropus afer afer | reverse complement strand
TTGTAAATAGTGCTGCAATGAACATGGGTGTGCATATGTCTGTTCTTGTCATGGCTCTCACTTCTTTAGGGTATATAACTAGTAATGGAATAGCTGGGTCAAATGGTATTTTTAGTTCCAACTTTTGAAGGAATCGCCATACACAGTTGTTGTACCATTTTACAGTCCCACCAGCAGTGTATGAGAGTCCCAATCTCTCCACATCCTAAAAATTAAATTCTTATGTGCATCAAAAGACTCCTCCAAGAGTAAAAAGAGAACCTACAGACTGGGAAAAAATATTTGGCTATGACATATCTGACAAGGGACTTATCTCTAAAATTTATAGAAAATTTCAACACTTCAACATCAAAAAGTCAAACAATCCACTTCAAAAATGGGGAAAGATATGAACAGACACTTCACCAAAGAAGATATTCAGGCAGCCAACAAACACATGAAGAAATGCTTATGATCACTGGCCATTGTTGTTAGGTGCCGTCAAGTCAGTGCCGACTCATAGCAACCCTACGTACAAGAGAACAAAACACTGCTGGTCCTGCATCAGCCTCACAATCCTTACTATACCTGAGCCCATCCTTGCAGCCACTGTGTCAATCCATCTCGTTGAGGGCCTTCCCCTTTTCACTGACCCTCTACCTCACCAAGCATGATGTCCTTCTCCAGGGAATGGTCTCTTCTGACAACATGACCAAACTAGGTGAGACCAAGTCTGGCCAGTCTTGCTTCCAAGGAGCATCCGGCTGCACTTTTCCAGGACAGGTTTGTTAGTTCTCCTGGAAGTCCATGGTACTTTCACTATTCTTCACCAACACCACAACTCAAAAGCATCAATTCTTCTTAGGTCTCCTTATTCATTGTTAAAATTTCACATGTATATGAGGCGATTGAAAGTACCATGGCTTGGGTTAGGTGCACCTTCATCTTCAAAGAGACATCAGAGAGAGGCAAATCAAAACAGCAATGAGATATCATCTCACTCCAGCAATAATAGCAAAGTTCAATAGGACAGAAAACAACAAATGCTGGCAAAGACATGAAGAGACTGGAACTCTTATACACTGCCAGTGGGACTGTGAAACGGTACGATGAATGTGTAAAATGGTATGGCGTTCCTTAGAAAGTTGGAAAGAGAGATATCATTTGATACAGCAATCCCATTGTTAGGAATATATCCTAAAGAGGTGAAGCTCGAAACACAAATAGATACATGCACACCCATGTTCAATGCAGCACTATTTACAATAGCAAAGAGATGTAAACAACCTAAGTGTCATCAACAGATGAACAGATAACCAAACTATGGTAAATACACACAATGGAATACTACGCAACATTAAAGAATAATAAAGCATCATTGAATCATCTCATAATGTAGATAGTTTGGAGGACATTATGCTGAGTGACATGAGTCAATCACAGAAGGAAAAATACTGTATGAATCCATTATTGTAAAAAGTAAAGGAAAAGTTTACACAGGGAAGGAAATTTTCTTGTTGGTTACCAGGGATGGAAGGGGAGGGGAAGGAAGGGAAAATAGATGGATAATTAAAAGACAGCTTGATATAGGTGAAGGGATTTAAGAACTATAGGAAAAAAAATAAGATTAAAAAATAAAATAAAATAATAGTAATGAATTATAAGCCAT
>NW_006921650.1:7289126-7302515 GCF_000298275.1 Orycteropus afer afer | reverse complement strand
CAAGGCTTTTATGTATTTTGTTGTGCCAATTGAGTCTGGTGTCCCCAGTACTATGGTCCTGAGTTGGTAGATCCGTTGGATCTCTCTCCCACAGAGCCTGAGTGTCTATGAGGGATTACTCTATGTCTTTCTTCTGTTGTTTCTGTAAGGACTGCAGGCATTTTGTATCACTGGTATCTGTGCAAGATTAGCCTCCACTGAATCAGTCTATCCTTGGTCTAGAGTATACTCCTGTGCTTTCTTTGAACCATTTTTGCAAAAGAAAAAAGAACATGGCCTCTAAAACTATACTAGTCAATACAGTAGCCATTGGCCACATGTGGCCATTAAATGAAATGTGGTTAGTCCAATCTGAGATGAAGTACTGTAAGCATAAAAAGCATATCAGTTTCAAAGACTTAATATGAAAGAAAGAATATAAACTATCTCATTGTTTATACTGATTACACATTAAAATGATAATATTTTGGATATATTGAGTTAAATATTTTTCCTTTCATGTTTTCTTTTGTGAAGGAGCTCAAAAGAACTAGGTGCTTAGCATAAGGAGAGGCTTCTGCCAAACATGCAGGCTGGACTCCATTTTTGCTGTTTACTGCTTATTCTGAGTTGACTTTCATGCCTCAGGAAGCCTGCAGGCTCCCCTTCTCCCCCTTCCTCTCCCAGCCCGCTCCCAGGAAGAACTGTTCACTCCGGCTGACCCTCAGAGATATCTACAGATCAAGTTATTAAATGACTCCAACTTTATGATTAGCAAAATAATGTTTAAGTGATCTTGCCATTGCCTTAAGTCTGTTAAAGCATGATTTTGTAAATGCCAAGCAATCAAAGTTTCTTCCTTGTAAATTGTTAGATGTTCTATACTTAAACATGGTGAAAATTTCCTCTCACTGGAGTACTTTTATGAATCCTCATGAAGTGCTGCCCTGTCTAGATCATATTACTCCTTCAATTATTCTTTGCTTTAATTTTAACAGAAACTCCAGTTTGCTCTTTGACACTTTTTACTTTTAATGTGGCTACTAGAAAATTTTAAATTACAAATATGGCTCACACTCTATTCCTCCTGGACAGCACTACTCTAGAATCCTAAATTGTGGGTTCAAATTCTGACTTCATCTCCTGTAGCTCTGTGCTATAAGTTACTTAACTTCTCTAATCCATAAATTTTCTCACATTTAATAGGAGGGTGATGATAATAATAATTATATCTACCTCAATAGTTTGGCTAACTTACATGAGATAATAAATATAAATCACCTAGAAAAAAAAAAAAAAAAACTCACTGCCGTGGAGTCAGTCCCGATTCATAGCAAACCCTCCTTGGGTTTCCGAGGTGGTATCACTACGGAAGTAACTTGCCCAACCTTCCTTCTGAGGAGTGGCTGGTGGGTTCAATAAAGCATTCAATAAACACTAACAATGATAGCAAATGGATGAGACTTCTTTTAACAATCAAAACTCCACATCCAAAGAGTGGTCCTGCAATGTTGTTTTGAGACAGTTGTTACTTACTCTTGTCCAGTACATTTTTTGAGCTTCTTTTTCAGATTTTCTCTCGGAAGAGTCACACTATTGCTACATAATACATGAAGTTTTCTGTTTTATTTTTTCCAAAAATCAATAGTGAACAGATTGAGCACCCATCCTACTTTCTAAACTTGTTTCTTAATGACTTGCATTTCTCCAAAAATTCAGCCGCCCTCAAAAGACATTCAGAGTCTCCGAGAGATTGCTGAAATAAGTAGATAACTACCCCCCCTGCAAAAAAACCACAAAATTTTTAAAAAGCAAGTGTATTTTAGATATATTGATTATGAATTAACTTCTTAAAAAACTACATTTTAGTCACATTATGTCTTTTTATAACCAGCAAAGTTTGTGAACCAGATGAATGGCAGTTTCTGTTTTTTTGGACTTGCAACAAACAATCTGATTTCAAGATCCTTAAAGCCTATTCCTAAACCTTTTTGTAAAGCTAATATCTCTTTTCATGTTTAAGGACATTTAAATCGTGTGTGTGTGTGTGTGTTTCCTTTGTCACTGAAGAGTGTGTTGTAGTACCTTTTGGGCTCACTGGCAGAACTTGGTGGGTTCACAAAACCTGAGCTGGAAATTACAGTCCTGAGCTAAGACTCTAGCAACACAGGGTTACGGAAAGTCCTGGTATTATTTCAAGTCAGAATTTTCTTCCATATCCAATTTCACCCAAAGTCAAGCATTAGTCAGCCTGCACCTTTCATACAGCAGAAAGGAGATTTGATTAATGTGATTTCTTTGTAGAAAAATCTAAGAAGATTAAGGCACAATGATATAGGGAAAACCTGCCCTTTCTCAACATGACATTCTTCAGCATTATATAGAGGTCTGAAGATCCTTCTACTCATTAGATTGTTCACACTAGCTGCATCTGAAAGAGGAAAAAAAAAATCTATCATCAGGGGAAACTTTCATTTTTTTCACATTTTAGTTTCCATCTCACGAATAGGTCAACAAATCTAGAGGTCAGTATCGATTTCACTTTATAACCAGGCAGGAAAGGGCATCTTTCAAGGCAACGTTTGCAGATCACTTCCCCCCATCCATCCTACCTCTTTTGGGGGCTGTCTGTGTTTTGTGATGGTCCCTGAGGAAAAAATTAGGACTTTTTAATGACTTCTGTACTCAGTGAAGCACAGTGCAAAATAAATCCAGTTGGGGTGATTTCCGGTAACTATTTTCCATCTGTGCATTCTGAAATTCTAATACTAACCAGGAGGCATGCTTTTCTGATATGAGGATATGGATTCAAAGCTGGTAAACATATATAAAATGTCATCTGCCTCTTTCACTTTTACTTTATATATGTTGGTGTGAAAAAATATATATTGAGAGAGAAATAATAAAATTAAAATACATTTCCCTAGGCCCTCTCAACTTTCAGAATATGGATATTATACTCCCACTGCTTTGCTCAAATGTGGACCATTTGAGAACGTGACAGATGAAGGAGTAAATTACTTTCAATAGACCATTTCCAAGGTTGTTTTCTCCTTAGACTATCACATGTCAATTTGATGGTTATGAATCTGAAGATCCAGTTACAATAGAAAGGGCTACAGGGTCAGACTTCACTGTGTAGCATTCTTTGTACATCTCAGCAGCCCAGCTAAGACACCTCAGTGCTCACAACTTAAAGAACCCCTACTGCACCAGTCAGGGGCCTCTTGATCCCACACTTCTCTTCAGGAATCTGACAACCCACGCAAGGCTACCTACATAAACTGACACAAACACTACCTTAGTTCGAGGAGGGGAGGGATGGGGCGTGCAGAAACTGATAAGCCTGGTATTTAGCTAGCCTACATATCCTCAAGTGCATATAACACATACTGTTTTATGATGGCCCACACACTTAACTCCTGACTTTGAAAACAATACAGGTTTTTGATAGTCACTGTTATCACCACCTTCATAGCAAAATAGGATATAATACTATTATGTTAGTTAAATAGACAGTTATGTTAAGAATTATCCCCAGTTTTGATGTTTACATGAATCCCAGTATATGTAAAATAGAAAAAAAAAAAACCTATGATATAACTCATCATTTAAAAAATAATATAGTTATTGGATAGAAGGGAATCACTGAAATGCATGTTGCTGTTGTTATCATGTGCTGTCAAGTAGGACCCAACTCATAGAGACCCCTCCTTGGGTTTCTGAGGCGGTATCACTATGGAAGTAGATTGCCCAACCTTCCTTCCAAGGAGTGGCTGGTTAGCAGCCAAGTGCCTTAAGCACTACGCTACCAGAGCTCCCACTGAAATGTATATCTGCTTTAAATTAAACCCTGTTTATTTTTAACATCACAAAGAAAAAATATATATAGCCAAGTTATCACAATTAAAAACAAAAATGAGTGAAGGGTATCCTTAAAATCCATTCCTAGCAGGTTGAACCATATGAAATTGCCATTTTTGAAGATCAAATGTGGTCAGATATCAACAATTCCATGTTTCAACCTAATATTTCATAATGTATTATAATTCAAATTAGATCTACAATTCCTTCACTTTTCCCCATTTCTGCCACCACCCTAATTGAAGCCACCATAGTCCTTTATCTGGAAAATTTCAATAGCCTCCTATTGAGACAGTGATCTCCCTATTTCCACTGTTTTCTGTAATTCATTCATTCTCCCTTCTGCAGCCAGAGAAATTTTTTTTAACCTCCTATTTAAGTTTAATGTACATATACAAATCCTCAATGTACAACTTAATAAATTTTCACAAACTGAACACATCTATGACCAGTGCCCAGATCAAGAAATAGAATATTTGTATAAGTGGACTCATGTGCTAGGTCTTTTTATATATTTGGATTTTTTTTCACTCACATTCTATTTCAGCTGACATATTGTTTTTATGTTGTTGTGTATATCAACAGATAATTCATTCTCACTGGTACATGAAATTTCATTGTATGAATATACCACAATTGATCCATTCCACTGTTGATAAATAAACCAGTGATGAACTTTTTAAAAGTATGTAAGATCAAGTCATTCTCCTACTTAAAACTCTTCATTTGCTTCCCATTCCATTTGAAAAATCTGAAGTCCTTATCATGACACTAGCCCACCTCTCCAATTCATCTCACCATAATCCCAGCCCCTTCTCCAGGCCCTCAAGCTCTAGCCACATTGTGTTGTTGTTATGTGCCATCGAGTTGTACCCGACTCATAGCGACTCCTCCTTGGGTTTCCGAGGCAGTATCACTACGAAAGTAGATTGCCCCATCTTCCTTCCGAGGAGTGGCTGCTAGCCACATTACCCTTCATTCTATTTCTTCTCTCTGTACATGCTATGCAATTTCCCAGCACAGAGCCTTCGCATAGTCTATTCACTTCCTGAAAGGTCCTCCCTGGCTACCACTACTACCTCAGCTCTACCCGCCCAATGCAAAATCAGGTTTACAGGGCTAACTCTGTTTCATCTTTCAGATCTCAGCTTCAACTGAAATCATTTCCTCAGAGATATCTCACTTTATTTCATTTTGACTTTTCATTTTAGCTCTGAAAGGAAAATATCAAGGCTAACATCACTGACAGTACAGGGGAAAAAAAATTTGTTACAATTTTTACAAGCATAGTTCCACCCAGAAAAAAAGGGAAATTTAATATTTAGGAAACAGTCAAACCTCAATTCATAAAATCAATTCAATTAATTTAATTTTTAAAAATCATTCTAGCTAGTTATATGATATACAAATCCTCAATGTACAACTTAATAACTTTTCACAAACTGAACACATCTATGACTAGTGCCCAGATCAAGAAATAGAATATTTATATAAGTGGACTCATGTGCTATGTCCTTTGATATATTTGGATTTTTTTCACTCACATTCTATTTCAGCTGACATACTGTTTTTATGTTGTTGTGTATATCAACAGATAATTCATTTTCACTGGTACATGAAATTCCTTTTGAATGGTTGATCATTTTTCCCTTTTCAATCTGTTGCTTTGGCATCAGAGCCAGTCCATCCAAAAAGGCTCCAATTGGTCAACAACTAGAGAAATGTTGAGACCAAAGTCATCTTATTGCAATCTCCAAATTCCTAAGTAGATTTCTAAGGTGCCCTGCAACATGCCTCATGGGAGTGTTCCCTGCAGGCAAAGTGGCACTGACTTCCCACAACACTATAAATAAAGAATTCCAAAAGCAAAATCACTTCATCTGAAGAAAGGGAGGTTTTATATGGAAAGCGTTTACAATGTTTTCTACAAAGGTACAAAATGATTCCACAGGGAAAATGATGCAAACTTTTCAAAACTAAACCAAAATTTTCAATAAAGCAACTTGGAGATGTCCACCAGCACATTTATGCAATTTGTAAGTCCTGAACATTTTCAGTCAAGCAAAGAAATCTTAGCTTATTAGAAAAGTGGTATGTAAAATAATAATAATAATCTTAAAGGGTAGCAGGGAAATAAAATATGTTCGGTTGGGTTTAACTTCCTCATGAAAATAAGTGTCTTATTCTGGTAAGAAATGGGTCACAGCAATAAAAGTGCTGTAAATTCATCTTGACAAATGAGAAAATGAATTCCTGAGGGTAAGGCCTATTACTTAATCATGCAATGAATATTTATTGAGTAGCTTCTATATATGCTGGAAAGTGAGTTATGGATTTTAATGAGGTAAACACAGTATTAGTTAATATAATAATAGTTTGTTCATTACTAACGTCTCAGCCATGCTAAGAAAGATCAAATATAAGACAAAAAATGTTAAACCTTTAGATGCAGATGCCAGCTCTTACTATGTATTTGCTTACAAACTACAAAATTCAATAACGTGGCACACCCACAACTTAAAAGACGTGCAGAATATTAGTGGTTCCAGTGAACAGAAAAAAACCGACCTGTTTCTTGGGCATAAAATGTGATACGATGCCACCTTATGGTTGAAAATTAAATGTGATGATGAACAACCAATTTCAGATTTACTTTCTGTGATCCCCGGAGAAAATCTGCTGTATACTAAATTTGTAAAATTTACCAATCTAAATACACAGAACCAACTTAACCTTGGGAAGAAGATATAAAACAGTTATAACTGAAGTGTGCGTTCTGTGGCACACAGAATTTAGGTGGAATTCTATCAAAGTCATCTACTCAACTCTGCCCATTTTAGGTATTTTCATAAGAATCACCAATTAGGCTTTCTGTTTCAAATAGCTCACCTTAATATTAGCAGTTCTTTACTTATGAGTTCACAAAAATATAAAGTGAAACCAAGCGAAAATTTTTGGAATTAACTACATATATAGTTAGCTAAGTATGAGGCTAGGAGCTCTGGTAGCATAGTGCCTAAGGCACTTGACTGCTAACCAGGAGGCTGGCGGTTCAAACCCACCAGCCACTCCTCGGAAGGAAGGTTGGGCAATCTACTTCCGTAGTGATAACTGCCTCGGAAACCCAAGGAGGGGTCGCTATGAGTAGTGATAACTGCCTCGGAAACCCAAGGAGGGGTCGCTATGAGTCGGGGCCGACTCGACGGCAAATAACAACAACAACAAGTATTAGGCTGGATCACATTAAAGTGCCTGTTTTATAGATCAAAAATAGTCAAACATTGGAAATTCCATATGGCTCCTCCTATAGCTATCTTAAGCAAAAAGGATATTTAACAAACTGAAATAATAACCAAATATAACCATAGTCCAAAACGTTACTATTGGTGAAATCCTTATACAGCAGACTCATTTGTCTTCCAAGCGTCCTCAACAGTAGTGCTTTTCTATGGCACATTAATCCTTTTCTTTGGCCCCATGTACCTCCATATTTTCCTTTGATCTAAAGGCAGCAGTTTGAAACTACCCAGAGGGTCTACAGGAGTAAAGACCAGGCAATTTGTTCCCATAAAGACTGCAGCCTAGAAGGCCGTACGGGGCAGTCTTACTTTCTCCTACAGGGTCACTATGGGACAGAACTGACAACAACAATATGATTCACTTCCTCGTAAGCACTGCAGAACTTTCTCATTCAGTCTGTAATTGTTCAACATTCCAACTTTAAAGTCCAGCTTCATTACTTACCAAATTTTTGTCATCCTGGTTAATTCTGTTCCTATTTACTATCGAACAGTTCCAGGAACTTTGAGAGATGCAAATCTCCTTTAATGCATATTCTATAAAAGGCTGTTTCCAAAATTACATGCCATTTCAGTATTGCTATCAAACCTAAGAGGAAAAAGTAGCTTCCTGTGTTACTTGGCTGCTGAGAGGAAAAAGTAACTCCTAGTTTAAGAGCTACCTTGAAAAGACTTTCTCTCCCTGATTCAAAAGTGATTTCTCCTGTTACACTATCAAATATTCTTCTTCCCTCCACCTTCCAGTAATGGCAGCTGTGGTTAACTCTCCAATGACTTTGTAACTGAAATTTTCAGTGCTCAACTGTTGAATCCTCACCAAATATGTAGGTTATTATAACTTGGCAGGAAATTTTTGAAAGTGATAGAAATTAGCCCACTTAGAAACAAGGTTCTATTTAAGGGGCATCCATGCATATAAAATTACTGCAAAATTCAGGAAGTCAGATGTAAAATGTTAACATTAGAGGAGAGAGGGTGACAGGTATATGGGAACTCTGTACTATCTTTGCAACTTTTCTAGATACTTAAAATTATCCCAAAATAAAAAGTGTATTTAAAAAACGGTTTTAGGAAATCAGAACCAAACTCACAGGTATGAATTTGTCTTCTTTCCAACAGCTTTACGAGGTTGAGGTCTCTTTTCTTCCTTTGCACATTTATTTGTGTATTCCACATACATCGGCCCTTTTACCAGAAGTAAGAGATTGGGGGGCTCTCGTTTTATTCCTGAGAAGAAAGGCCAGCTGAGTGGTTCCCTGTTCAAATGCCAATGTAGATGAGACACTATTGCTCTGTGAGCTAGTTGTTGTTATTTGCCACGGAGTCGGCCCAGACTCCTAGTGACCCCTCCTTGGGTTTCCGAGGCAGTTATCAATACGGAAGTAGGATTGCCCAACCTTCCTTCCGAGGAGTAGCTGGTGGGTTTGAACCGCCAGCCTCCTGGTTAGCAGTCACGTACCTTTAGGCACTATGCTACCAGAGCTCTGTGAGCTAAGCCAGGTCAATTTCCTCTCTGTGCTTTACTTCCTTCTTATGTCCAAAGAGACAGATAATACCTCCTACCTCTAATAGAAATGGAAGGAAGCTGAAGAGTTCATCTGAACTTTTTTTTGAAGGAAGAACATATTTTTAAGTGCCAGTTTCATACACAATACAGATTATTAATATCTACTGTTTTTGTCAGCCTTAGATAGTAAGCTGCTCGGGGCAGATCCTGCTCTTTGAATGACAACATAGCCTTGACTCTGAGTCCCTTTACAAATAATCAATTCAACACTTAACTCTAAAGTTTTAATCCCAAAATTTCTTTTACCGTGGCTTTTGCAGCTATTCATGGGTATGTTAATATTAATAATGGGCCGGTTTTCCTTTCCTAAGTATTTATTTTCATTTTAATAGAGCACAAGGATCTAAAAAAAGCCTGCATTTAGAACACTGCGTACATCCTGCCAGAGGGCTTGTGCCTGAGACCACATGATAACACATAGACTTCTATTCAGGGCCTACTTGGACTCTCCCATTTGACTGCCATTTCACTCCTGCCTCTCTCTGTTTAACCTTCTCCCTCCTTAAGAGCAGCAGCAGAAGCCACAGCATGAGGAACAGGGCTTCTTAGAAACCACTGAGATCAAAGGAGTTCACCCGGCGTGAACAGCGTGTCTCTCTTTCTGGGCACTTTCTGCCACTGCTATCTGTGGGGCGAGAAAAGGACAGGGATTTGGGTGGGGGGTGGTGTTTAGTTTTTAATCCCAAACCAACAACTTCAGAGGAGAAAGTTAGAAACTCCACAACTACAAGAAATGAAAACTTAATGGTTGCTGGTGATGTGTAGAGTTTCAAGGAGAAAGAACGTAAAGATTCTTAAACTAAGTGGAGCACCACCCAAACTGTGTATGAGGAAATGTTAACAAATGTGAGCTTCCTGCCCTCCTCTGTTCTGCTATGACTGTGGACAGCTTTTCTCTCCACTAGGCCCAGACTATTTATCATTGAGCCTTCAGAACTAAAAGCCTCACTGTGTCGCCTTCCAAAGCCCCTCCAACCCTCTGCACTCCCAAGAAACAAATCAATTCTACTTTCTAGAAAACACTCAAGGACAGGCACCAGCTGCTCCATTAAAGATGGAGGAGTAGAAGTGGCCTCCTACCTTAGGAGCAAGGGAGCATCTCCACTTATTCTTTTATCATCTTGCCCCAGGTTGGCTGTGCCACCTCTCTATCGAAAACTTAGTCAGAACTATCAGCATGTGGAAGGACCTAAATACAATCAGATTTTAGGGATCTGACAAAGTTCAAAACTATAAACATGCAGGTCTGTATTGTCTAATACAGTACTAGCAGCCACACGTGGCTATATAAATTTAAATTCTTAAAATTAAAAATTCAGTTTCCCACCAGTGGCTACTGTACCAGACAGCCCACATTGTAGAAAGGTCTGTTGTGTCGCACTAATACAGATGGTACAGGAAGTACATCTGGACTCTTCAAACCCTGTTATATCATCTTTTATGGCTGTTAGTAAATATTCATTGAGCATCTACTTTGTGCAAAACATTGTGCAAGGTGCAGTGGAGAATACAAAGATGAATATGACGGCAACTGGCCATGGGGAACTTATATTAGAGTTCAAGAAACAGACTTGTAAATAACTACCTATATTATGAGATAGAAGTACATAGTGTAGGAAGGGAACACAAGCAAACTGCTGTGCTTAGAAAAGTAAAGGATGAAATCATTGCACAGTGATCTTCGATAGACGTAGGATTCCAAGATAACCAACAACTGCTCTAATTGAAAAGCTGCATGGTTCCATGGTGCCAGTTCCATGGAAACAGAATTTGGATGTGTTCCATTAAAACTGTTTTGAAAACTGGTTCAAAATAAAATTTTCTTTGGTGAGAAGAAGACATAAGAAACATGAGAGGCACCACATGGTAATGGAAAGAACATAGGATTTTGAATCCAAAAACATGTTTGAAAGCTAGCTGTATCCTTACTAGCTGTGTGATCTTGGATCACCTAATTTCTCTAAGTCTTAGGATTCTTATTTGCAAAGTGGAGAATATAATCCCTGTCCCAACTGCCCCATAGGCTAATACTGTGAGGATACATGAGATAGTAAAAATGGACCTTACCTTGCATCAGGAAAATTTAGAAAACACGTGAATCCATTAAACGAAGGGGAAAAAAAAAAAACATTGTTGAGTGGATTCCGACTCCTGGTGACCCTATGTGTTAGAGTAGAATTGTGCTCCATAGGGTTTAATTGGCTGTAATTTTTACGGAAACTGTTTGTTAGGTCTTTCTTCTACAGCAACAGTTGTTGTTGTTGTTATGTGCCGTCGAGTCGCCCCGACTCATAGCGACCCCTCCTTGGGTTTCCGAGGCAGTATCACTACGGAAGTAGGATTGCCCAACCTTCCTTCCGAGGAGTGGCTGGTGGGTTTGAACCGCCAGCCGTCTGGTTAGCAGGCAAGTGTTTTAGCCACTATGCTACCAGAGCTCCTACAACAACAGTAGGTGGATTCAAATCATTAATCTTTAGGTTAGCAACCAAACACAAACTGCTTTCCAGAGACCTGGAAATTTAATACTGCAGAGAAATTTTTCAACTGCATGTAGAAGGTTCAAATTCTGCATAAAGAATGCAATCAACTTTTCCGTAAATACATTGTTTAGATTTAGAAGCAGAACCACACATGCCTCATCACCAAAATGTCTATTCTATTCTACCAGGTTACCAAAATCAAAAAACAAATTTCTTGCTGTCAAGTTGATTCCAACTCATAGTTACCCTATAGGACAGGGTAGAACTGCCCATAGGATTTTCAAGGCTATAAATCTTTACAGAAGCAGACTGGCACATCTTTCTCCTGCAGAGCAGCTGCCAGGTTTGAACTACTGACTTTTTATTTTGCAGCTGAGGACTTTAACCACTGTGCCATCAAGACTCCACTAGGGTTACAGCCAGCCCAAATTCACTACATCTTAATCCTAGAGGTCAATTTGCCTCATGCCATTTATAAAGTAAGCCATAGCATTGAGGTTCACTTTTACTCAAAAAACAAATAATTTCAAATTTCCTGGAGAGGCCAAAACAACCAATGAGTGGGAAAATGGGATAGGTTTGTGTGATGTGGAGACTAGACTAGATAAGCAGGATCATTGCTTTGCTGTACACGTAGAAGGAAAGAGGCCTTGGAACAATTGCTAGATATGAGTTCTGTTGATTTTGCAAGGAATTTTAATAAGAATTTCACACTTTGTAACCACAAGCTTATGAGTCTGTCAATGAAAATACTAAATGCTTCTGTAAACGTAAAATGACACCACTTTCACTTTCCTGAAACTCCCAGCAATAGCACAGGATGATTTCTTTTTCAGCAGAGAATGTAAATATTTGGAGTTTTTTTTTCCCAGATGTTCAGGGAATGGTTTCAATTACTTGATGCCATGCCTTAATTCCTGAGCACCCCCTCCTATCTATCAGGGTTGGCAGTTCTAGCAAAAGAGTGAAACCAATAAGGGGCCCTTCTAACCAGCCAAACTATGGTTTCACCAAGCTCACCATGCAGCTGGCACAGGCTCATGTCTAATAGAGTAGAGATGCTTATGCTGGGATGTAAGGCACCAAATAGCACACCTTTTAAACAAAGGTCTAAGGTTTAAATAATAAATTTTAAATGATACATGCCACATGTGATAATTTGGTTGCAAACGTAACAAACTCAAACCAAAGTCTTTTGCTTGACAATTCCAAAACAATATTACTCTCCTACGTTTCTGATTTTGATTTTGCCTCAATTGCTCACAGATTACATTTTGGCAAATTTAGAGACGGCGCAGTACTGCTTAAAATGCACATGTCAGGAAGCCTGAATAATGATCTACACTAAATCATCCCCAAATTCTTCGTTACTGTGGTCACTTAACCATTTCCACAAATGTGGCATGGACTTTTTCTTCTGGAGGAAAATTTTAAATAATCACTATAAGTAAGTAATACAGTTAACTCTCCTCTTCCACGAATAACACAATAAAAGTTTGTTCTAATATAATTGGCCATTTATCCCTGATCTCAGCAATTTATAGCTCAACTATCTGAAACTGAAATTGTAACATTTTAATAACAAATTATAGACTTATCAGTCACGGAAATGGCCAAAAGTGGGCTCTAAGAAGTTCAAACTTTGGTATGCATTGCATGATCTAGATGAAAGGTCCAATAGTCTTTGCATTCCTTCCTTGTTTGGAAATTCTATTTTAAAAACTTTGACGCACACACTCCTTCTTGAAATGCTTCATGTTTAATGTCCTTAAATTCAAGAATATAAAACAATCATGGGAATAACTATTATTTTCTGTTCCATCGCCGTATCTTTATGAAGAAGGTAAGTTATTGATAACCCTCCTCATTATATTATAAAAAGGCTAGTTGTTGCTGTTTGTTGTTGTTGTGTGCTGTCGAGTCGGACCTGACTCATAGCGACCCCTCCTTGGGTTTCCGAGGCAGTATCACTACTGAAGTAGATTGCCCAATCTTCCTTCTGAGGAGTGGCTTGTGGGTTTGAACCACCAGCCTCCTGGTTAGCAGTCAAGTGCCTTAGGCACTACCCTAGCAGAGCTCCTTAAAAAGGCTAGTATAATATCCAATATCAAATAAGGATTAGTAGGAGCTCTGGTAGCACAGTACCTAAGACAATTGACTGCTAATCAGAAGGCTAGCGGTTCAAACCCATGAGCCACTC
>NW_006921650.1:7287279-7288311 GCF_000298275.1 Orycteropus afer afer | reverse complement strand
AATGCCTTAGGCGCTGCATCACCAGAGCTCCTTTTAGGTATATCCAGATGAAAACTAAAGGAAACAAACTCTGGGAGAAAAACCAAAGAAAGTCAAATGACTATGGGATTTCAGAGCTGTAACGGACCTAAGAGCTCACCTATTCTATGCCAGCATTTTAAATATGAAGAAAACAAGGACCAGGTAAGGAATTGGCCTAAGGTTATGGGGCAAATTAAGGACATAGTTGGAACCACAATTAAGTCCCTTCTTTTTTAACCAATACTCATTCTACTAGATTTTAGTCCCAGTTCTGGTTAAGACACGTGGTTATGTCCATGCGTGACACTAAGAAACTCCTAAAATTCTTCCATACTTCTGATTTTCCCACTGTAAAGCAGGATATTATCAACCAGCCCATTATCATCATAAGATGCATGTACAGTACTACTACACCTACTCCTCACTTATCAACTATTCATTATCTGACATTTTGCATTCACAATCATGGTAAAAAATCTGCCATTCAACTATTTTGCACATTAATGACATACATCTGGTAGTAATAAAGGCCGAAGGGTTAGGTGAGAACACCACTAGCTGTGATGGTTAAGGTTATGTGTCAACGTGGCTGGGCCATGATTCTCAGTGGTTTGGCAGGTATGTAATGATGTAATCATCCTCCATATTCACAAGCTCTGATTTTCACACAATGACCTGGTCTTTGGAACCTAATCTTGTCAAAAAATAAGGAGTGGTTGTATTATATATATGATATACACAATAATTACACACTCAAAAGAAAAAGGAAACATCAAAGTACTCTGTTTTTAAAAGATTATTTGAAGTTACAAATGCATAGGAAGTTCTCAAAGTGCAAGGCCCTAAAGAAGGCTAGAATCAGTAAATCCACAAACCAGTCATTAAAAAAAAAGATGCTTTATTTTCTTTCAGATATTCTTCTGAAGTTGTCTGAGTCAAAATGATCATGCAGAAGAAAAGAACACCATGGCATCTGCGTTATTAGGCATTGTTGTTGTTGTTGTTATTTGC
>NW_006921650.1:7283877-7287052 GCF_000298275.1 Orycteropus afer afer | reverse complement strand
AATCATTTTTCTTGAAATTTTCTTGATTTTTTATATTATCTTTTACATATTAAGCAAAAAAGAAGACTAAGGGTCTATGGACCCTTTAAATCATATTGTATAGCATTTTTCTTCACTTAGTCATGTAGAAAGAGTTAATTTTTGTGGGTACTTATTTATGCAACATGCTAATATATGATTACTTCTCATCTCAGATGCTACCGAAGAAAGTGGCATAGAAATAGATTTTTATTAGCTTATTTCATCATAATAAGGTGGTTATGATGACTAAGGAAAACATGGAGTTCTCATGTGACATTCTCTGTGCCTAGAAGGATTCTTTACACCTAGGAAAGCCATGTCCTTTTCTAAAACATCCAAGTCTTTCTAGACTTAAAAATACAGAAATGAGCATAGATTCAAATGATTCCAACTATAAACAATATGTTTCCTGTAAGTTGTTTAAAAGAACACTTGATTAGAATTAAGTTCAGAAATGAACTATCACATAGGCTAATATATTATCATTTGTTAGTCTAGAATTTCAAATATCCCAAGCACAAAGCTATGAGCCTTATTTTAGTTACAGGTAAGTTAATTAATTTTGTTATATTCTCTGACGATAATGTGATTTTCTGATTCATACCCACCATCTGTCCTACTCAAACTGTTAGTCACAAGAGAAACTTAACAAGAGTCTGTGGCGTGAATGCAAATACCATTACAGTACTGAGGGAGATATTCTTCAAAGTAGTGGCCCTAAAAGTGAGACAGAATTTCCACTTCAGGTTACAAAGAAGAAACCATCCCTTTTAAACAACTATAAGACTTGATGAGACGTAGGAAATAACTGTTTTCCCTTTTTGGACAATAAACAACATCTAAATCCTGAGAGAAGGAAAACAAATAGATGAGCCTGGAGGTACTTTACAGGCTTCACTGCAGTGAGCTGAGGAAACCGAGATCAGAATTTGGAGCCACTGAGGCAGCTAGAATTCATGGGGTATGGTACTAGAGAGAAATATGCTGTGCAATCTGTTTGTACAGATATATGATTCCAAGTTGAGAAAGGTACAATAAAGGAAATGAATATGAGTTCCAGAAATTTACATAGGAGTCTCCTTGAGTCTTCAGCCAAATTCTACACAATATATGCCCAGAATAAGACTCCACAAAGTCAAGAAAAGTGCAAACACATGAGATCTGTGGACTGAACACCTACCAGAGTTCCCATAGGACTTGGAAATGCTCAAGTTCCAAACCACCACTACTAGTGGGGTCTCTTCAACAGACCCCAGAAAGACCACGCCTTAGCAGGAAGACTGCTCTAGCCCTAGTAAAGAACTCGACCTGCTCTAACAAAGCAGAAAAACAAATCTCAAAAAGATTAAACTCCTTGCTGCTCCGCCAAGCATACCATGTACATTTATTAACAATAAAAGGTGATAATTGTGCTATAGGAGCTCTGGTAGTGTAGTGCCTAAGGCACTTGACTGCTAAAAAGAAGGCTGGCGATTCAAACCCACCAGCCATTCCTGGGAAGGAAGGTCGGGCAATCTACTTCTGTAGTGATACCGCCTCAGAAACCCAAGGAGGGGTCGCTATGAGTCCGTTCCAACTTGACAGCACATAACAACAACAACTATGCTATTTGTCATTAAATCATGGCTATTGTGTAGTCAAAGAGTGCTGGTGGCACAGTGGTTAAAGTGTTCAGCTCCTAACCAAAAGGTTGCCAGTTCAAACTCACCAGTTGTTCCACGGGAGAAAGATACAGCAGTATGTTTCTATGAAGATTTAGAGCCTTAACTTGGATGAAGGCAAAGGCAATATATAATAAAGGCGAAGTCAGCACAAAATGATCAAGGCAAAGGAAAGCACTGGAAGGAGCACAAGAGTTAAAGGTAACAAAGGTAAATACTGTTACATACACCAATAATAGTAATAAAATAATCAATGAGTGGATACATAGATGCTCAAGCTGAACAGATAAGGGAAGGTGAATGGACTACACCAACAGATGTATATAGGTTTGACAGAGGATATTTCTACATATGTATCTATTTGTGTTGCAAATATATCCATGAATATAGTAGAGTGCACAGGAGCAAATTTATGCAAACTTCTTAGCCATAACCAAACACTTTGAGAGAATGAATCATTGGCCCTTGGGTCTCAGGACTATAGCTTTGGGAGACATCAAGGTCAATGCACAGCATAGTCCATAGAAAATGTTCTACATCCTACTTCGATAAGTAGCTACTGGAGTCTTAAAAGCTTGTGAATGACCACATAAGGTGCAGCTATTGGTCTGTCCCCATCTAGAGCAAAGAAGAGTGAAAAAAAATCAAAGATTCAAAGAAACAATTAGTCCAAAGGAATAATGGACCACATGAACCCCAATTTCCACAACCATGAGCCCAGAAGAACTAGATAGTACCTAGCTACCACTGCTAACTGCTCTCAAAGGGATCACAATAAGAGGTCCTACATGAGGTGGGAGAAAAATGTGGAACAAAACTCAAAATAATTAAAAAAAAAAAAAGACCAGTCTTACTAGTCTGATAGAGACTTGTTGCGCCCCCAAGATTATGACCCTAACCCATCTTTCAAGCCTGAAACCAAAATCAGCCCATGGCTCAACCTTCAGCCAAACAATAGACAGGACTATAAGGCGAACAAGAACACCAGGAAGATATGCACGCATTAGAACAACAAACCACATGAGATCAAAAGCATTTGCCTAGGGATAAATTTCATAAGGTAGGAAAGAAGGATGAATGGAAATCATAAAAAGAGGGAGGAAGCGGGAAGATCTATTACATTGTGGGACTGCAATGTTCTATTGCTGTTATTGTTAGGTGCCATTGAGTTGCCTCCAACTCATGGTGACCCTATCCACACAGTATGAAATGCTGCCTGGTCCTGTGCCAACCTCACTATACTTGCTATACCCGAGCCCGTTGTTGCAGCCACTGTGTCAATCCATCTGGTTGAAGGCCTCCCCTTTTTCGTTGACCCTCTACTTTACCAAGCATGATATCCTTCTCCAGGGAATGGTCCCTTCTGAAAACATGACCAAAGTAACTGAGACAAACTCTAGCCATTCTCATTTCCAAGAAGCATTCCAGCTGTACTTCCTCCAGGACAGATTTGTTAGTTCTTTTAGCAGTCCATGGTGCTTTCAGTATTCTTC
>NW_006921650.1:7279486-7281317 GCF_000298275.1 Orycteropus afer afer | reverse complement strand
AGGGACCATTCCCTGGAGAAGGATGTCATGCTTGGTAGGGTGGAGGGTCGACGAAAGAGGGGGAGGCCTTCAACAAGATGGATTGACACAGTGGCTGCAATGATGGGCTCAAGTATAGCAGGGATCATGGAGCTGGCACAGGATCGGGCAGTGTTTTGTTCTGCTGTGCATGGGGTCGCTATGAGTTAGAAACGACTCGACGGCACCTAACATAACATAAAATAACATATGCATATGAGGTGATTGAAAATATCATGGCTTGGGTTAGGCGCACCTTAGTCTTCAAGGAGACATCTTTGGTCTTTAGCACTTCAAAGAGGTCTTTTGTAGCATATTTGCCCAGTGCAGTATGACATCTGATTTCTTAACTGTTGCTTCCATGGGTGTTGATTGTGGAACCAAGTAATATGAAGTCTTTGACAACTTCCATCTTTTCTCCATTTATCATGATGCTGCTTATTGGTCCAGGTGTGAGGAGTTTTGTTTTCCTTATATTGAAGTGTAATCCATAATGCAGACTGTAGTCTTTAATCTTCATCAGTAAGTGCTTTAAGTCATCCTCATTTTTATCAAGCAAGGTTGTGTTGTCTGCATATCATAGGTTGTTAATAAGTCTTCCTCCAATCCTGATGCCATGTTCCTCTACATATAATCCAGCCTCTCAAGTTTGCTCAGCATACAGATTGAATAAGTATGGTGAAGTATACAACCTTGACGCACTCTCTTCCTGATATTAAATCATGCAGTCTTCCCTTGTTCTGTTCAGATGACAGCCTCCTGGGCTATGTACAGGTTCCTTGTGAGTACAATTAAGTGTTCTGGAATTCCCATTCTTCTCAATGTTATCCATAATTTGTTATGATCTACACAATCGAATGCTTTTGGATAGTCAATAAAACACAAGTAAACATCTTTCTGGTATTCTTTGCTTTGAGCCAGGATCCATCTGACATCAGCAACAATATCCCTAGTTCCATGTCCTCTTCTGAATTCAGCTTGCATTTCTGGAAGTTCTCTGTCAATATACTGCTGTAATCATTTTTTAATTATCTTCAGTAAGATTTTACTTGCATGCAATATTAATGATTATTCAATAATTTCCACATTCTGTAGGATCACCTTTCTTTGGAATGGGTACAAATATGGATCTCTTCCAGTCAGTTGGCCAGGTAGCTATCTACCAAATTTCTTGGCATAGGCAAGTGAGTGCCTCAAGTGCAGCATCCGTTTGTTGAAACATCTCCATGAGTATTCTGTCAATTCCTGGAGCCTTGTTTTTCATCAATTCCTTCAATGCAGCTTCAACTTCTTCTTCAATACCATGGTTCTTGATCATATGCCACCTCCTGAAATGGATGAACATTGAACAGTTCTTTTTGGTATAGTGACTCTGTGTATTCCTTCCATCTTCTTTTGATGTTTCCTGCATCATTCAATATTTTGCCCAGAGAATCTTTCAATATTGCAACTTGAGGCTTAAATTTTTTCTTCGGTTTTTTCTGCTCGAGAAATGCTGAGCATGTTCTTGCCTTTTGGTTTTCTAACTCCAGGTCTTTGCACATTTCATTGTAATAATTAACTTTGTCTTTTCAAGCTACTCTTTGAAATCTTCTATTTTTATCTTCTCTTTTATCTTGTCATTTCTTACATTTGCTTCAGCTACTCTCCATTCAAGGGCAAGTTTCAGAGTCTCTTTTGACATCCATTTTGATATTTTCTTCCTTTTCTGTCTTTTTAATGACCTTTTGCTTTCTTCACAGGTGATGTTCTTGATGTCATCCCACAATTCCTGTTTTTGGTCATTGGTGTTCAATACATCAAATCTATTCTA
>NW_006921650.1:7273392-7279046 GCF_000298275.1 Orycteropus afer afer | reverse complement strand
TTGTTGAAAAAAGGTTTTTGCAATGAATAAGTCATTGGTCTGGCAAAATTCTATCATGCAATCTCCAGTGTTATTTCTATCACTAAGGCCATATTTCCCAACTACTGGTGATTCTTCTTTGTTCCCAACTTTTGCTTTAAATGTCACAAATCAAAATATGTATGAATTGTTGAATGGAAAACCAATTTGCTCTGTAAACTTTCCCCAAAATCACAATAAAAAGTTATTATTAAAAAAAGAAGAAGAAAGAAAAGATTTACATTTTTGGAAACCAAAAGGGCAGTTCTACTATCTCTTCTCAGGTTGGTAAGAGTTGTACCACCACACATCTGTCAGTTTGTCATATTGTTGTTGGTTTTCATGGCGCTGTGATGCTGGAAACCATGCCACCGGTATTTCAGATACCAGCAGAGTCACACATGGAGGACAGCTTTCAGTGGAGCTTATAGACTAAAAACGACTAGGAAGAAGGATGTAACAGTCTACTACCAAAAGAATTGGCCACTGAAAGCCTTATGAATAGCACTAAACCACCGTCTGATATAGTGCTGGAAGATGAGCCCCTCAGGGTAGAAGACACTCAGAATATGACTGGAAAAGAGCTGCCTTCTCTAAGTAGAGTCAAACTTAATGAAGTAGATGAAGTAAAGCTTTTGAGATATGCATTTGCTGATGTGGCATAACTTAAAATGAGAAGAAACAGCTACAAACATACATTAATAATCAAAATGTGGAATGTATGAAGTATGAATCCAGGAAAATTGCAAGTCACCAAAAATAAAATGAAATGCATAAAGATCAATATCTTAGGCATTAGAGAGCTGAAATGGACTGGTATCAGCCATTTTAAATCCAGACAATCATTTAGTCTATTATGTCAGGAATGACAAATTGAAGAGGAACAGCGTCACATTCACTGTCAAAAAAGAACATTTCAAGATCTATCCTGACATACAAAGTACAGTGACAGTCTATATCCATATACAAACAAAGAAGACCAGCTAATACAACTATTATTCAAATTTATGCACCAACACTAAAGCCAAAGATGAAGAACTTGAAGATTTTTACCACCTTCTGCAGTCTAAAATTGATTGAACATGTAATCAAATGTATTGATAATTGCTGGCAATTGGAATGTGAAATTTGGAAACAAAGAAGCAACAGTAGTTGAGAAATATGGCCTTGGTGACAGAAATGATACCCCTGAAGACTGCATGATAGAATTTTGCATGACCAACAACTTATTCATTTTCTCAGCAACATAAATGGTGACTATACATGTGGACCTGACAAGATGGAATACACAGGAATCAAATTGCCCACATCCGTGTGAAGAAATGATGGAGAAGCTCAATATCATTAGTCAGAACAATGCCAGGGGCTGACTGTGAAACAGACCATGAATTGCTCCTATGAAAGTTGAAATTGAAGCTGAAGAAAATTAAAACAAGTCATTGAGAACCAACATGTGACCTTGAGTATCAAACAAACAAAAAAAAAAAAACTCACTAACGTCGAACCAGATCTGACTCATAGCGACCCCTCCTTAGGTTTCCGAGGCAGTATCACTACTGAAGTAGATTCCCCCATCTTACTTCTGAGGAGTGGCTGGTAGGTTTGAACCACCAGCCTTCTGGTTAGCAGTCAAATGCCTTAGGCAGTATACTACCAGAGCTCCCTTGAATATACCTGAATTTAGATACCACCTGAAAAATAGATTTGATGCATTGAACACCAATGACTGAAGACCAGATGAATTATGGGAAGTCACCGAGGACATCGTACACAAAGAAAGCAAAACACCATTAAAAAGATAGGAAAGAAAGAAAAGTCCAAAATGAGTGTCAGAAGAGACTCTAAAGTTTGTTCTTGAACAGAAAGTAGCTAAAACAACAAAACAAATGGTGTAAAAGAGCTGGACAGAAGATTTCAAAGCGTGGCTTAAAAAGACAAAGTAAAGTATTATAATGAAATATGCAAAGACCTGGAGTTAGAAAACTAAAAGGGAAGAACACACTTGGCATTTCTCAAGCTGAAAGAACTGAAGAAAAAATTCAAGCCTCAAGTTGCAATACTGAAGAATTCAAAGGACAAAATATTGAATGACACAAGAAGCATCAAAAGAAGATGGAAGAAACACAGAGTCACTCTACCAAAGAGAATTGGTCAACCTTCAATCATTTCAGAAGGTAGCATATGATCAAGAACCCATGGTATTGAAGGAAGAAGTCCAAGCTGCCCTAAAGGCATTGATGAAAAACAAGCCTCTAGGAATTGACAGAACCCCAACTGAGATGTTTCAACAAACAGACGAACACTAGAAGCGCTCACTGTGTTTCCAAAGCAGTAAATCCTTACAGAAGTAGGTTAACCTTGAATATACCTGAATTTAGATACCACCTGAAAAATAGACTTCCGTGGAGTGGCTGGCAGGTTTGAACCATCAACCCTCTGGTTAGCAGTCAAATGCCTTAGGCACTGCACTGCCAGAGTTCCTTTCTCATTGGTTTATGCCAAGAAATTTGGAAGAGAGCTACCTGGTCAACCAACTGGAAGAGATCCATATTTGTTCCCATTTCAAAAAAAGGTGATCCATCGAAAGCAGAAATTATTAAACAATTTCATTAATATCATATGCAAGTAAAATTTTGCAGAAAATAAATTTTTAAAAAAAAAAGCTGCATCAATATATAGAGAAGGAACTGCCAGAAATTCAAGCCAGATTCAGAAAAGGACATGGAATGAGGGATATCATTACTGATGTAAGAGAGATCTTGGCAGAAAGCAGAAAATATTAGAAAGAAATTTACTTATATTTTATTGACTATGCAAAGACATTCAATGGTGTGATTCACAACAGATTATGGATAACATTGCAAAGAATGCGGATTCCAGGACACTCAATTGTACTCATGAGGAACCTGTACATATTCCAAGAGGCAGCTATTCAAATGGAACAAGGGAATACTGCATAGTTTAAAATCCAGAAAGGTGTACATCGGGGTTATATCCTTTCACCATACTTATTCAATACGTATGCTGAGCAAATAATCTGAGAAGCTGGTTTATATGAAGATGAATGCAACATCTGGATTGGAGGAAGACTCATGAACAACCTACAATATGCCGATGACATTAACTTGGCTTGCTGAAAGCAAAGAGGATTTGAACTACTTACTAATGAAGATTGGTATGGATTACACCTCAACAAAAATCCTCACAAATGGACCAGTAAGCAACATCATGATAAACAGAAAAAACTGAAGTTGTCAAAGATTTCATTTTACTTGGATCCACAATCAATACCCATGGAAGCAGCAGTCAAGAAAGCAAACAACATATTGCACTGGGCAAATCTGCTGCAAAGGACCTCTCCAAAGTGTTATAAAGCAAAGATATCACTTTGAAAATTAAGGTGTGCCTGACTTGCCTCCTTAAAATGTTGGAAATAGAAATATTATTTGCTACATGAAACCCTCAACTAGGTATATATCCTAAAGAATTGAGAGCCAGAACATGAACAGATAATATGCACACCCGTGTTCATTGCAGCACTATTCACAATAGCAAAGACATGGAAACAATTTAAGTGCCAATCAACAGATGAATGTGTAAACAAACTATGGTACATACACACAATGGAATACTATGCAACATTAAAAAATGAAGAATCCACGCAATAGCTCATAACATGGATGAACTTGGAGGACATTATGCTGAGTGAAATAAATCAATCTCAAACAGACAAATATTGTTTGAGTCCACTATTATAAAAACCCAAGGAAAGATTTACATGTGGAAAGAATCATCCTTTGGTGGTTACTAGGATTGCGAGGGAAAAGAATGGAAAATTACTAAGCAGATAAGAGACACATAGTAATATGGGTGAAGGGAAAAGCAATATACAAATACTGGGTGACCAGCACACTGAGGAAAAGAAAAACATGGAAAGGTGCACAAGAATTACAGACGACAAAGATAAACACAATTATGTACACAATCCTGAATTATCAGTAATAGCAAACATTAATCTACAAGTGGATACATAGGTAGACAGGCAAGATGATCAGGTATGGGTCAGTGAATAAGACTATACCCATGACCATATATATATAAGTTTTGCAGACAATATTCTACATAAGTATACTCATGAGACATAAAAATGTCCATGTATATAGTACAGCTAAAAGCAGGCAAAGATAGGAAAATTTCTTAGCCATAACTAAACACACTGAGGGAGTGGGTTGCTGGGCCTACAAGCTCAGGACCATAGTCATGGAGGACATCAAGGTCAATTGGCATAACATAGTCCACAAAGATGCTGTCCCACATCCTACTTTGGTGAGTAGCAAGTGGGTCTTAAAAGCTTATAAGCAGCCATCTAAGGTGCAACTTTTGGTCTCTACTCATTCTGAGTGAAGAAAAGTGAAGAAAATCAAAGATGCATGGAAACAACTAGTCCAAGGAACTAGTATACCACGTGAACCTCAGCTTCCACAATGCTGAGACCAGAAGAACTAGATGGTGACCAGCTACCACTGCCAACCACTCTGAAAGGGGTCATAATAGAAGATCCTGGGTAGAAAGAGAAAAGAATGTGAAACAAATCTCAAAATAATTTAAAAAAATGAAAAAAAAAGAGTAGGCTTACAAGTCTGATAGAGACTATGGTCCTTAGCCACTGTCAGGCCCCCAATTGAACTCACTACCATGGCTCAACTTTAAGCCAAACAATTTGTTGTTATGTGCCGTTGAGTCAGCCCTGACTCATAGTGACCCCTCCTTGGGTTTCCGAGGCAGTATCATTACTGAAGTAGGATTGCCCAACCTTCCTTCCGAGGAGTGGCTGATGGGTTTGAACCGCCAGCCTTCTGGTGAGCAGTCAAGTGCCTTAGCCACTATGCTACCAGAGCTCCCTGCCAAACAATAGACAGGTCAATGAGGTGAACAATACCAGGAAAGTATGCACTTCTTAGAACAATCAAACATAAGAGATCAAAAGGGCAGCATTTGCCCAGCAGCTAAGCTCAGAAAGCAGGAATGATCAGGAAAGAAGGAGAAAAGGAATTGGTAACCACAGGGAGAAAGTGAGAAGAATGCTATTATTCCTTACGGGTTGTAATCAATGTCATGAAACAAAATATGTATGACCTGTTGAATGGAAAACCAATTTACTCTGTAAACTTTCACCCAAATCATAATAAAAAGTAAAGAAAATAAAATAAAGTTCACCTGACACAAGTCATGCTACTTTCAGTCACCTCATATGCATGTGAAAGCTGGACAATGAATAAGGACGACTGAAGAAGAAT
This sequence comes from Orycteropus afer afer, assembly GCF_000298275.1. Lineage (NCBI taxonomy): Eukaryota > Metazoa > Chordata > Mammalia > Tubulidentata > Orycteropodidae > Orycteropus > Orycteropus afer. The sequence goes on along the minus strand of NW_006921650.1, from coordinate 7,273,731 downwards.
TGATGCATTTGAATTATGATGTTGGCCAGAAGAATGAACAAATCTGTCTTAGAATTACTGCCAGAATGCTCCTTAGGAGCAGGAATGGCCAGAGTTTGTCTTATTTTGGTTATGTTATCAGGAGGGACCATTCCCTGGAAAAAGATATCATGCTTGGTTTTAAAAAAAAAAAAAAGGAAATCCCTCTGTGATAGTTGAAGATGTGTCAACTTGGCTGGACTCCAGTTGTGAGTGGTGGTTCCCATGATGGATCACATGACTGCGTCCTAAGCGGCCGGTCAGTCTAGGGGGAGTTTCCCCAGGGGTGTGGCCTACCTGTAATACTATCCCAGGGACAAA